>NC_090935.1:59234875-59544534 GCF_040938575.1 Ambystoma mexicanum | reverse complement strand
ATACAAAATATTGCGGCAAAAATGCTGTGGTATTGCCGCCACAATCATGTAAAGGGTGTGGGGGACAGGATTGTGGAATCCGGCAAGCACATTTGGGGTGCTGACCCTGGGTGCACACCAACAAAACAGGGTAGAGGTCCCTGCTTGGCAGAACACAGTAAAGGACCTACCTCGTCACACAAACGTAGTCCTCCCTTTATTCCTTCTCTGTTTTTCCATTTTGCACATATAGCATGTGCACACTTTTCTAGAATATATCAATGGCACACAGACAGTACCGATCTCATACAAATGAAAACATACAGAGAGTATTTAATGGCAAACATTCTTTCTGTGAAAACATGTAGTAGTGAGTCTGCACGTTCTGGCAGGCCACATTCGGAACATGCTAGCCCCGATGAACAATAAATGATCCTGATGAAGCCGTCATATCTGTGCTCTTTTACAAGCTACTAGCCTCTCGGGAGTGGTAACTTATTCTTTTGCGTATGGGAAATGTTGTGCATGTGGAGAGCTAGCATTCGTCTCAGTGGTCGAGTGACTTTTACGCCTGGCTATTAGCTTCCAACATGAAATTTCTACTCCTACCCATGGACACCGGTAAAATGCCGAAACATGCATGTCCACCATTGCATAGCAAAAACCTTTGAAAAACTACTGCCATCAAAAAACACTGATATGCAAATGATTTGCGTTACATATAGGAAGCAAGGGCGTTTCCTTGTAAATATTCAACGTAGGAATGAATGAATGTATGCAAATGGATTGCATTGTAGGTATGCTTCTTAATTTATGTAGAGTTAAGTGAGAATAATTTTATGTGGCCCTGTTCTTTATTTTATGCATAGTCTGTCTTTGTACAGAATGTGATTTTTAAACTTTTTGTGTATCGTTGGCATGTACCATGTGTCAATCAGTGGCTTCTGAGATCATCAGAAAGAATAATTATTGGTGCACGCATTTCAAAGTGCATTATTAAGTGCTGTTGGGCTATGTTTGGCTGTATCCTGCTGCCTTGCGTTTCCTTTTATCTGTATTACGTTAAACAGTGAATTGCTTATCAAAACAACATGTCCGCTGCCTATACTCTAATTTCGTCTATGTCTCCGGCAAGGGATTTAGCGAATCTGCTCAATAAATCCAAATCCACTCCTAAAAGTATGATGCATACTTTAAATCTAACGAAGAGCGCTAGCTCGGCAACGCGAGCTCGCGCAATATCTTTGACAGCTGACATCTGTAAATATTGCTATTCTGAAACTGCTGTCCTTGTGATTGTATGTCCAGCCCGATGTCTCAGACCACAAATTATTTATTTATTTATTTATTTTTTATTACATTTGTTACACGCCCAAACCCTGGGGTATTACAGACATTTTGGCATAGATTAAGGGTATCAATATATATATATATATATATATATATATATAAGAGTGAATAGTGATAAAGAGGACATTAGTTGCATGGAATTTTAGAAAACATAGAATGAAGAAGTCATAAATATTTACAGTGATAGAAGAGGACATTGTTGAATAGTCTTTTAGCATACATTGGTTGGAACAGTATAACAGTCAGTGAGTGCATGCAATGGCAGACTGACGTTGGCCAATGCGTCAGTTAACTAATATTGGTTGAACAACCAAGTTTTTAGTAGTTTTTTGAAACAATGGAAGGATTCCTCTTTTTTTGACATTTAAAGGGAGGGAATTCCAGTGTTTCGAGGCCATGACTCTGAAGCTGCTGCCCCCTGCTCTAGTAGTTTTGTAGTGAGGAACCTCAACCTCAAATGATTTATGCAAGCAAAGCGTGCAATAACATCACGCCTCGTACCATTAATCTCTGCACGCCTCCGGACTCCCTAGCGGCTGCAGGGTTCTCCTTCGAGGTGGAGTCAATAGAGAACAACGCGCCCACTTTGGAGATCGCAGAGGAAGTGATTACTGTTGCCCAAGTCCATAACCGTTCATCTCTGCCATTTGTGGTGCTAAAGTCTCTCATTCCTATACAGATCACTCCCCCTTCTCCGGCGGGAATTGCTTCTGAAAGCGATCAAAGCCGACCCCCCACCCCCATCATTCTACCAGTTTCTGTCACTGCAGTCTTGCATGATAATGATTCGATGACGATAGTAAAGACTCTGCCTCCTCATCCAGTTCTGAGTGAGCTTTCTCAATCCCCTGTGAGGTTTTCCACCTCTGTTCATGACTCCTCACTTCGGTCAATTTCGTTTCCAAACAGGTTCAGCTCCGCTCGTTGGAATCCCTCTTCGAGCTATGAACACGGCCTTACTCTCACTGGCGAAATTGTATGAACATTTTGACAGGAAACTGAATAAGCAGACAAATATAATTTTGCAAATTTACACAGACGAAAACTACAACTGCTTGCAAAACAGATGCTAGCACGTCGACGAATATAGCTGGCGTGCCTGAAGTCAGATTGTGCAAGCATGACTCTATGATTACAAACCTGCCTGAGTTTACGCCACCAGAGGATATTGTGTGTTCAGCTGCGCTCAAAGAGCAGAACCATGTCATGCTTTTGCGGAATGACTCGGGATTCATCATTAAAAAAAAATATTTAAAAGAAAATTGCATCGATCAAGCAAGACGACAGTCTTATGATTGCTGACATTCAATCGCAACAAGTGCTGTTGGCTCCAGCACCATCTAAGAAACCGGATTACACAATTTTCTCAAAACAAGAAAAAATATCTACTGTGTCACAATCTTCTAAGAAATGTAAAAATATTAAACAGCCAGCGGCAGCAAAGCGATCGAGTTCTCCTTATTGTATTCACTCCCTGTCGCTGGCAAAGAATAATGAACAAGTTGCTAGTGCAGCGGTTTGAAGAAATATGCGGAATTAGCTCGCACGAAAAATGTTTTGCGAAAGAGGCTGATGGATGTTTCTGATACCAACACCAACTATGTCGGCTTTAGCGTACAAATCTTTAGTAAATCTACTCCGAGCGGTTGAGTGTGATTAGATCCTAAAGCCCTTCCGCAGATCGTGGAATCTAATCGCAATCCTGTGATAGCGGTTTCATAATCTCATACTGCTGCGACAGGCACTGAGAATGACAACTTCCATGTCTCCATACTAGAAGAGAGACGAGAGGAAATTGCTAAATCAATTGCGTTATTCTTGGCTCGCTCGGATCCGAGTCATTCTGATGTAGATACTGAGCCTACTGGAAACTTAAAACAGAAACCCAGCTGACTGCAGCAATTTCAGAAACAAAAATGCAAGCGTTAATTCCCTGAGGCCAATAATGAATTATACTCATCCAGACTGAAAAATACAAGTTGTACATCTCATACCCATCATTACCTAATACTGCAATGCAGAGGGGGTCCCTTCCCAGTATACGATCTTAATAGAACTAATGTTCTAAATATTCTTGGGGATATCCCACTACTGGAAGATCCGTGTTCGAGCGATTTGCACAGATCGAATTCATAAAGGAGCATGATACATCTATTATTAAACAACCGTGGATGCAATCAGGAATTGTCATGAATATGATCTGGCAGGCTCGGGAAGACATCTTTAACTTGGGTTTCTTATTGAGTCAACGCCCATCATCTGATCAGCGCACTGACCTTGTTCCTGTAAATAAGAACAGTAGACATTCAAACTCACACTCTCCCATGGCAAGTTTGAAAGTAACCTATTCCCAGGGAGTGTTTCAGTCCTTGCGACTGATCGCACCAGAACAACACTTCACTATCTGAATTAACAACTCAAGGAGAAGATATTGATCAAATGTACTCTAGCCTCGTGGAACACCAGAGGCCGTAAGCACCTGACCTCAACTATTCTAAACAACTTGATTCTCTATGATATTGTGGCTCTACAGGAGATATGGCTTACAATGGCTCCTGTCTGGGATAATTATACGCTCTCCTTAATACCAGCCAAGACCCCTGTTAGAGGAAGACCGATGGCTGGTCTGCTGGTTGCTGTAAGAGTCTCTTCGGGTTTACGGATTTCGCTGTGGGCCTCTCCAAATATGTTCTTACAACTAGTTAAAATTAAAACACCTTTTTATACAATTGTGCTCCTAAATATCTATTGGAACCATGCAGGCATTCAAGACGATGATTTCCTGGATGATTTAGAGTCTTTATTAGATCTACTATCTAGTGACCCTTTAATTCATTATACGATTCTTTTAGAAGATCCTAATATCAATTGCATTGTGAGAACTGGTCTTCGATTGTCAAAACTTGCAAGGCGATGGTCCTTAATCATGGAGGAAAGACAACTTGTAATGGTTAACGGATCTATGTCAGAAGACATACCACCGCGCAACCGCTGGCAAAAGGTAAGCAGACCCCTCTTATTGATTACATCTATGTCGATCGCAACTTGTTTGCTATAGTTGACAAGTTCCAGATGGAACTACAGACATATAGTGATCACAAACGATTATCTTTATCATGGTCCTGGTCCTCTTCAATCACTGTACCGATTCTATCGTGCACTCAAGAGATGTCCATATCCAATGGTAGAAACCATTTTAGATGGACTCCTAATCTATTACAAGAACTCAATCTGCAACTGAAGTATCCTTCAGACATTCTCCATCCTGAGGTGATCTATTTGGATGCTCTTTACGTCGCGGCCTTACAAACATTTAGACGAAAGACTCCTTCTTGCTGTTACCCCCACATTAGGCACCCTCATGTATATGATCACGAGCATTATAATATGAGAGCTACATATCGTGCCTCTAGACGTGCCTAGAACAAGTTACCGCTGAGAGTTAAGAACGAGAAGTTGAAGACACTGAAGTCCAGATACAAAACTTGGATTAGAACAAGGAAAGCGCTAATGATTCAAGCCGATGTCCAACAAATGCTACAAGCCTTAGCATCTAGAAATTCTGCGCTAATATGGGGTTTACTGAACAAGGCCAATAATATCATGCAAACGCCTATGCAGATAAATGCAGTATCCGAAGAAAACTGGGATTTTTTTTTTTTAACAAAAAACTTATATGCTGCGGTCCCATTATCCAACCCGGCTGTGGGTGACATATTGCATATTCATGCAGACATTAATTTTAGTGTGGAAGGTATAATCTTCTACATAGCCAAACTTAGCACATCCAGAGCTCCGGGACCTGACGGCCTCTCCAATGCAATGCTTAAGTCACATCCAGAAGCATGGGCCAAAATCTAGTTTATTAGCTTTGCTCAAGTCATATATAGTCGCCAAATTACGCCATCATGGTGTAAGTTTATTATTGTGCCCATATAGAAGAACGGAGATCGCTAGCTTCCTGGTTACTACAGACCGGTTGCTCTCCTTGATGTCCCGCGCAAGTTATCAGCTCGACTAGTACAGTGGATATCTGCGGCGAATCTGCAAGATCCTTTCCAGGCGGGTTTTGTTTCAGGTTTAGGAACTACTGTAAATCTGCAAACACTCCATGCCATCAAGTTGGACGAGTGGCAGATGAAACAACCAGTGTACCTGGCCTTTATAGATTTTCAAACGGCATTTCATTCAATATCTAGAGAATTGCTCAGGGTCAAATTGTTGAGAGCAGCCTGTCCGGTTTACCTCCAGCATTGGATATTCCATTTCATTCTGACACAACAATCCAGGTGCTTTTGTCCTTGGATGGAAAGCTATCAGCCCCCATTCCCACCTTTATGGGGGCTGAAACAAGGCTTCATTTTGGCCTCTGCTCTTTTCAATTTTTTCATTTCAGACATGAAACACCATTTTGCTGAAATTGTCGTTGATTCCCCAAGGCTGAGCCGACATCTGATCCCCTGGCTGTTTTATGCCGATTACCTTGTTTTACTGCCAAAAACCCTGAGGTTGGGCAAATATATTGAAATTAATTTGCTTACAGTGAATCTGGCAAAATCTAAGATATTGATAGGCGCAACTAAGCAGTGCATAAAGAGAACCTCCTTTGCGTGGCTCTTGCAGGGAAAACCTTTACAGATTGTCGATGAGTACAAGTATTTAGGATTGAACAATAACAATCATGTATCTGATCGACCTTACCTCCTAGATTTGCAGAGGAAAATTAGAAAGGCAACTGCGCAAGCGCGCCTTCTGCAAGCAAAGTATGGAAAATTTTCCCTAATTCCCTTACTGACCTCTTATAAGCAAAAGTTCGTCCCAACGATTATATATGGCGCCGAAGTGAGAACTTGGCGCCCCAAAAATGTTTGGTTACAGATTGAGGGGTATTTCTGGAAAAATTTGCTGAACCTCCCACAGAGTCTATCAATGCGCATCTTGAGACATGAATTGGGCCTTCTGTCTCTAAATACTTTGTATATATGGGAAATGTGTTCCTTTTACAGGAAATGCTTACTCCCCTCTTGGCTGGGCTCTTTAATGAGCATTCTATCCATGAACATAAATACCACAACCCATAAAATGATGCAAGTATGGAAATTGAAGGTTCAGGACTCTATGCTATTCGCCGGCATATCTGGGGATCTATTAAAAGCTGATCCAGACAGCGCAGAGGTCAAACTATGGCATTCTGACTGGATCCCTACAAGGGTACAATGTATGAAACGTCACCTGCTGCAGGAATATACGCTCCTGCCAAAGAGGTTTAATACTGTAGAATCATATTTTATTAAATTTCCTGCACCGAAATATAGAGATCAGCTTTTGAGATTTCAGCTCAGTCTGGGGTAAAGAGGTTTACTAATATGTAGAATCATATTTTATTAAATTTCCTGCACTGAAATATAGAGATCAGCTTTTGAGATTTCGGCTCAGTCTGGGGCAAAGAGGTTTAATACTGTAGATATAGAGATCAGCTTTTGAGATTTCGGCTCAGTCTGGGGCAAAGAGGTTTAATACTGTAGAATCGTGTTTTATTAAATTTCCTGCACCGAAATATAGAGGTCAGCTTTTGAGATTTCGGCTTAGTCTGGGGCAAAGAGGTTTAATACTGTAGAATCGTATTTTATTAAATTTCCTACACCAAAATATGGAGATCAGTTTTTGAGATTTCGGCTCAGTCTGGGGCAAAGAGGTTTAATACTGTAGAATCGTATTTTATTAAATTACCTTCACCGAAATATAGAGATCAGCTTTTGAGATTTCGGCTCAGTCTGGGGCAAAGAGGATGAATACTGTAGAATTGTATTTTATTAAATTTCCTGCACCGAAATATAGAGATCAGCTTTTGAGATTTCGGCTCAGTCTGGGGCAAAGAGGTTTAATACTGTAGAATCATATTTTATTAAATTTCCTACACCGAAATATAGAGATCAGCTTTTGAGATTTCGGCTCAGTCTGGGGCAAAGAGGTTTAATACTGTAGAATCATATTTTATTAAATTTCCTACACCGAAATATAGAGATCAGCTTTTGAGATTTCGGCTCAGTCTAGGGCAAAGAGGTTTAATACTGTAGAATCATAATTTATTAAATTTCCTACACCGAAATATAGAGATCAGCTTTTGAGATTTCGGCTCAGTCTGGGGCAAAGAGGATGAATACTGTAGAATCGTATTTTATTAAATTTCCTGCACCGAAATATAGAGATCAGCTTTTGAGATTTCGACTCAGTCTGGGGCAAAGAGGTTTAATATTGTAGAATCATATTTTATTAAATTTCCTACACCGAAATATAGAGATCAGCTTTTGAGATTTCGGCTCAGTCTGGGGCAAAGAGGTTTAATACTGTAGAATCGTATTTTATTAAATTTCCTACACCGAAATATAGAGATCAGCTTTTGAGATTTCGGCTCAGTCTGGGGCAAAGAGGTTTAATACTGTAGAATCGTATTTTATTAAATTTCCTACACCGAAATATAGAGATCAGCTTTTGAGATTTCGGCTCAGTCTGGGGCATACTAATGATGCATTAGCAAGATCATTCCTAAAGAGAGAAATATCTGCAGATTTTGCTAGAATTCAGAGCAAATGGAAACCATTAGACATTTGCTAACTGTGTGTCCTTCTCTGCTGAAGAAACAAAGAATGTATTTTCAACATTTCTTTTGTGACTATCACATTGTAACAGCTCAATCGCTGTGGAATATTGTGTTTAATTGTCAGAAAATCTCTATGAAACTGGCCATTGTGATTTTTTTGTGTCACTTAATCTAGCTCAGGGGTAACGCGCTCATCTTGGAAGCAAGATGACGCTCTGGGTATTAAAGCATTATAACTAACCCATTACAATTACAATGACTCCTTTTCACCTACGTTCGGCCTGCCTTGAATATATGGAGTATAGTTATTTTTCTCAATATTACTAAATCTTCCTGGGCATTACGCAATACTACCATAGGTGGCGAATGGTGTGATGTGCAGCTAGGGGGGCCCTAGAAACATTCAGTGTGGAGAATAGCTGATAGAAATCCATATATGGATAACAGGCTTGTATAGAGACACCGATCCACAGTGTTGATGAAGGAACTGTATTAGGCGGTAAAAAAGATATTATCCATTTTTATAAGAAAGCAGTGCCTAGTAACTCGGGTAACACCACCCCCCCATATATATATGTGGTATTAAATGGCAAATTAATTAAATATTTTATCAACTGAATCATCAAACGCAAAGGAAGATCAAGCCAACTAACTGATGTGTATAACACAGTAAGAAATGTGTGTATCTTTCTCACACTTCCCAACCACTCGACATGTTTCTGCATGCACAATTTATGAATTCATCAGGACCATGTAAAACTGGTCAGTTGGCAACAATCCATGTGAACTCTGTAGGCAGTGTGATTAGAATCTGAAAAGGTTTTCCGTTTGCAGCCGGGCTTCCAGGCCACACATTGCTTTGCCATTGTAGTGAGCATTTCTTTATGTGGCAAAGCCCTGCTGTTGAGGTCCTACACTAAGACAGTGCTGCTGGGTGCTCTAAAAGTCCTGTAACCATTAGGTGAAGAGATTCAGCAGCCAGCATGCACCAATAATCCTCCTAGGTGAGGAGAAGAGGCGCTGTGTATGTGCTCTACAACCTCCCTAAAATGAAGGTGGCCCAGGGCCATCGGGTTTGGGGAATTGTCCCAGCCTTCATTCTCTGAAGAGGAATTCACAGTTATGGGGAATGAGCCGTTATATTTTATTTTGTTTCGGTGGCCAGATGCTGAATGTGACAGGGTCCACAGAGCTGCTGTACTTTCTCATGCTACACCCTGCCCCTACATTTTTTTAAAAAATTATTCTAATGCTTGCTGACACATAGGCTGGGACCTCCTTTAGGGCAATTCTCACCTTATGAACATCAGACTGAAGCACATCTGAGTGAAACTACCAGTGTCAACTGCAGCCTTATGACCTGGGAACAGCCATCTGCCAGAGTCGCCACCTGCCTGAGTTGCCACCTGCCTGAGCAGCCACCTGCCTGAGTAGCCACCTGCCTCTAGCCATCTGCCTCTAGCAATCTGCATGAGTAGCCACCTACCTCTAGCCCACTGCCTCTAGCCATCTGCCTGAGTAGCCACCTGCCTCTAGCTATCTGCCTGAGCAGCCATCTGCCTAAGTAGCCACCTGCCTGAGTAGCCATCTGCCTGAGTAGCCACCTACATCTAGCCACCTGTCTGAGTAGCCACCTGCCACTAGCCACCTGCCTGAGTAGCCATCTGCCTGAGTAGCCACCTGCCTCTAGCCATCTGCCTGAGTAGCCACCTGCCTGAGTAGCCACATGCCCGAGTATCCATCTGCCTGTAGTAGTTCATCATCTCTGTTTAAATCTGGAAGTATTTATTCTTTCATTCAGTTCACTGCATGCGTCTTTCCTTGTCTTTCACATCCATCCCACAGATGCATTCCTAAAGTGTTAATGCACTCGTGTTACAGCATTAACTTTGGAAGACATGCATTCCCTGCGGTGACCTGGGAACAGCCATCTGCTTGAGTCGCCACCTGCCTGAGTTTCCACCTGCCTGAGTAGCCACCTGCCTGAGCAGCCACCTGCCTGAGTAGCCACCTGTCTCTAGCCATCTGCCTCTAGCCATCTGTCTGAGTAGCCATCTGCCTGAGTAGCCACCTGTCTCTAGCCATCTGCCTGAGTAGCCATCTGCCTCTAGCCACATGCCTCTAGCCATCTGCCTGAGTAGCCATCTACCTCCAGCCACCTGCCTCTAGCCACCTGCCTGAGTAACCACCTGCCTGAGTAGCCATCTGCCTGAGTACCCATCTGCCTGAGTAGCCACCTGCCTGAGTAGCCTCCTGCCTGAGTAGCCACCGGCCTCTAGCCATCTGCCTCTAGCAATCTGCATAAGTAGCCACCTACCTCTAGCCACCTGCCTCTAGCCATCTGCCTGAGTAGCCACCTGCCTCTAGCCATCTGCCTGAGTAGCCATCTGCCTGAGTAGCCACCTGCCTCTAGCCACCTGCCTGAGTAGCCATCTGCCTGAGTAGCCACCTACCTCTAGCCACCTGCCTGAGTAGCCATCTGCCTGAGTAGCCACCTACCTCTAGCCATCTGCCTGAGTAGCCATCTGCCTGAGTAGCCACCTGCCTCTAGCCATCTGCCTGAGTAGCCTCCTACCTGAGTAGCCACCTGCCTGAGTATCCATCTGCCTGTAGTAGATCATCATCTCTGTTTAATTCTGGAAGTATTTATTCTTTCATTCAGTTCACTGCATGCGTCTTTCCTTGTCTTTCACATCCATCCCACAGATGCATTCCTAAAGTGTTAATGCACTCGTGTTACAGCATTAACTTTGGAAGACATGCATTCCCTGCGGTGACCTGGGAACAGCCATCTGCCTGAGTCGCCACCTGCCTCTAGCCATCTGCCTGAGTAGCCACCTACCTCTAGCCACCTGCCTCTAGCCACCTGCCTGAGTAACCACCTGCCTGAGTAGCCATCTGCCTGAGTAGCCATCTGCCTGAGTAGCCACCTGCCTGAGTAGCCTCCTGCCTGAGTAGCCACCTGCCTCTAGCCATCTGCCTCTAGCAATCTGCATGAGTAGCCACCTACCTCTAGCCACCTGCCTCTAGCCATCTGCCTGAGTAGCCACCTGCCTCTAGCCATCTGCCTGAGTAGCCATCTGCCTGAGTAGCCACCTGCCTCTAGCCACCTGCCTGAGTAGCCATCTGTCTGAGTAGCCACCTACCTCTAGCCACCTGCCTGAGTAGCCACCTGCCTCTAGACACCTGCCTGAGTAGCCATCTGCCTGAGTAGCCACCTACCTCTAGCCATCTGCCTGAGTAGCCATCTGTCTGAGTAGCCACCTACCTCTAGCCATCTGCCTGAGTAGCCTCCTACCTGAGTAGCCACCTGCCTCTAGCCATCTGCCTGAGTAGCCACCTACCTCTAGCCATCTGCCTGAGTAGCCATCTGTCTGAGTAGCCACCTACCTCTAGCCATCTGCCTGAGTAGCCTCCTACCTGAGTAGCCACCTGCCTCTAGCCATCTGCCTGAGTAGCCATCTGTCTGAGTAGCCACCTACCTCTAGCCATCTGCCTGAGTAGCCTCCTACCTGAGTAGCCACCTGCCTCTAGCCATCTGCCTGAGTAGCCACCTACCTCTAGCCATCTGCCTGAGTAGCCATCTGTCTGAGTAGCCACCTACCTCTAGCCATCTGCCTGAGTAGCCTCCTACCTGAGTAGCCACCTGCCTCTAGCCATCTGCCTGAGTAGCCACCTGCCTGAGTAGCCACATGCCCGAGTATCCATCTGCCTGTAGTAGTTCATCATCTCTGTTTAAATCTGGAAGTATTTATTCTTTCATTCAGTTCACTGCATGCGTCTTTCCTTGTCTTTCACATCCATCCCACAGATGCATTCCTAAAGTGTTAATGCACTCGTGTTACAGCATTAACTTTGGAAGACATGCACTCCCTGCGGTGACCTGGGAACAGCCATCTGCCTGAGTCGCCACCTGCCTGAGTTGCCACCTGCCTGAGTAGCCACCTGCCTGAGCAGCCACCTGCCTGAGTAGCCACCTGCCTCTAGCCATCTGCCTCTAGCCATCTGCCTGAGTAGCCATCTGCCTGAGTAGCCACCTGCCTCTAGCCATCTGCCTGAGTAGCCATCTGCCTCTAGCCACCTGCCTCTAGCCATGTGCCTGAGTAGCCATCTACCTCTAGCCACCTGCCTCTAGCCACCTGCCTGAGTAACCACCTGCCTGAGTAGCCATCTGCCTGAGTACCCATCTGCCTGAGTAGCCACCTGCCTGAGTAGCCTCCTGCCTGAGTAGCCACCTGCCTCTAGCCATCTGCCTCTAGCAATCTGCATGAGTAGCCACCTACCTCTAGCCACCTGCCTCTAGCCATCTGCCTGAGTAGCCACCTGCCTCTAGCCATCTGCCTGAGTAGCCATCTTCCTGAGTAGTCACCTGCCTCTAGCCACCTGCCTGAGTAGCCATCTGCCTGAGTAGCCACCTACCTCTAGCCACCTGCCTGAGTAGCCACCTGCCTCTAGACACCTGCCTGAGTAGCCATCTGCCTGAGTAGCCACCTACCTCTAGCCATCTGCCTGAGTAGCCATCTGCCTGAGTAGCCACCTACCTCTAGCCATCTGCCTGAGTAGCCACCTGCCTCTAGCCATCTGCCTGAGTAGCCTCCTACCTGAGTAGCCACCTGCCTGAGTATCCATCTGCCTTTAGTAGAGCATCATCTCTGTTTAATTCTGGAAGTATTTATTATTTCATTCAGTTCACTGCATGCGTCTTTCCTTGTCTTTCACATCCATCCCACAGATGCATTCCTAAAGTGTTAATGCACTCGTGTTACAGAATTAACTTTGGAAGACATGCATTCCCTGCTGTGGTTATTTCTCCTGTAAAAGTGAAACAGGCTTGTTTTGCCTGACATGTTTCTTTGACCTCTAATATGTTGACAAGGTCACAGTTGTTGCCCCCCAAAAAACAACCAAATGATAGGCTACACTGATGGGTGGGAATTTCGCTGGGGGATGGGTTTCTGAAATACGTTTTGCTCCCTGTCCCCAATTTAAACAATGAAGGTTATGCCAACGACTTCCACCAATTGCACAATACATATTTTGGTGGGAGGCTTGGTACATTTGCTTGATATGACAATTCACATTTGTATGGGATTTGGCAGTGTGCGTTCTTTGTGTCACCCTGTTGACGGCGGAGGTGCATGATTTTGGAAACGCATGCACGTGCACACATGCACGTGCGCTCATACACTTTTTTTTAACGATGCTGTTTTGTATTAGATAATTATTTTCATGTATAAATCTAACCGTTTCAGCAACTCTAGCAGAAATAAGACCCCCGGCAGTAATCTTCTAGTAAGATTCGATGATCAACCCTTCCATGTGCTGGGTAAGGTTACTGCCCATGGCCAGTATCTGTCAATCATATGAAATCGCAGATGTATGCAGTGCCAACACGATTTGTCAAATAACAACAACTTCATGGCGCTTTAGAGTCCAGCATAGGGATATTTGGGTCCAGGTGAGATATGTGCCTCCTCCAAGGCAGGAATTAGGGGGTGCAGAAGATGATCCTGATGTAGTAGAAAGGGAAGGAGGATGTCACGGAAACGGCCACTTTTGCGGAGAAGGTGGATCTGGCCTCTCTAAAGAAGGATGTGGTCTAGGCGTGGCAAGTGCAGAGGAGAGCTTAGGGGCATTTTCTTGGAAGCAAAACAACGCAGAGCAACACAGCTTAGAATCCCGGTGCCGCGCTTCAAGACTAGAGATGACTAATGAATTAGATTAATTAAGAGCAAAAGGCACTGCTTGCAGAAGATATGGGTGCCAATGATATGCTTGGCCTCAGGGCTTTAAGTGGGCCGGGGCCTGCCGGGGCTGGGCCCCGGCAGGCTCCGAAATTTCGTTTTGAGGCGGGGCCCTGCCGGGGCCCACTAATCTCCCCTGGCAGCCCCAGCCACTACACGAAAAGGCATTTTTTTTCTATAGCCTGAAGCTCTCGCTCGTGAGCGAGAGCTTCAGGCTTCAGAAAAAAATGCCTTTTAGCCATAATGGTGGCGCCGCACCTGCGAGGCATCCCTTTAATCAAGTGATGCACGTGGTCCGGCGCCGCCATTATGGAGAAAACGTGAGGCCACTGGAAGCAGAGGCCTTGCTTTCTAAACACTGAAGCTCCCGCGGATTCGCGGGAGTGTCAGTCTTTAGGAAAAAGGCCTCTGCTTCCAGTGGCCTCACCCTTTCAGCCTTAATGGTGACGCTGCCCCTCCCCAGCTGGCGAGGGGCAGTACCACCATTAAAGCTGAATGGGGAGGCTCTGTCCCCTGCCAGGCAAGCCTATACAAAATAAATGCAGAGATCAGCACCCTCTCCCCCATTGGAGAGAGGGTGCTAATCTCTACAAAAGGCTGCCTGGCAGGGGTGCCAGTAGCCCATTGAGCCGGGGCTCGTCAAGGGGCGTGGCCTAATGGGCCATGAAGACCCCCGTTGGTAGGCCACGCCCCCTCGATGAGCCCCGGCTCGATTTGTAGTGCCACTTAAGGCACTGCTTGGCCTCTAAAAGTGACACACTCATGGTTCTCGCGGGAACCTGAAATTGCGGGACTGGTGCTAATTTTGCCCTTTGTGGACATTTCAGCCAACCAGTTACAAATGGTTTTTACTGAATGAATGTGGTGCCATGTGGGTTTCTGGCATCTTGCACACTACCATGACTCCAATTCCACCTCCTTTTCCTGAACACACATTTGCATGCTGGACTGCTGCTATAAGGCACCGCTGCGACGGCTGCTAGTAACGGACATGGCCACATTTATTCTGAGGAAAAGAGGCTGATCCCTGGCTCGCCGTCCCTCTGGTTTAATTGCTCAGAACACTTGTGCATTCGCTATGTCTGATCAAAGGAGCTATTGTTTTTTTCCTATCACATGTAATGCGTCATTGCTTGACTTATCCTATTTACTGTTTTGCTTCCTCATATTTTTATCTCACTGTATCCCATCCCGATGCAACAAGCTTTGCTGTTAACCTTCCGCCACTCCTACCTAAATGGCGAACAAAAGCAACAAGGATCCATTGATTCGCTCACGATTGGGCCGGGCTGCCATTCCAAGAGTTAGTCGGACCTGACGCTCGGACCCCGATCATTGAGTCCACTGACCAATGCCATGAATCACACAACAAAAAGAAGTAGGGCCCGGTATGCTTGGTCTGACCTGCCCAACCCGGTGGTGACCCACTTATGCATGTCATGGTGTATTCCTTCAAGACAAGTCTGCCCCAGTTAGACTTCTGCAACGAACCTTGGACACCATATGGACACCATATATGCTGACCCTGAAGAAGTCATTTCTCTGCCCTTCCATCACACATGTCGACACATGTTTTGGCTCCCGGGGCTCCTGATTTAGTAGGTACATAGTAAAAGAAGCCAGCAAGGACAATCGCTGACCAGAATACTAGAGGGACTGAATGAGTCCTCTGAAGAAAGTGAAGATCCTCATTAGCCCAAGACAGGACGACATCCTCTGAAATGACCCCTTTGTCGCTGGACATATATATAACGATTTGAGACCTGACGCGATCCAGCCGCGCGACCACGTCGCGTGGTCATTCACATCCCAGCCTCACAGTTGGAGCTATACCAGCGTAGGATATCCTGTTCTTGCATGATGGAATTACAGGGACATCGGTCCCACAGTGCCGAACGGCCACAAATGCAATGTCATCTACCCACTTCTGTGCATCCCCTTTTGGGCGTTCTCCTTAAGTGATATTTCAAGGGGCAACAAAAGAGCAGGTCTGATTGCTAGGGAGAAACCACTCTTTCAAATACCCCCAACACGCAGAATCATTAGGCATCTAAAGATCTCGAGGGCTGCAGGTATTAAAACCAAGTGGGTGTCGGGGCTCAAATAGAGGGACCGCGCGGTTGTACGGCATCCGCCCACTTTTTGGGGAGGGCGAACACCGTCCCCTGTGTGTTTAAGAAATTTAAAAAAAAAGAATAACAGGTTACAGTCCGGCTGCCAGTTTGGGACCGTGGACAGGCCTCACGCTTCTGAAACAAGGCACTTATCCCCAAGACCATGCAATCGTTGGAAGTACAGCTGCACAGTGTCTCATATTGACATCTTTGTATACGGACATGTTTTGTTACGGGTTCTCAGATTTAAAAGGTGCAGGCATTTTATACTTAAGCAGCAAGGTAAGATGAAAATATGTGCCCTTGGCAAATGCTTTTTGTTGTTGTATTGTATTGTATTTATTGTGTTTATATAGCGCTTTAATCCAAAACGGTTTACATTTTAACAACTGGATACATATAACATTGTAACAATTTTCAATTGTGAAAGACAAGCCTGGATGAAATGTGCATATTTCACATGGATGTCGTGTGACGCCACTTCCTAATGATCGCCAGAGTACCCCCCACTTGTTTTTTCAGACTTGAGCCCTGGGTATCATACAGTCGGGGGAAAACCTTCCATATATCACGGTACTCCCCGGCCTTGCGGATGTCCATGCTCACGCTAACATTCACGGAGAGTCCTCAGGTTGCTGCATCCAATCATGTGTGAAGACTAGCAGTGTTCTCTGGGCCTCAGGTTGATGCATCCAATCATGTGTGAAGACTAGCAGTGTTCTCTGGGACTCAGGTTGCTGCATCCAATCATATCTGAAGACTAGCAGTGTTCTCTGGGCCTCAGGTTGCTGCATCCAATCATATGTGAAGACTAGCAGCGTTCTCTGGGCCTCAGGTTGCTGCATCCAATCATGTGTGAAGACTAGCAGCGTTCTCTGGGCCTCAGGTTGCTGCATCCAATCATGTGTGAAGACTAGCAGTGTTCTCTGGGCCTCAGGTTACTGCATCTAATCCTGTGTGAAGATTAGCAGTGTTCTCTGGGCCTCAGGTTGCTGCATCCAATCATATGTGAAGACTAGCAGTGTTCTCTCGGCCTCAGGTTGCTGCATCCAATCATATCTGAAGACTAGCAGTGTTCTCTGGGCCTCAGGTTGCTGCATCCAATCATATGTGAAGACTAGCAGTGTTCTCTGGGCCTCAGGTTGCTGCATCCAATCATATCTGAAGACTAGCATTGTTCTCTGGGCCTCAGGTTGCTGCATCCAATCATGTTTGAAGACTAGCAGTGTTCTCTGGGCCTCAGGTTGCTGCATCCAATCATGTGTGAAGACTAGCAGTGTTCTCTGGGCCTCAGGTTGCTGCATCCAATCCCGTGTGAAGACTAGCAGTGTTCTCTGGGCCTCAGGTTGCTGCATCCAATCATATCTGAAGACTAGCAGTGTTCTCTGGGCCTCAGGTTGCTGCATCCAATCATGTGTGAAGACTAGCAGTGTTCTCTGGGCCTCAGGTTGCTGCATCCAATCATGTGTGAAGACTAGCAGTGTTCTCTGGGCCTCAGGTTGCTGCATCCAATCCCGTGTGAAGACTAGCAGTGTTCTCTCGGCCTCAGGTTGCTGCATCCAATCATATCTGAAGATTAGCAGTGTTCTCTGGGCCTCAGGCTGCTGCATCCAATCATGTGTGAAGACTAGCAGTGTTCTCTGGCCTCAGGTTGCTGTATCCAATCATGTGTGAAGACTAGAAGTGTTCTCTGGGCCTCAGGTTGCTTCATCCAATCATATCTGAAGACTAGCAGTGTTCTCTGGGCCTCGGGTTGCTGCATCCAATCATGTGTGAAGACTAGTAGTGTTCTCTGGGCCTCAGGTTGCTGCATCCAATCATATCTGAAGACTAGGAGTGTTCTCTGGGCCTCAGGTTGCTGCATCCAATCATATCTG
Organism: Ambystoma mexicanum; assembly: GCF_040938575.1. NCBI lineage: Eukaryota > Metazoa > Chordata > Amphibia > Caudata > Ambystomatidae > Ambystoma > Ambystoma mexicanum. The sequence goes on along the minus strand of NC_090935.1, from coordinate 59,526,869 downwards.
AAGACTAGCATTGTTCTCTGGGCCTCAGGTTGCTGCATCCAATCATATCTGAAGACTAGCAGTGTTCTCTGGGCCTCAGGTTGCTGCATCCAATCATATCTGAAGACTAGCAGTGTTCTCTGGGCCTCAGGTTGCTGAATCTAATCCCGTGTGAAGACTAGCAGTGTTCTCTGGGCCTCAGGTTGCTGCATCCAATCATATCTGAAGACTAGCAGTGTTCTCTGGGCCTCAGGTTGCTGCATCCAATCATGTGTGAAGACTAGCAGTGTTCTCTGGGCCTCAGGTTGCTGCATCCAATCATGTGTGAAGACTAGCAGTGTTCTCTGGGCCTCAGGTTGCTGCATCTAATCCCGTGTGAAGACTAGCAGTGTTCTCTCGGCCTCAGGTTGCTGCATCCAATCATATCTGAAGATTAGCAGTGTTCTCTGGGCCTCAGGCTGCTGCATCCAATCATGTGTGAAGACTAGCAGTGTTCTCTGGCCTCAGGTTGCTGCATCCAATCATGTGTGAAGACTAGAAGTGTTCTCTGGGCCTCAGGTTGCTTCATCCAATCATATCTGAAGACTAGCAGTGTTCTCTGGGCCTCGGGTTGCTGCATCCAATCATGTGTGAAGACTAGTAGTGTTCTCTGGGCCTCAGGTTGCTGCATCCAATCATATCTGAAGACTAGGAGTGTTCTCTGGGCCTCGGGTTGCTGCATCCAATCATATCTGAAGACTAGCATTGTTCTCTGGGCCTCAGGTTGCTGCATCCAATCATATCTGAAGACTAGCAGTGTTCTCTGGGCCTCAGGTTGCTGCATCCAATCATATCTGAAGACTAGCAGTGTTCTCTGGGCCTCAGGTTGCTGAATCTAATCCCGTGTGAAGACTAGCAGTGTTCTCTGGGCCTCAGGTTGCTGCATCCAATCATATCTGAAGACTAGCAGCGTTCTCTGGGCCTCAGGTTGCTGCATCCAATCATGTGTGAAGACTAGCATTGTTCTCTGGGCCTCGGGTTGCTGCATCCAATCATGTGTGAAGACTAGCATTGTTCTCTGGGCCTCAGGTTGCTGCATCCAATCATATCTGACGACTAGCAGTGTTCTCTGGGCCTCAGGTTGCTGCATCCAATCATGTGTGAAGACTAGCAGTGTTCTCTGGGCCTCAGGTTGCTGCATCCAATCATGTGTGAAGACTAGCAGTGTTCTCTGGGCCTCAGGTTGCTGCATCCAATCATGCGTGAAGACTAGCAGTGTTCTCTGGGCCTCAGGTTGCTGCATCCAATCATATCTGAAGACTAGCAGTGTTCTCTGGGCCTCAGGTTGCTGCATCCAATCATGCGTGAAGACTAGCAGTGTTCTCTGGGCCTCAGGTTGCTGAATCCAATCATATCTGAAGACTAGCAGTGTTCCCTGGGCCTCAGGTTGCTGCATCCAATCATGTGTGAAGACTAGCAGTGTTCTCTGGGCTTCAGGTTGCTGAATCTAATCCCGTGTGAAGACTAGCAGTGTTCGCTGGGCCTCAGGTTGCTGAATCTAATCCCGTGTGAAGACTAGCATTGTTCTCTCGGCCTCAGGTTGCTGCATCCAATCACATCTGAAGACTAGCATTGTTCTCTGGACCTCAGGTTGCTGCATCCAATCATATCTGACGACTAGCATTGTTCTCTGGGCCTCAGGTTGCTGCATCCAATCATGTGTGAAGACTAGCAGTGTTCTCTGGGCCTCAGGTTGCTGCATCCAATCATGTGTGAAGACTAGCAGTGTTCTCTGGGCCTCAGGTTGCTGCATCCAATCATATAAGAAGACTAGCAGTGTTCTCTGGGCCTCAGGTTGCTGCATCCAATCATGTGTGAAGACTAGCAGTGTTCTCTGGGCCTCAGGTTGCTGCATCCAATCATACCTGAAGACTAGCAGTGTTCTCTGGGCCTCAGGTTGCTGCATCCGATCATATCTGAAGACTAGCAGTGTTCTCTGGGCCTCAGGTTGCTGAATCTAATCCCGTGTGAAGACTAGCAGTGTTCTCTGGGCCTCAGGTTGCTGCATCCGATCATATCTGAAGACTAGCAGTGTTCTCTGGGCCTCAGGTTGCTGAATCTAATCCCATGTGAAGACTAGCAGTGTTCTCTGGGCCTCAGGTTGCTGCATCCGATCATATCTGAAGACTAGCAGTGTTCTCTGGGGCTCAGGTTGCTGAACCTAATCCCGTGTGAAGACTAGCAGTGTTCTCTGGGCCTCGGGTTGCTGCATCCAATCATATCTGAAGACTAGCAGTGTTCTCTGGGCCTCAGGTTGCTGCATCCAATCATATCTAAAGACTAGCAGTGTTCTCTGGGCCTCAGGTTGCTGCATCCAATCCCGTGTGAAGACTAGCATTGTTCTCTGGGCCTCAGGTTGCTGCATCCAATCATATCTGAAGACTAGCAGTGTTCTCTGGGCCTCAGGTTGCTGCATCCAATCATATCTGAAGACTAGCAGTGTTCTCTGGGCCTCAGGTTGCTGAATCTAATCCCGTGTGAAGACTAGCAGTGTTCTCTGGGCCTCAGGTTGCTGCATCCAATCATATCTGAAGACTAGCAGCGTTCTCTGGGCCTCAGGTTGCTGCATCCAATCATGTGTGAAGACTAGCATTGTTCTCTGGGCCTCGGGTTGCTGCATCCAATCATATCTGAAGACTAGCAGTGTTCTCTGGGCCTCAGGTTGCTCCATCTAATCATGTGTGAAGACTAGCATTGTTCTCTGGGCCTCGGGTTGCTGCATCCAATCATATCTGAAGACTAGCATTGTTCTCTGGGCCTCAGGTTGCTGCATCCAATCATATCTGAAGACTAGCAGTGTTCTCTGGGCCTCAGGTTGCTGCATCCAATCATGTGTGAAGACTAGCATTGTTCTCTGGGCCTCAGGTTGCTGCATCCAATCATATCTGACGACTAGCAGTGTTCTCTGGGCCTCAGTTTGCTGCATCCAATCATATGTAAAGACTAGCAGCGTTCTCTGGGCCTCAGGTTGCTGCATCCAATCATATCTGAAGACGAGCAGTGTTCCCTGGGCCTCAGGTTGCTGCATCCAATCATATCTGAAGACTAGCAGTGTTCTCTGGGCCTCAGGTTGCTGCATCCAATCAAGTGTGAAGACTAGCATTGTTCTCTGGACCTCAGGTTGCTGCATCCAATCATATCTGACAACTAGCAGTGTTCTCTGGGCCTCAGTTTGCTGCATCCAATCATATGTAAAGACTAGCAGCGTTCTCTGGGCCCTGCCCGGGAGTCTTCAGACTCCACCCCCTTCACACTGATGTGCACTTCCTGGGATTGGGGGTGTCCGATGATGGCTGTTATAGGGCCGGGCAAGGCTGTACCCCCCTCCTGCTTGCATTCATGAAATGTGACACAAGAGCCAGTGAGTTCAATTGATAACTGGCGCACGGGACACAGCGTGCCCCTTTTATTATGGTGTACCAGGTGCCGCCAACACGTGACACTGCACAAGCCCGGGGAGTGCTCCAAATCCCAACATCTCATGCCAAGGGTATAACTTTAATGCAATGAAACGATGCAACATCAGATCCAGCTCCCGCCCCATGCACTACACATTGTTCAGAGGAGGTCACAGACCCTGCAGGGGGCGTTCGACGGACGTCCCACATAGCGGGACGCCCCTCTGGCTGCCCCCCCTCCCTTTTGCCTCCCCACAGCACTTCCCCCACTACTCCTCCAGGAGACGGGGCTGGGCGTCCCCAGGGCGGCCACTTCCGGCCCACCCTGGGGACTGCTTATAAGACGGAGGGGGACTGGGGCACGGCCTCTTTCCAGTCCCTCTCCACCGGATTTGTGCCGCAGTGGAATCAGGCCGGCATCATCTTAATTTCTTCGTTGCAAAGGGGTAAGTTTTGGAGTTCCAATGCGCCCTTGGCGGGCTACTGGAATTGGAGCATGTCGCCCTGGGGGTTGATAGATGCGAGTGGGGCAGTTGGGGTCCGCCATGTCTCAATGTTTGTTTTGCTCGGCAGTAGGGCCCACCATGCCTCATTGTTGTTTTGCTCTGCGCACCCTATTGGGTTTTGCGGTTTGTATCTGCTCATGGTCGGCCGCCGTACCGCATGGGTTGCTTAGTTTGCACCGCTACGACTCACATCCCAGAGCGGGGTAGTTGCGGGCGGATCGGTTGCCGAGACGCTGTTTTTGTGGATTATATGGTGTTTTACACAATGTACCTGGGTTGCCTTCTGTGGATATTCGTCCGGTACATGCTTTTTGCACTAATTGCTTTAGTGAAAAACGATATTTAAATGATAATAGATTGAATGAAAAACGTCCTGTACAGGCTTTTGTACAAATGTTTTTCTCAGACTCATTGATATTTTTTACCCACAGATGATATAGTATGGATTGTAGGTCATTCCTTTCTAACACGGGCAGAGGTCGCAGCAAGGCATTGGCACTTGGGTCCCAACCTGGGAATGGATGCAAACAAAATTGTGTGGTTGGGTACGTCGGGGATGCAGTGGCACTCAAAGTTCCAGCAGTCCACAGGCACTTGCAATGGAGGCCTGCTCCTAGGGTGCTAGTGGTACATTTAGGTGGCAATGACCTCGCCACCATGGGAAAGGGTCGATTATGGGCACAGATCCAGGTGGGTCTGCGGGCACTGGCTCAGGAATTGCTGGGGACAGAAGTTATATGGTCAGAAATGGTGCCCAGGCTGCAATGGCGCAGGGGGGATTTACAGAGGGCCATGGAGAAGTCTGGGCGCATGCTCAACAATGGGATCGAAAGAGTTACGCAGGCAAATGGCTTTGGTTTTGTAAGTTACACATTATTGAATTCACTCCCTTCCCACTATACCGTAAGTTGTTGGAGCATGGGGGCATTGAGGGGACCGTAAGGGGCCACCCCCAAAGGGTGGCGGAGTTCGGGGCAGTCCTAGCCGGGGAGGAGTAAGTCCTGGCCGCACTCGAGCCAAACTCGGACGACGGGCATTGGATCCCTATGGACACTGGAGACTCCTCACCTTCATGTGCAGTGGCCTGAGGTGGAAGCACTCTGTGCAGCAATCTGGAGCGTATGTCCGCTGCCTTGCGACATGCATGGAGGCGGCAAGGGGACACCGAGAACATCCAGATCTTTTTGCCCCTCTTTTTTGGGGCTAGGTTTTGTGGTATAGATGCTCGTGAACCATGATGCTTTAGGGCTGGGACTGCCCCCTGTGTTGTTTGCTCCAATAAATTGTGATCTGTGTTTCCAAAATGTAAACTATTGTCTGACTATTATTTATTAGCAGCTCAGGTTTAGGTTCTCAAGGTATGTCCTCCTCGCACGGCAAAGAGTGTGGGGGGCGCCAATGGGGGCTGACACCGCTATGTTGGTCCCATGAAATTATAGGCCCATTCTACTCGGGCAGATGTTCATAGGGCGGCAAACACATGGTAAGGGAAACTTTAATACACAGGGGAGAAGGGAACTCCAGCCAACACGCAACACCATGGTCGGCTACTGGAAGCATTTCAAGCATGCCAATAATCTGCGGGATCAGAGTTTCACACACACTTTAACCACATCAATGACGTGTGGGCTCATAGCATCAAATGTATAAGTATGAGAGTCATGCTTAGCATTGCGGTTGGGTACAGGATATCTTACTGGTAAACAAGATTTGGGGTATTTAATGTATCTTGACCTTATTAGCCCCCACCCCTTTTGTGCAAACATTCTTATTGGAGTTTTGATTGGGCATTTTGAAGGTAGCTTCCTTTACTAGATATGGTGGGGAGTTGAGCAACGGTACATGTGTGTTCTGTGGTGCAGGCGAGAAAACCGTGGAGCACTTCATGCTGTTTTGTGAGGAACTCAGGGGGTTAAGGAAAGCTTATATAAAACCATCTGTTTGGTTGCAGAAACAATGGATTTTTGTAAGTCTGCTTTTATAGTTGAGAGCACCTTCGGGAAGGGGCCACATCTGCTGCCGTTCCTTAGTTCATGGGGAATGGCGCCCACTCCGCTAGCAGGCAGAGCCGCACTTGCGTACACCAGGGGCCACATCTGATGCGTGGAACTCTGAGTGTCCATTGTTTGGGAAGGGCACCAGCAGGCAGCAATCAGCGTGCGCCACTTTCAGGCTCGCTCTGGTAGGCGTCCCAGCAGATAGCAGACCCTTGACAGTGGGGCACGTAGCGGCAAGACACTGGTGGCAGGGTTTCTCGGCCATGCTTCATAGGCACTACCCCATCGGGAGAACTTGTGTCAGCGGTTGCCACGCTCTGCCCTCCCTCCCCGAAGCGGGAGATACTTAACTCAATGTGGAAATAAAGGTTACGTGACGGGCGGGAGATATGCATATTTCAATGCAGCAGTGTGCTACTTCCTTCAGGTGGTGGCAGAGGCCGCGCCGCGCCGCTCCTTCCCTCCCCCAGGTGGGAGTCTTTATTTGTATTTCTCCTAGCAGCGGATGTGCTCCACATCTATCTCCCCCAATTGGGAGTTCTCTATATGCCTGTGTGGCGGCAGTCCTTGCCGTGCCTTTACCCCAGGCGGGAGATGGGGGAACATAGCCTGCATCCCTGGGCCAAGCTGTTATGCCCTTAACTGGGCCTCCCCATGTCCCTATACAAACGACACAGGAGCCGTATCTGCACATAAGCTTTACTTTATTCCTCCTTCCTCATATTGACTTCCCTTCCTCCCTGTCCCTCCCCTTTCGCCCGCTTCCCGTTTCTTCCTCCTTAGAGGGGGCACGTCCTGTTTCCTTGGTAAAACCTCCCCTCCACTTAACATGAGACTTCCCGGGCTACATTTGTTCAATCAGCCCTTGGGGTCTCCATGCAGTCCGATGATGGTCTCGCCCGCATTTTCTCATTGCAGTGTTTCGTATGCCTCTTCCCCCTCCATCTCGGCCGCCGCCTCTTCCTTTGGTTCCGGTTTCTTCAGTTACAACTCGTGGAAGAGGGAGGCCTTTGGCGTCATCCCACTGTGGTCCTCCGTCGTAGTTATCACCGGTCCTTTGTCCCCTGTCGCTAGCAGGGGACCTGCGTGGTCTTTTGAATCCTTCCTTTTGTATTGTCTCTGGGACTCTATGGCAGGCTCCTTGATTGGTAGTTGTGGCTCCTTGGCCTTTCGTTTGCGGTCTGCTCTTTCCTTGGCTTTCCTCGTCTCTTCAGCATCTTGTTCAGGCGTGTAATCCTTCACCTGGGTGACTTTGAATGAACTGTACAGGATGCTGATGAGGGCACACGCTAGTGCCGTCCGATGGCTGAGCCGTCTGCGCCCTCTGGTGGGACTTGGTGCCCTGCGGATATGGCGGATACTCTGTGGGCTCTGTGAGTTGGGTCACAGGTGGACTGTCCTTTTGGTTGTAGCGGCTGTGCTGTTCCCCACTGGAATACGTAGGCTTACGACTTGCCCAGGAGGTATGCTTCCTCTCTGGTTTGATAAAGTTGCTAGTTCATGACGTTGACTGTAGCCTCCGCGTTCACAACGAGCGGCTTGTGCAGGTTTCCAATTCTGACCGTGTGTTAGGGAGAATTCTCTTATAAGGCTAATTTCCCAAACCTAGTGAGTCCCCCAGCAGCTTTGCTGGATTTTCGGGGTTTGTTTTTTTCTCCTGCTAAGAGTGAGACTCTTTTCCTCCCACTCTTAGGCATGATTTGAGGTATGTCTTTGACTTTGTATGTGCTTATGGGCTATGGGGTCTTTTACTCCATAGGGTATCATCTGTTTTTCATGTGTGTTACACAGTACCCTCAGTGCAGTAACACAGGGGTGTCATAGTGACCCCCAAACATAGAATCCATACCCTGGGACTGACTACTCTCTCCCAGGGCATGTAAAGTCACCATTGGCTTTACTGTCCAAAATTGTGAACAGAACCAGTACAAACCATCATATTGTGGAAGTACTGGAAGGGGTTAATTCGATTGCCCCTGGGTCTGTTTTCAAGGGGGCACTGTCCAGTCCCCCCTTGGCGAGTTTCTGGCTGGTGGCAGTGGTTACCACGCAAAATATTCCACTGGAATATTTCCTATGGGATTTTCGCATTCATTTTAAACGCACCACTTTTTGGTGCAATGTTAAAGATACCGCTGGTTTATTTATTTAATATTAAATCAACGGTGCCAAATGGTGCCACTCTGTCTGGGTTCCACAGGATGTGTGGGGAGGGGAATTGTCACCCTGGACTGCGCTGCCTTAGCAACTCAAGTCGCACTCTGTTCTGATTGCGCCAGTGGTGAGCCGCCCGGCTCACCACTTAGCATGTTTGAGTGACAGCTAGGCTGTTGAATGGGGGTTTTTCTGCATAAAAGCAGGGCCTTTGGGACTGGAACTTCAGAAGTCGCCACAGGACCTAAGAATCCGAAGAGGGAAGAAGCTGATCCATCCGCAACGACGACACCACCGGTGGAGCCCTGCTGCAACAAACTCACCACTTTCCCAACGACAAGAGAAGATCTTCTGCTGGACGAGTCTTCTTCCTCTGAGCTGGTGAGACCAACCAGTTTGCCCCTTTCACCTACCAAAGACGTCTCTTGGTCGAATCGCCCATGCCAAGCACCCCGGCGGCCGGATAGCCAAGCTTCACCACTTTGACCGCGAATAAAAGGAACGCACCTTTTAACCGACGAACTCCGCGGCTGGTTTCATCCCTGTGCAGTGCAACGACTCCAAGTTTCCTCCTCGACGAGATCCTCTCTTCCCCTAGTCGAAACAAACGAACTGCAACCACTGCCAGGAACAACCGCCACCGCTGGAGATTCCTCTCTCTTTAAGGTACTGTGTTCTGCCTTTCCTCCCATTCTTCGGTTTGCCCAAGGTGACCCTTAAATCCTTGGCTTTCCAACTGGGTTGGCCCCAGACCTTCTAACTTTAACTTCTTGAATCACCCCAACCTCTTTTGAACATTCTGCAAAGACTTTTAGTGCATTTTAAACTATGTGATCTTGGACACATTTCGCTTTGCTCCATTTAAAGTGGGCCTGGGCTATGAACTTTGGCTCTACAGTGTATACTGCCTTTATTCCCTTGCTGAGAACTCCTAAAAGTGTTGGGACCTGTTTTATTCCTATGCTCTGCCTTTTTCTCTCCCTTTAACTTGACTATTGGAGTGCCATCTAGGTTACACGCTCACATCTGTTTTAACAAATCGTGGTGTTTTAGCTCTGACTTGTCTAATAGTTATCAAGGGAGGTGTGTACACTTTACGTGACTGTGTGTTTAACTTGCTTTTGATTTAGAGTGCTAGTGTATTGCCTAAAATGTGTTTTAAATAAATAATTATATACTTTTGATACAAAGCTCTGGTCAGTGTTTGTTTGCTCTACTGTGTTTTTAGTCCTACTGTGTATACTCTATATACTGCCCTGCTCTTCTTGAGAGAAGTCTGACTGCTCAGCCTTAGCTACCAGGTAAATCTGGGTGGTGCAGACTGCTACCAATTGGGTTTGCTGCTTACTCCTGTAGTCTTAATCTTTTTGCAGTGTTCCCTAAGGGAACTTGCACAGGATTCTGCCTAACACCGTGACCTTGGGTGCCATGGTGTCATCTGACGTGGTGCTGCTCAATCTCCCGTATTCTCCCTTGCACCCGTCATGGGAGTGGTAGTGGTTCCCCCAACCCCTGGTTTCGGCATCTCGTGAGGCTCTGGATGTTCGTATGACTCACGATTGTCTCGTGGAACGGGTTTTGAGCATGTGCCGTCCTCCTGATCAGGTCCGTATCTCCTCGGGTGACTTGACTGAGGTTAGAGTAGATGCTTGTGCCTGCGTGGGCTGGCTGGATAGTTGTATGTGTCTGAGTGATGCCTGGGTGGATCATAGTTCATGGCCTCAATGGCCCTTATGACGTCTGTACCTCTCTTGGGGCGGCGTTTCCTGGTCCCTTCCGTGTGTTCGCCGGTCGTTGGGCCATCTTGTTTGTTCTGGTCATCTGGTCCGGCTTGGTGGTGGTGCCGGTCGGGGTGCAGGCAATCTCTTTCTGCACATCACCTGGAAGTGGTTTTCTTGGCCACATCGCATGCATCTCTGTCCGATGGCCGGGCATGGTCGTCTGTGTGGGAACTCAAATCCGCACCTGCAGCATTGTTTGTCGCTCAGGGTTTAGTGCTGTGGGCTTCTGAGTCTGTCTTCTCCAGGGTTCTGTAGTCCTTGTGTACCCCGGCTGTCCTACTGCAAGGGCTGCAATGGTGTCACGCTTTTTGGTACTTTCAATGGCGGCTGCCTGTATGTCCACTCGCTCGTGTATTCTTGCTATTTCAACGATTTCTTGTAGGGACAGGGGCTTTTTGAGTTGGTGCTTTCTAAGCATCGACGACGTGCACCCTTCAATGATCCTTAGGCGGATCTCCTCTTCATCATTAAAGTTGGCAAAGTCACAATGCAGGATCTTTCTCTGGAGACGAATGACGAATTCCCCTGTGGATTCGTAAGGGAGCTGGGTGCATTGGTTGAACGCATAGTGTTCATAGTCCCTGTTGGGGAGTACTATTCATTTGCTGTTGATTGCTGCAAGGAGGCACTGATACGTGCTTTTCTCTTGCATAGGAATCGTTTTCATTATTCCCTTGATCTCCTTTTCTGCAAGATTGGCGAATATACCCATTTTGTTGGGCGAGTTGTTGTCACCTACTGCCCTCATAAAGTCCTCAAATTCTTCAACCCACTCCTCCCATCTTTGGCCTTGATCGTGGTGTGGTTGCAGGGTAAATGGGTTGGGCCGTCGCACAAGCGTGGCGCAAAATGTGGGCCCTAGGTTTGCGAGGGCGTGTCCCCCTGCATAGGCATCCGGCTGTGCTTGGTCCACCATCTTGGTTGGTTTTGTGATGTCGGTTCTTTTTCACTACATTAGCGTTGTAGGGTAGTGGCTGTAGCGGTGTCAGGTCTGGCAGTGTTGCTGTCCTCTGGGCCTCCTCCTCAGCGTTTGAGGCTTTGTCTATGCCTACAGCAATGCATCTGCGGGTCTGCCTGTCTTTGGGACCTTCTCCTTGGCTCCCGCCTGGGTATTTGGGCGTGGTATGGCCGTGGGGGTCAATGCTATGGGCGGCCACTTAGGTGGGGTGCAGATGTCTGTGGTGCGTAGGCTCTCTGGGGCCCGTGGTAGTGTGGCAGGCCTATGGTTGTTCTGGAGAGGTCTGGTAACTACGTGAATCTTTCATGAAACATGCTGGTATGGAGCCACGTTTGGGGCTGGTTGTCACTTGACTGTTTGGGCCTGGTCCTGTGGGACAGCATTGTGTGCACTCTCCGCGTTAGTTGCGCCATTGATCCTGGGCTGTATGATGTGGGGCCTTTGTTGGAGCGGCTTCTTGCCCCGGCAGAGTGCGTGGGTCTGCAGCTTTCCGTTGTTACCTGGGCATGTTTCCTGCAGCCACGCATGCAGGCCTTTGGCAGCCGTTTTCTGTTTGGTTAGGCATTGTGTCTGTGGGCGCCGTCGTGCCACATCTTGTGGCTTCACTTTATTTAGTGTGCTCTGTGGGTTATCGGGGCTCCAGTGCCTCACATGTGTAGTAGGCCGTTGGCGGGCTTTTTAAAAAAAAAAATTGGTGGTTGGGCAATGTCAGTGTGGGCGGGGTGCCGTTGAGCCGCGTGTTGTGGCTGCAATTGTCTCTGGGGTGCTCCGCCGTCCCTTATGCGCGGGTGTGGCATGTGTCTCTGATGGGGCTTTGATTACGGCCCACGCGTGCCAGCATCTCCAGGTGGTGGGGGAGCGGCTCAGAGTCTCATTAACGGCGGCATGCCTGGTATCTGTGCTGCTCCTCCTCTGCTGGGCTGCTCGTGTCGGCTCTTCCGCTGCCTCAGACACCGCTGGGTTCTGTCTCAGTGCTGCTGGGCCCCTCACGCGGCGCACCTTCTCCTCGGCGTGTCCCATTGGGCTCCATACTGCTGGGCTCGCCTTCTCTCTCCTGATGCTGGGCTCTTCACGCTGCGCTCCTTCTCCTCAGCGGGTCCCGCTGGGGTCCTTACTGCTAGGCTCACCTCCCCTGTCCTGCTGCTGGGCTCTTCACCCGACACTAGTGATTTCCGCGGCACAGGGTCCGCGCCGGTTGTCATTTTGTTGCGTGCTCCATGGGGCACCACACTGCTGGGCTCCTCACCCCCTTCGAACCGCTGGGCACCTCACCCGACACTGCTGGGCATTACGACGCTGGGTCTGCTTTACCCAACGTACTGCTGCATACTTCTGCAACCTGCTGCACGGCGCGGGCGCTCGATGCCTCGTCGCCAGCGGTTATGCCCTTAACTGGGCCTCCCCATGGGCCCTATACAAACGACACGGGAGACGTATCAGCACCTAACCTTTCCTTTATTCCTCCTTCCTCCTACTGACTTCTCTTCCTCTCTGTCCCTCCACTTCCTCCCGCTTCCCGCTCCCTCCCCTTGGCCCGGGTTCTTCCTCCTTAGAGGGGGCACGTCCTGTTTCCTTGGTAACACAAGCCATGCGGACACACACTCGTTCTGCCACTCCCCTCTCCCAAGGGCAAACAAGTGTAATACCCGAGCCCAGCCATGGGGATGAAGAAACCACCGGCGTCTCTGCCTTCCTGTCCACTGGTAGCAGTAAGGGCACAGTGAGAGTCAAATCAAAGAGGCTGAAGAGGAAAGCCTCAGTCTCTTTTGTCTGAGTACACTGGCGGTCTTCCACTGGTACTCTTTCTCCCACACCCCCCGGCCCCTGCCTTCCATCTCTCCTCTTTCCCCACATCCCTTTAAAGTAAAGAATTCCTCACTCTTAGCCTGTCATCACCCCCCTTGCTGATAATGTGTCCCATATAGAGTGCTTCAACCTTTCTCTACTCCACACTAACACTGCAATCTCACCTACCAGTGCCAAAGTACATCCCCTGTGTGGGGAATGCGGCTTCATCACCAGGTTTCCTTTTCAGCCCCATAGACTGGCTGGGCGGGGTGGGCTGGCCCTGTATGAACCCAGGAGAAGCCTCACAGCCGGAAGACCACAACCGGAGTAGATGGCACTGTATGAATGACCCTTTCCTAAAAATAAAAAAAACAGCGAATTATACCACTCTTAATGCTGAACCTCCTCTTAGCGGTGTCAGCTCCAAATGAACCAATGTTGCCGGGCATCATCTTACTCCCAAAGCAAGTATGTTGCCCCTGAGCTATACTCTCGGCCTCCCTGCCTTGCTCCCAAGGTGAGTGTGTTGCCCCTGAGCTGTACTCTCGGCCTCCCTGCCTTGCTCCCAAGGTGAGTGTGTTGCCCCTACTCCCAAGGCGAGTGCGTTGCCCCAGAGCTATACTCTCGGCCTCCCTGCCTTGCTCCCAAGGTGAGTGTGTTGCCCCTGAGCTATACTCTCGGCCTCCCTGCCTTGCTCCCAAGGTGAGTGTGTTGCCCCTGCTCCCAAGGCGAGTGTGTTGCCCCTGAGCTATACTCTCGGCCTCCCTGCCCTGCTCCCAAGGCGAGTGCGTTGCCCCAGAGCTATACTCTCGGCCTCCCTGCCCTGCTCCCAAGGCGAGTGCGTTGCCCCTGAGCTATACTCTCGGCCTCCCTGCCTTGCTCCCAAGGTGAGTGTGTTGCCCCTGAGCTATACTCTCGGCCTCCCTGCCTTGCTCCCAAGGTGAGTGTGTTGCCCCTGCTCCCAAGGCGAGTGTGTTGCCCCTGAGCTATACTCTCGGCCTCCCTGCCCTGCTCCCAAGGCGAGTGTGTTGCCCCTGAGCTATACTCTCGGCCTCCCTGCCCTGCTCCCAAGGCGAGTGCGTTGCCCCTGAGCTATACTCTCGGCCTCCCTGCCTTGCTCCCAAGGCGAGTGTGTTGCCCCTGAGCTATACTCTCGGCCTCCCTGCCCTGCTCCCAAGGCGAGTGTGTTGCCCATGAGCTTACCACCCAGCCTTCCTCGCAAGGCATTTGCGTTGCTCCAGAACTATCCTCCCAGCCTCCCTGCCTTCCTCTCAATGCAAGTGTGTTGCCCCTGTGCTATCCTACCAGACTCCCTGCCTTGCTTCTAAGGTTAGTGTGTTTCCTCTGAACTAGCCATCTGACCTCCCTCCCAACTTGAGTATGTTGCCCTGAGCTATCCTCCTTGCCCCCAGCCTTGCTACCAAAGGGAGTGTGGTGCTCCTGAGCTATCCTCCTGACTTCCCTGCCTTGCTCCCAAGGGGAGTGTGTTTCCACTGAGCTAACCACCCAGTTGCCCTGCCGTGCTCCCATGGCAAGTGCGTTGCCTATGAGCTGTCCTGCCGTCCTCCTTGCCTTGCTCCAGGGTGAGTGTGTTGGCCCTGAGCTATACGCCCAGCCTAAATGCTTTCCTGCCAAGGTGAGTGTGTGGCCCCTTATCTATGCTTCTGACTTCTCTATCTTGCTCCCAAGGTGAGTGTGTTGCCCCTGAGCTGTCTGCCCTGGCTTGCTCCCAAGTATGTTGCCTGTGAACTATCCCCCGGCTTCCCTGCCTTTCTCCCATGGTGAGTGTTTTGCCCCTGAGGTATCCTGATGGCCTCACTGCTTTCATAATCCACTTCCAGATAAGTACAGGAAGTCGACCCCACATGCTCCACACATTCGACTCATAAGCCCACCAACCATTGCAGCGTACACTTAAATACCACCAGCCACCCAGAAGGGACAGGATTCAATCCCCAGGCGATGGAAGAACACCAGCAGATCCAGTTGAGTTGCTGTAACGCTCACCTGGTATCCACGGGGGCGTCGCCCTGTCTGGACTGCTGCACTCTTGGACCTTTCCCCTTTGACCCTCGTGTGGCTGAAGACCAGGCCTGAAATACAAGAGTAAAACTTAGCTTAATTGCCTCTGGTGGCCCAGGACCCGCCTCCCTTCCGGGCCCTAGGACCCCCATGGCGCTTTTCTCACCTTGCTTCTTGATTTGGAGCGCTCTCTGTGCTGCCTCTCCGAGCAGGGGCGCATTGGGTTAGTTGTCGCTGCCTAGTTACTTCACTGGGGCAACACTACGGGTCCAGGCCAGCTGCGACTCCGTTTCTTCAGGTAAGTCTATCTTGTGAATGCGTTTCTTGTTTTCGTAATTGTCCCTTCTCTCCTTTCCTCAAATGGTAGGTGTGGATGCTGTTCTTGTTTTGTAATTGTTCCCTTCTCTCTCTTCCTTAAATTGTAGGTGTGGATGCTGTTCTTATGATGTCGCGCAAGTTTGTGCACAAGATGGTAAAGTAGCGCGAAGCGTGTGCCGAGCTGATGAAGAGCGGTAAGTAGAAAAGAATGGACCGTTTGCTGGTACTCTGGATTCGGGCACGGGGCTTCCACTCAATGCAGGTAAGATATGTTTTCAGAATGTCCAAGTAAACGCTTACTAAGTTGCTTTTCTCTGTCTTTTCCTTTCTAGAGTAGCGGCTTTCTGATGGATGAGATCCACAGAGATGTTGTCTGTTCAGGATCCTGGAGCGGAATGCTGAGGCTGCTCCCAGGAGGCAAGCAAACTCTACTGATGCCTCCTTTTGTTCTTGCAGGTGATCAGGGCCGGCGTGTGGATTAAGATGCTAGCTGACCGCGGTGAACGTCATACTGCCACAGGCAGAGCAACGCGAAGCGTGTGCTGGAGTCTGGGCATGGCTTATATAGCCTGCAGGTATCCCAGGTGTCCCTGGGCCTGCCACACCCAAAATGCTAGACCGCATGGTTCAGTCAGGAACTGAGCCATGTGGAAGCTTCCATGTTGTTGCGTAATGCCCTATGGGCCCAGCTTACTGCCTTATCACATGAACCTGGCGCCAAAGGCGCCAGGACTGTCTCCAAGTGAGTCTAGGAGCGAATGTTAAGGTCCCTGAAGCCTTGATGGGGTAATAGAGGCAGCCCATCTGGTTAGGTAGTTCCGGCCAGGGGCTGTGGTCGTGACAGTTGCTTGATGACAACTGGCCAAAGTATTATCCATTGAATTCGTTGGTGGACGTTCCAGTTTCTGTGACTTGGGCTTACAGAGCTTTATGCCCCTTGATTGTGGTTTCTGTTACTCAGATCTGGGATATGGAGGCTTGAGGTGCTTTACCTAGAATCTATACTTGCTTCCTCACCATTTAAGGGCCACCCCTGTAGTTTCTAGTTCCCATGTGAACGTGTATGTGATGCTGGAAATGCATCGGAGGGACAGGGCCTCCGTATCCTTGTCCTTTACTGTCTTTAATCGTGTGTTCTGTTGTGTTTCCCGCGCAGGAGTTCATGTGGGACTCCAGTCCTGGATGTGCAGCTCTCTCCTTTGGTTTTGGTGAACAGACCCATGGGATACCCTTATGGCACCCATGGGTAGGGGTGCAACCCTGTGCCCCTAGTGTATGTTTTTGGGTACCTGTGGGTGGCCCACAGAGCAGGGTACGGGCTGGTGGCAGCTCCGTGCTGAATTGACTGGTGCCCTGAGCGTCCTCCATTTTGGGATGCCCAGGCCCTGTCATTGGAATCGGTAGATTCCTGATGGAGACAAGATGGCCCCCATGGCCTCTTGCCTTCCATCACCTGTTACCTTGATCTTCCCGAAGTCTCGGGAAGCCCTGACTCTGTCCCTTCCCCCTGACTGGCTGTTGGGTGGAGGTTCCATATATGGTAGTGTGGGGAAGTGCTGACCAGACTGGCTGGAGCCTTCCCAACGACCGTATGTTATGGGTAAGCCTGTGGGTGGGACCTGGGTGAATGGAGTGTATGACGAATACGCATTCTGTGTTGTGAGTGTCTAGTTTCTGGTGTTTGACACAATGACTGAGACAGCCCTGCCCAAAATCGGTATGGCTGGGTACTTGTCACAATATACATAACTTGTTGTGAGTGTCTGGAGAGAAGTGAATGGCCTGAATGCACTGTGTGCCTGATTGGCTGCCTGCCTGCATGAATGCCCTTCGCCGTGATTGGATGCTTGAGTATGACCCCGCAGAATGCATGTGAGATCAACAGTATATCTGCTGACCTCTCACTGCTAGGAATCGTGTTCAGAAGCTGAAGTCCACTACGACGAGTGACTGGAGTAAAGCTTGACCTTGAAGCCCTGCTGGACGAGAAGAATTGCTGTGGCTCTCCTTCACAATCTAAAAGCTGCTGTGTCTCAAGGACTGACCCAACGAGGACCTGCTAAGGCACCCTCTTCCCGAGCTACGAGGGACTATCGTGCACCAGCTGATCTTTGCCAAAGCTCCCTGGTAGACAGACCTTCGACAGGCTGCCGCCCGAGATGGGTACTGCTGCGGAATCCCAAGGAGAAGCGCCCGGACTGTTGTCCGCCACTGTCGACGACCACCGTCGCCAACCGGAGCTGCCGTGCTCCCGTTTGCCTAAGAACTTTCGAATCCAAGGACGCTCTCGCCCGCATTGCCGCCGTCTTATCCCGCTGGAGAAGGCCTGACTGCTGATGCGCTGAGGAGCATCCGCCGGTGGGTTTCCCGCCACCCAAAGACCACAGAGACACCGACGAGTCGATGCCCTTGATGGGCCACAGTTCTCAAACTCTTCGCGGTCCAGAACTATCGACACCATGGTGCCCCGCACGCCTCTTCCTTGCAGGATGTTTACGCTTCCCCGTCAACGAGCACCGCTAGGAACAAAGCTGCCACTTCACCGTCGTAGCTCACCCTGTTCTCCTTCGGATGTTCGATGACCCGTGACTCATACCTTAAAGGGAGGACACTCGAGAAGGGCCATCGATTCCCCGACGAGGAACGCTACAACGCCAGGTACTTTGGGGTTGCAGAACTATTGGGAAGTCTCTTGTGAACAATATATGGACTGAGCTTGTATCTTTATTCTACAGGTTGCCCAGGTGGGGGGATCTCCACACAGAGCTGTGTTTAACGGTAGTGACCAGTATTTCTGCCAATGTTCTTATCAACTGCTTTCCTCATTTCTCTACTGTTGGTTTCCTTTACAACTTGATTTGTGGGCCATTTAACCATACAGTTGATGCACTTTAAAGAGATCTAATAGTAATTGAGGTACCACGTAGAACTGTATATTTGCCATTATAGATAACCAAGTACAAAGTGCGTTATCGTGATATTGTTTATAACCTCGAATATTAATTATATAAAGACTGTGTTTTAACTGATACAGTGTGCGGACATTCCTTTGTGGGTGCTTGGGAACTACACTGCACTTAAGAACAAGCCCGCATCACCTTCCTGAGAAGCTACGTCTTGATTGCTCGACCACGTACCAATATTGAGAATCTTGGCAGGGGTCCTCTGTGCCTCTCCTCTACCAAATAGAGAGCGGAAGTACTGACCCCCCCTCTGGTCCCTCACACTGGTGGCAGTGGTGGGATGCTTATGGTTTTAAGAATCAGTGTATAACAGTGACACTTACGAAGGATATCGGCACTTTGTTAAATTAAGGTTTAGTTGTGTACAAGATAACTGCATTACAAGCAATGGAATCTATTGCGAATGGTAAATTGACTCAGATGAGCTTAGAGGCTCTCCAGAGTGCTTGTGAAGCCAGGGAGTTAGACTTTGTGGATATGTCTAGGGTTGAGCTGATAGCTACCCTGGTGGACTACCAGACTGATTGTGAAACTCTTGAAGGGGGGGATGCAACCAATGAGGACTCTACCACGATGGTTGTGGCGGAATCTGATCTGGGAATGCCACCATTCCTGCTGCCTCTGTTCCAAACCCCAGCGCTTCCTTGGAGCTTGAGTTATTAAGGATGAAATTGGCCTTTGAATATCGCAAGTTGGAAATAGATGCTGAGCTTAAGAAAGAGGAGCTGGCACAGCAAGTGGAACTCAAGAATAGGGATCTTGAACTCAAAGACAAGGACACTGAATGTCAGCAAATCCAGTTAGAGAAAGCTCGAGTGGAGACTTCAGCTAAACCCGCTGAGAGTGTCAGATCCCCAGCAACCAAGTTCATGAAAGATTTGGTTGGTGTATGTGTAGAGGGTTCTGATATCCTCCAATAGATTGAAGCGTTTGAAATGGCTTGTGCAATTCATGATGTTGATAAGAGAGATTCGACTAAGTGTTTGTTAACCATGGTGCCTCAAACAGGATATGACTGTATTCTGAAACTGAGTGTGGAAGAAAGGGGTCAGTATGAGTGCATGAAGTCTGCTTTAATTGCCAAGTTTGGCAAGACACCGATCCAACACCTTAAACGGTTCAGGGATTTTAAGAAATGAGAGAATGTGTCTTGGATTGACTGGGTGAGTGCTGCACACATGAACATGATGGGGTGGATTGATGGTTACAAAGTGAAAACATTTGTTGAATTGTCCCACCTTTTGTTTTTTGAGCATTTTCCGGAAGCCTGTTCACCAGAGCTGCGTCAGTATGTTGCTGACCAGAACATTTTGGACCCCTTTTAGCTGGCTAGGTTGGCTGACATGTGAGTTTCTCACCGGGTGTCCCCTAAGGACTCCAGTGGGAAGGACAAGGACAAAGAAAAGGGGGCCTTTCAGAAAGCTGAGGAGGCCCAAAAGCACTCACCGTCGGGTAAACCAAAACCTTCCTCTCCGAAGACCGAAAAACCTAGTGGGGATACGTCTGTTGTGGATGGGAGTAAGAAAAGTGGTCTGCCTGCTGCAAAGCAGGGTCTCAGTGGTTCCAGTACCGTACCCCACACTCCTGGCACTTGTTGGGATTGTGGGGTTCTGGATCACCAAAGGGGTGACCCCAAGTGTAAGGGTAAGGCACTTGGAGTCCAGGCTGTCAGCCTGACCTATCCCTACTCCGTACCTGAGGTGGAAGCCAATGTCCTCCCCTCCTCTACTGGGATCACCTTCGGTGCTCCCGTAGGGATTTCCTTAGTGTCCCTTGGGGCCTGGGACCAGTACGCAGAAGTACTGGCAACTATCCCACAGAACACTCGTAGGTTTTTGAGAAGTGTTCTCTTGAATGGCCAGCCTGCTACTGGTTTGAGAGACACTGGGGCAAGCATGACAGTGGTGGACAGGACCATGCTCAAGCCAGAGGACTATGTAGGTGCTCCTCTGAGAACCACCAGGTTAGCTGGTGGGCCTCCCAAATTATCGCCTGTAGCCTTAGTCAACATTACGATTGGAGGCAAGATAGCGAAGCTTCCGGTCCTGGTTCAGGACAACGTGCCTGCGAACATTTTGTCGGGAAACTATTTGGTCGAGTTGGGGCTGATCACGGATGGTCTACCCATGGCTGCTGTGGCGGTCACCCGATCGCAGGTCACACAGGGTCCAGCTGCAAGCCCAGTATCCTTGTCGACGGGGAAAACCAAGACATGAAGGAAACGGAAGAGTAAGAAGGCCATCTCTGTGGAGGGAGCCCCTGCTCTTCCTGCTGTTCCGAGAGCACCCATTGGGATCCATGCTCCAGATGGGCTAGGTCCAGTGGTGAATCCTGTCTCAGCTCCTGTGGGAGAAGAGCCAGAAGACTTTCCTGTGGGAGAGGCTCTCAAGCCAGAGGATCATACCGACCTTCAATGCTTGTTAGCTGAAGGGGGACCCTCCCGGGCGGACTTCTGTAAGCAACAGAGAGAGTGCCACTCTCCGAGGGTCTGAGGAAACAGGCCCTGTCCCAGGCACAAGGAGAAGTGCCTAGGACATTCCGGATTTATTGGGAGCGTGAGCTCCTTGTTAGTGAGCCCACTAAGCCTGAACCTGGCACCCTGAAGAGGTTGGTGGTACCCCAGGTTTACAGGCCCTTCCTGCTGCAGTTGCACATGAGGTGCCCTTAGCTGGTCATCTTGGTACCAAGAAGACTAAGCAGAGGCTCTCTGCCCATTTCTACTGGCACCGGAGGGGAGTAGAAGTGGAGTCCCACTGCAGGACCTGCCCAACTTGTCAGTTGTCTGGTAAGACTGGAGGCAGTGTCATTGCCCCGCTGCAGCCATTGCCAGTGGCTGGCACACCGTTTGAGAGGGTGGGCATCGGCATCATCGGCCCCGTTGACCCTCCCACGTCAGGTGGACATCGGTTCATCCTGGTCTTGGTCGATCATGCCACCAGGTACCTTGAGGCTATGCCACTTTGGACTATTACTGCCAAGGTGGTTGCCCGGGCTCTCCTGGGCATTTTCACCCGTGTTGGATTTCCTAAGGAGGTTGTCTCTGATAGAGGATCCAACCTCATGTCTAGTTACATGAAAACCATGTGGAAAGAGTGTGGGGTAACCTACAAGTTCTCCACCTCTTACCATCCTCAGACCAATGGTCTGGTTGAGAGATTTATCAAACTCTCAAGGGCATGCTAGGTGCTTTGGAAGAGCCCCTAAGGAAGAAGTGGGATCTTCTCCAGCCATGCCTGCTGTTTACTTACAGGGAGGTACCTCAAGAGGGTGTTGGTTTCAGCCCCTTTGAGTTACTATTTGGACATCGCGTGAGGGGGCCCCTTGCCTTAATCAGAGAAGGTTTGGAGGTCACCCCTCCTGGTCCCACCAAGCAAGTGGGGGACTATGTGTTAGGCCTCAGACGGAGGATGACACAAATGATGGGTCAGGCAACAGCGAATCTTAAGGCCAGCCAGGAATTGAATAAGTACTGATGACCTTAAAGCATCGCAAGTGGATTGGACTCCGGGACAGGAGGTCCTTGTGATGGAGCCTACCAAGGCTTGGGCTTTGGCAGATAAATGGACTGGACCCTTCAGGATAATCTCCAAGATGGGCGAGGTCAATTATCTGGTTGACATAGGAGCCTCTGGGGTAGCCCCTCAGGTATTCCATGTTAACAGGCTCAAGCCTTTCCACAGGCGAGCAGAAGTCTCATGTCTCTTGCTAGCTTCAGAGCAAGAAGTGGATGAGAGTGAGCCCCTTCCTGATTTGCTGCATAGCAACCCTCAGGATGGCTCAGTGGAGGGAGTACATCTCTCTCCCGATCTGACAGAGCAGCAGAAGGCCTGCAGGACTTTGCTTTGGCAGTATGCCTCCCTGTACTCATTGACACCAGGCCTTACACCGTGGTATAGGCACGAGATTGACACTGATGACAGTGTGCCTGTCAAAAGCAGGTGCTACCGTATGTCAGATACCGTTAAGAACCACATCCAGGCTGAGGGCGCCTAGATGTTGGATCTTGGTGTTATTGAACCCTCAACCAGTCCCTGGTCCAGTCCAGTGGTCCTTGTCCCCAAGACAAGTTCCCAGGCAGGTACCAAGGATTGGAGGTTCTGTGTGGACTACCGAGGAGTCAATGCCATCACCAAAACTGACGCACACCCATTTCCCTGGGCTGATGAGCTCGTGTACACCATAGGTGCTACCAAATTTGGGAGCACCTTTGACCTTACCTCAGGCTATTGGCAAATAACTCTGACGCACCATGGCAAGGAAAAGACGGTGTTCTCAACACCTGAGGCACTCTACCAGTTTAGGGTCATGCCTTTTGGCTTCTAGAATGCCCCTGCCACCTTCCAGAGATTGGTCAACCATGCACTCAGTGGGCTGGAATCCTTTTGTGTGGCTTACTTAGACGACATTGCTGTCTACAGTTCCACCTGGGAAGAGCATTTGACACATCTGGATAAAGTGTTGTAGGCCTTGAAAAGGGCTAACCTCACTATTGAGGCCACCAAGTGCCAGATAGCTCAGAGGAAAGTCATGTATCTTGGTCATGAGGTAGGAGGGGGTCAAGTCCAACCTCTCCCCAGTAAATTACAGGATGTACATGACTGGGAGACTCCCACTACTCAAACCCAGGTGAGAGCCTTTTTGGGTCTCACGGGGTATTATAGCAATTTCATGGCAGACTATGGAACCGTAGCTGCACCCCTGACAGCTCTGACTTCACCCAAACAGCCTAAGAAGGTTAATTGAACTGAAGACTGTCAGAGGGCCTTTGATGGCTTGAACGGAAGTCTGTGTAGGGCACCTGAGTTGTGTGCGCCCGATTACAGCAAGCCCTTTATCGTTCAAACTGACGCCTGCGACACCGGAATTGGAGCTGTCTTGTCCCAGTTAGATGACAAAGGAAGAGAACATCTGAACATATTCATCAGTAGACAACTTAAGGGTAGGGAACTTAGGTGGGCTATGGTTGAAAAGGAATGTTTAAGTATTGTTTGGAGCCTTAGGCGTTTTAGACCCTACCTTACCGGGTCTACCTTCAAGGTCCAAACCGATCATAAGCCCCTGAGGTGGCTTATGCAGATGAAGGGTGAGAACCCGAAACTGCTTAGGTGGTCCATTAGCCTGCAAGGGCTAGGCCTCACCATTGAGCATAGACCAGGGAAGAGTCACAATAATGCAGATGGCCTTTCCAGACCGTCTGGATGAGGGTGTCTATCTCGTGGGAGATTAGGCACCCTAACCTCAGTCTGGGGGGGCGACTGTGATGCTGGAAATGCATCGGAGGGACAGGGCCTCTGTATCCTTGTCCTTTACTGCCTTTTATCGTGTGTTCTGTTGTGTTTCCCACGCAGGAGTTCATGTGGGACTCCTGGCGGTGCAGCTCTCTCCTTTGGTTTTGGTGAACAGACCCATGGGAAAACCTTTACGGCACCCATGGATAGGGGTGCAACCCTGTGCCCCTAGTGTATGTTTTTGGGCACCTGTGGGTGGCCCACAGAGCAGGGTACGGGCTGGTGGCAGCTCTGTGCTGGATTGACTGGTGCCCTGAGCGTCCTCCATTTTGTGATTACCAGGCCCTGTTATTGGAATCGATAGATTCCTGATGGAGACAAGATGGCCCCCATGGCCTCTTCCCCTGACTGGCTGTTGGGTGGAAGTTCCATATATGGTAATGTGGGGAAGTGCTGACCAGACTGGCTGGAGCCTTCCCAACTACCGTATGTTGTGGGTACGCCTGTGGGTGGGACCTGGGTGAATGGAGTGTGTGAGGAATACACATTCTGTGTTGTGGGTGTCTAGTATCTGGTGTTTGACACAATGACTGTGACAGCCCTGCCGAAACCGGTATGAATGCAGTGTGGTGGGTTGAATGGTTGGGTACTTGTCCCAATACACATAACTTATTGTGAGTGTCTGGAGAGAAGTGAATGGTCTGAATGCATTGTGTGCCTGATTGGCTGCCTGCCTGCATGAATGCCCTTCGCCGTGATTGGATGCTTGAGTATGACCCAGCGGAATGAATGGGAGATCAACAGTATATCTGGGGACCTCTCACTGCTAGGAATCGTGTTCAGAAGCTGAAGTCCACTACGACGAATAACTGGAGTGAAGCTTGACCTTGAAGCCCTGCTGGACGAGAACAATTGCTGTGACTCTCCTTCACAATCTGAAAGCTGCTGTGTCTCCAAGGACTGACCCAGAGAGCACCTGGTAAGGCACCCTCTTCCTGAGCTACGACGGACCATCGTGCACCAGCTGATCTTTGCCAAAGCTCCCTGGTAGACAGACCTTCGACAGGCTGCCGACTCGAGACAGGGACTGCTGTGTAATCCCAAGGAGAAGCGCCCGGACTGTTGTCCGCCACTGTCGACGACCGCCGTCGCCGACCGGAGCCGCCGTGCTCCCGTTTGCCTAAGAACTTTCGAATCCAAGGACGCTCTCGTCCGCATCGCCGGCGTCTTATCCCGCCTGCGAAGGCCTGACCGTTGACACGCCAAGGAGAATCTGCCTGTGTTTTTCCCGCCACCCAAAGACCACAGAGACACCGACGACTCGATGCCCTTGCTGGGCCACAGTTCTTCAAACTCTTTGCGGTCCAGAACGACCGACACCGAGGTGCCCAGCACGCCTCTTCCTTGCAGGACGTTTACGCTTCCCCATCAACGACCCCGCTAGGAACGAAGCTGCTACTTCACCGTCATAGCTCACCCTGTTCGCTGTCAGACGTTTGACGACGCTCTGGTTCCGGAAGCACCTGAAGACCTTCCTCTTTGCTTCTGCTTTCTCTCCTCCTCTCCCCTGCTGATCTCCTGGCTGAAACTGCACTAGTCACCTGGCTACCCAGTGATCTTGGGCACAGGTCCCAACCCTGCCAGTTGCACACCTGCACTGCCCCCCTGGCAAACTTAAACTTGGGGACTGTTTCTGTATCCCTACAGTCTCCTACCAGCTCTTGACACCTGATGTCTGCACTTACCCTCGCACTTGCCACCAGCTGGCCACACTTTTATTTACTGTCTTTATTTATTTTACAGTTATCCTATGTACTGCACTGTCCCCGCCCCCTTACGCCTGCACTTTTCCCTTCCCCCTATCTGGACTTGCGCGATGTCAATGTCACCTGACCTTGACCTAGTAAGATCGTTGTCTCTGTCTTCCCTCTATTCCCCCTCCCTTGCCTCGTCGCGCCTTGAAACACTTGTGTATTGGCACGTTTTTAAATGCCATGCAATAGCATATCTTTGCATTTGGAGGAGGTTGGAAATAGATCACTGAGGGGCTCTGGGGTGGAACTTCAACATGTTCGACATTATTCTTTCTAGCCTTTATTTGCTGGTTTCTGATGCCAAGAACGGGCGCTGCCTAGTGGCTGCAAACCTTTTAGAGTATGGGCTAACTAATGGCCAGGTTCGACCTTCTTGGGACTTTCTCTGGTATATGAACTTTCTTCAGTGGCAGACTGGGGATTTGCAGTAATTTTCTGGCATTGACTACATCTTTCCGCCTATATGGTAGGGAGGTTGGGTTCATTGTTGGCCATACTCCTAGGCAGTGCCCTCTGTTGCTGTCCTGGCTACCTTTTAGATCTAGCTAGATCTCAAGACCTGATGTGTGGTCTTTCTCCTTTCATGGTTTATTGGGTGCACTGCATGACTCACAATAAATAGGGATTGTGCTTTAGGTGGGTTGTTCGGATTCAGTTCTAAGCAGACTCCACTTTTTGTAGAGGTAGAAGCCGACGTTTCGTGTCATACCTGGTTGGTTTGTGTATTGTCCTTGTGTCTTCTCATGGTGATTGATTAGAAGACCAGTTTTCTTGTCATGTCTCATTCCTCCACGGAGGGGGGAGATTGTGATTTGATTTCATGACCAGCATGGACAAGCTGCACTCATGGGACAAGCTCTAATGCATGCAGAACACTGTTTCCCTTCACCTGGTTCTAGTTCGGCTGGGGTTGTAGATCTTTTCTCCGGAGACGCATTTTTGGGGATCGTGACAGTTTTTCTCAGGCTCATCAATAGTAGGAGCATCCAACTCCTTTCCTCATGGATAGTCTGAGGATAGGAAAAGGGTGCTAGCAATATTTCCAGCCATTGGGAGTCCATCGTGGTCCTCTTGAGATGTTCTGCGCCTTCTTTTGGAGATTGCCTAAGAGTCACTCTCCTGTTTGATCTGCATTTATGTGCATCATCCGAGCAGCCCTTTGTTCTTTAATATTGGAATTCTTTGTCTTTCCAGTTGCATATGTGCCCCTCTCAGGAGTGGAGCTTGCAGGCTTTTAATACATTTTATTGGTTTCAATACAAACCTTTAAAATATTACACAAAACAAAACAAAACATCCCTCAAATCCCATCATCAAACCTTACAACAGCCAAATGGTTAGAAACCGTCTTCCTCTCTTACACCGTTGTTCCAAAGTCAGTTCGGTCTCAATAGATATTTATTAGCCTGCCTTCAATCACAGCTAACAGAGACGTCAAAGGCATTATTAACTTCATATCAGTGCCGTTGAACATTCTCGACCACCAATCCTCAGCACACAGAGATGGATGTTCCTCACTCCAATGACCCAAATGAATTGATCTCACGTCCTTCAGTTCGGTACAAAACAGCACCAGATGTTTGAGTGACTCAACTTCACCGGAGCAGAGACGACAGGATAGATCCGAGCCTGCGTTACAGGCCCATGTGCTTGTCCGCTCTTTAGTTTTCAAGGCATTTAGCGAAAAAGCATGAAAAGTCTTCTCACGTTGGAATTCGGGAACAGGTGTACATATTTTTGTAGCACATTAAATCCTCTTGCCTCAGTGGGTGAATTTCCCATCGATCTGGAGGCGGATCTCTCAGTGCACGTGATCTCCCAATCTGCCCGCCAGATCTTCCATTTTGCTGCGGAAGGATTGGCATATAGAGTTTCCAACTTGATGTCATATTCTAATAGAAGATTCTCGCAGCGTTTGACCCACATTGAGACGATATCGGATCTGTTTGAGGATGTAGCGTGAAGAATTTGAAATTGAAGGATCTTCTCGCTCGCTCGTGATTTAAGAAATAGGGCCAACGGGTTCCAGCTAATTCGTGCATGTAAGGATATTAAGGCTAATTCATACCTTATATACGCTCTTGATATTTCACTTGGTAAGCCTAAAGCTTTTGACCAAAAGGTATTCTCTGACGTTGCCCAGTGAGCGTGCAAACAACCCAGTGCGTTTTCTGCTCCGTAAATTAGAATTGGAGACACCTTCTGTTCATAGAAGTTTTGTAATGGTATCAATGAGAACTTTCCAAATCTTTTATGCAAAAGTAGTACCTGACAGGCCAATAGACCTCATTTCCTCTTAGATTCCGTGATCCACGGGTCATCATAAATGCTGAATGCTGGAATTTAACAGCATGCCTAAGTATTTTACACTTTTAGAAACGCGTAAAGAGTCATAGGGTCTCATTCCGAGTTCGGAGGTAACCATGCCGCTATTTGCGGCATGGCTGCCTCCGAACTCGTCCAAACTCTGGCCTGGTGTATGGAGTAATTACTGGTCCATTCCGAGGTCGGAGGGACCGGTAATTCCCCATTCACCAGGGCCATTCCCCATTCCCATTTAAGCCCCCATAGGGCTCAATGGGAAGGGGGAAGGTGGCAATAACGGTACCGTAAATTACGGTACCGTTATTGAACCCGGAGTCCCTTTGCGGGTCCCGTCCTTAACGCCTGCTAAAAGCAGGCATTAAGAAAGGACCCGCAAAGGGAACTCGTACTAGGGAGGTAAGGGTTTAACGGCACTGGTTTCGTTACCAGTGACCGTTAACCCTTACCGCCCTACTCGGAATGAGGCCCATGGTCTAACTTCCAAACAAACTTTGAATCTGTTAAATGTTGTGTCGCACTTTTAAGCAACAAGATTTCACATTTAGTTGCATTGATTTTCAATTTGTTCAGGGTCACGTATTTTTCCACTGTCTCAAGTTTTCTTTGCAGACCGATAGGTGTCACGTCTAGTATGACCACTCGTCCGCATAGAGTAACCAGCTAACGTTCGACAAGTGGAGCTTTGGTGGAAATGCTCGCTCGGCATTTATTGCGACACCAATGTCTGAAATGAAGAGACTAAAGATTGCCACTGCTAAAGGGCACCCTTGTTTCACCCCCTTATGTGTCTTAATCGGAGCGGAAACGTGGCCCAATTGGTCTAAGCGGATTTTGATTGTAGTTTCCATGTGCAGCTCTTTAATTGCCTCTAACAAGCCAGCTGGGCAACCCCAAGAGCCTAGCTTTTACCAGAGTATCTCCCGGTCTATCATGTCGAATGCATAAGAAAAATCAACGAAAGCAAGATATACTTTTGTATTAGTACGTAAAGCTTCCATCTTCAACAGATTCAAGATTAATAGATTTAAAGAGCATCCAACATTTTTCACGAATCCCGCTTGTCTTTCGTCTACTCATTTTGTTGTTTGGGACCATTTGATCAACTTTTTTGAAGCACAGATGCATACATTTTTCCCAAGATATCCAGCAGTGGTTCTATCGCCTTTCTTAAAGATTATCTAAAATTATGGCGGTTTTCCATGAAGTGGGTGTCTGGCGTTGCAGATTTATTCTCTCAAATAATTCAAGACACAAGTCAGTCCAGAGGTCTGGACACTGTTTAATGGTAAAATTTGTCAAACCATCAGGTCCGGGAGCCCTAGAGCTTTTTGCTTTTACTATAATATCTCGGATTTCGTCTTTCGAGAACGTTAAGTCCCATGGTATTTCATTAAAGACAGATGGTGTTGAGGTGTCATTATGTTTACTGCATAAGGTTTCGAAATGAGACGACCACTCCGACTCAGTCACCAAACAGGCTTGCAAAGCACGCTGCGATGTTTACATGCTGTTAATGATGCACCAGAACCCTCCACTGTTCTTGTTTTTTAAGGTTTTCATCATCACCTTAGCGTCATGTTCTTGTAGGTGATGTTTATGACCCTTTAGCCAGTTTTTTTAGTTTTGTTTCGACGCTCGGTTTTTTGGAATTCTTTCACACAATGGCCCTTGATTATTCCTGTGAATCTCAGCTCGCATCAGTCTCTTTCATTGCAAAACCTTACGGTCAAAACAATGGGCCTCATTAGGACCCTGGCGGAAAGGGATTTACGCCGGCGTAGAGCATGGCGTACCTTTCCGCCTGACTACGAGTTCCCGTAGCGCCATGGTGATATTTTACGCCTGCTTTTTGCAGGCGGAAAAATCCATGGCGCTACGGGACTTGTTGTTAATTACGCCACCGTAATTTACGGTGGCGTAATTAACGCCTTCCCCTCTCCCATTATGCCCTATGGGGCAAGAATGGGAATGGGGAAGGGCAGAATGGGGATTGGGGATTTACCGCCCCGCCAAGGTCGGGATGGGGCGGTAAGTCCGCCAACCACCATGGCGGAATTGGCAGCTTAGCGCCATGGACCATGGTGCAAATTGCACCATGGTTCTCCGCCAGGGTCGTAATGAGGGCCAATGGGTTTTTGTAAAGGACAGCTGCTTAAGACCAATGTTTTTGATTTAAACTGGGATAGTAGTGAGGCATATTCAACCTCCGGACATTCTGTCTTAAATTGATTACATAAATGAGCAACCTCAAATTCATTCAGCCTCAGTTTTAGTCGGTTGGCTTCAACATGAACCTTCGTTGACCATTTAGACCCTGAATCAGATTCGATCGTTAAGAATTCCATTTGCAATATTTCATGGTCGCTGTTACTCATAGGAAGAACTTTCAAAGATTTCACACGAGAGTGCAGTGTGTCAGATGTAAAAACATAGTCAATAGTGGATGATTGATCCCCACGCTGTCACGTTGAGTTCGAAGGTATGTCGCCTTGGGTGCTGCCATTTAACATCGATAATCCTTGTGCACTTACTTCTTCCAGCCATTCCTTTGCTATTTGTGCTTTATCTGATTTCAGAGGCTTAAAATGATCAATGTTTAAGTCTCCGCATACTAATATGCCGGCCTTTGTGTAGATTCTAACAGGCTGTCGATGATTGTCGAGACTTGATCGATGAATGCATAGGTACCTGCTCTGCAATGATTCCAATATAGGTTTATCACCTCTATCACGTCCATCACATTCTTTTTTCGGTTGATCTTGCCTATCCCCGAGACTTGAATACATGGCGAATAGTTAGTGGGTTTTATTAAGCGGTATCCTGAAGATCGCTTAATCAAGGTTAGGAGGCCAGTATTGGACGCCCCTTCTCAGCCTTCCTTGCAGGATTTAGGGCGCATTCAAACTCTGAGGAGACAGGTAGTTCGCTCATCCAGGTTTCTTGAAGACAAGCAAGCTGAATATCTTGTAGCCAATTATTATTTAATAGGTGAAAGAAACCTTGTGTGTTCCATGATGCAAATGTACAAACTTGAACGTCAGTGTTCGTCTGACGTTAACTTCTGGGTTTATCGTTCAATGATTTAGCGAGCCAATTCCAGGCACGTTGTTGTTCTTTAAGCACAGAACTGCTTGATAAAACAATCTCAGTATTGTCAACGGCTCTATGACCGTTTATGGTGATACGAATTTTGTCCATAGGACTGGATCTTGGAGCTCAGAGCGGCTCGACAAAGGAAACCTTGTGAGGTTCAGACGTTAATAGATCATTTTGTTGTGAAGGATCAATTAACGGAGTATGAATAGAAGATGGTCGGTCGACCAGGGAAGTTAGCTGTTTCATCAAAGGTGTGACAGATTGGGTGCCGTGAGTTGTTAGAACTGCCGTAGTTACTGACGTATTCTCAGTCATTTTTTTAGTCACGGCATCCGTTATTTTGAAAATGTCAAAACCCAATGACAATAAGTCGTTGCCAGTTTATGTTAGATTCAATGTGCAGTACAACCTTTTCGTTACGATTTTCATCGGGAAACTCAACAATTTTTATGTCCCGAGAGCCCAGTGCACGCAGTCGTGGAATATGATGTAATTACATTGGTACGATTCAGAATCAGCTTATCGCGTGACTCTAATCTCTCCAACATAAGTTTGACCAGCAAAGTGTAGTCCAGATGTCGATCCACGTCGTGCCCTTTACTTGCTTTCTGTCGCTTGCTGTTTTCGACAGCTGTCTTTCCAAGTTTTGTGGGACTGATGATGTTGTTGACAAGTTTAAGATACTTGGAGAGTTCCTCGCCAGTTCCAAACTGGCGGCGTCCAGAGACGGTCGACTTGGCTTCAAAATACCAGGATGATTTGTTTGCAAGCTAGCTGTTAAACGCTCTCTTTTTTCCTGTGGCGTAGTGAGCGCAGGGCTCGCGGGGGCAAGGTCTCTTTTTGGCAGTATAGCAGGTTTTGGGATTATTGAACAGGTTCTTACGGCTGTAAGAAACTTCAGACCTGTTTTGTAAGTCTCCTGTGGAATGGGGCAGATTCATCTCGGAGTTCACACTGGCCCCTTCTGGACAAATGCGTTACAAATGCCATATCATATCAAATTGCTGATTGAACCTCACTCTGAGCCTCAGGCAAAACGATCCATATTGTGGCGTCAATTTCTGCTGGTTGTGGAGCGGACCGTACTCTTTCACCACAGTCGGAGTCGTCATACACAGACAGTTCCAGGAGATCATCTTGGGAAGCCTGTGTGACATCATCAATGTGAATCACTACATCTTCATATGGAACAGCAGGTGGAATAACTAACGTATTGTCAATTACGTTAGTTAGTACATGAGGTTGTGACCACGTGTTGTTTGCTTTCTCTATAATCTGTATCACGTTGATATTTCTCAAAAATGTTTGTGCACCTCGTAATTGTGTCTTCTTTCGCCCTGGAAGATTTTTTGACTTCTTTGGTTGCGGCAGCTGTTGTTTCTTCTGATTCATGATTTTCTGTGGAACGAATTCTGCGCCACTAAATATAGGAAACAACACCTGCTGACTTAACTAAGTCGACAGCCGCAGCTTTAGTGGCACTAATTGAGTCAGGAGCTGTTGTTCTAAGTGCGGAGCCGCCCGCAACCTGAAGATTGAGCCGTGCCAAATTGGCAGAGCATCTTGATAGAGGAAAAGCAGTATTGAATGAAATTTCTGCAAGGTGTTCTAGTGTGGGATTGGAAGAGCACTTATTAAAGCCGCCGGGCTATTGGCTTTCCGGCCTATGTTTTCTTCCGGGAGAATTAGCAGTTGTTTTGAGACATCATCCTCCGGACCCAATGCAAGAGTTAGCAACTGAGGCTGTACCTTTGGGGGCAGAGGTGGGTCGATTGGCGTCTTACACGGGACCTTTAGATTATTAAATTGATCATTTACTCCTGTGTCCGTGTGATTCTTACGGAAGAGGGCCAATGCCTCTATTGCCATAGTTGAATATTGAATAGTTTTTGTCGATGATGTCATTGCGTTTCTGGTCGTTTGCCGAAGAAAGGGCTGCCAGCAATTTTTGCGTTTTCTCGTCCTGTTTATTATTGTGCAAGCTGTGAATTTCCTCTAAATGCAGCACTTTTAAATTCATTAAGGCTACTGAGGTTGTTAGATCTTTTGTGTTTTCATTAATAGCCTCATAAAGTTTGGTGAAGGGCGCCAATGAAATAGTCATTGAAGAGATCAGAGTCGCTTGCGAGTCATTCATAGGCACATGCACACATGAGGCCACTTGATCACCCGTGTTTTTCCTTAGCACTCAATTGGCCGTGTAGATTGGCCAGTGACAGTGTTGGCCCTCCTGATTTTAGGGAATGGTTGATCGACAAAAGATGAGTCCAAGGATGAGGACTCGTCCGTAGTAAACTCTGCACTAGTCTGATGATGCAATTTTTTTTGATCGACAAAGACTCAAGTGCTGGTTAGAGTTGGAATGAAATAAGAGCCTTTTCTGAGATTACAGCACATTTACAGGTGTCACTTGGGTCGATTCACCTGTGGACACAACTTCTGCCGTTCTAGCTCGTTTATAATTTACAGACCCCCAGATGTCTTCGTTGGCGTCAGTGAGCTTATTGCAGTTTCTTTTCAGGGAGGTTTGTATATTCAAATCGTTTTCAAGGATCGGGACCGGAGGTTGTTTTCTTGAGCGAGCTTTATTTATCAAAAGAAGATTTTGCAAGACATTCGTTACAACCTCTAATGAGTTTCTCCTGTCATGATGGGCCCTTCCAAGCATATCGTCATCCTAAAAGGCTCCACTGGGTGGCGCAGCTGAGTCACCATTTGGTGTTGTGAGAGATGTAAGCCCAATTGCAGTGGGGGCTATGCAAAGGTCTAATGATGGATCTATATCAAACACCTCATCTTGGAGTTGTGACTCCTTGAGATTTTCAAGCCTGGGTATATCTTGTGTTGTTAGCACTAAAATGTTCTTGCTTGCAGAATATACTTCTTGTTGGCAAGCAATTTTGACAGCGCCTATTGACATGCTGCTGTCTGGTCGATTAGGAATGGAATAAGTGAATGGCGCCTTATGGTGAGAGGAGTGAGCCTCAAGGCTGTCCAGGCATTGTATAACATGGGCTTGTCCCACGTCAGTGTTGTCGGCGCTGATCGAGGCGGTCGCATCAGAGCCCTGCCCCTCCACGTCAGCGGCTGGGACCGCCGAGACCTCGACGAGCCCCACGGCCGCAATCGCAGGAGCAGGGGAGGAGAAAGACGCGGCCGCCCGCGCCAAGTCATGAAGAGACCGCACACCGACATGCGGGCACCCTGCGCCGCCGAGTGACTGCGCCACAGCAGTGTGACCCGTCGACGGGATCAACCTTTCCAAAACCACAGACGCCGCCGAGGTGAGCCTGTCAGCGGTTAGGACCAATAGGGAAACTACTTCGGCTGCAGTGGGCGGCAAAGAGCGAGCCTGTGAAGGGTTGACAACCACCATATCCTTATGCCGGGTGGCATTAGGCAAAGTACCACTTAGATCATTTAAATCTTTGTCAATATTTACAACAATAACTGCTGACTCTGAATCACCCTGATCATCGGGCTTATATAAGTCCTCAATGACAGAAGCACACGAGAAATAGCGACTTACTTGCTGCTGTCTGGAGCGCTTTATAACACGTTCTTCATGTCTGACTGAGCGTTTTGTTTGAGCTCTAGTCCGTGGTGATGTCATTACCGCAAACTCCAGCTCAGCAAACTTCATGTAAGTAGAAAAGAAGGTGGCACGCTTTGCTCATCGACCCCACACACTGCTCGCCACAGCCAAACAGTGTCAGCTTGCCCTTTCTCCTCAGAGCATACGCCGCAAGGGCGTGGGAGGCGGCCTTTTATGGGCAGTTTATGGTCAGCTGACCCACTAGGAGTCTCAAAGGCACACGCACCTCCAGGTACCGCGAGCACGAAACACGGATTGTAGGAAGGCAGGTTAGAACAGTCTCCACTCGCCACAGCCAAACAGTGTCAGCTTGCTCTTTCTCCTCAGGGCTTACCCCGCAAGGGTGTGGGAGGCGGCCTTTTATGGACAGCTTATGGTCAGCTGACCCACTGACCCACTAGGAGTCTTAAAGGCACACGCACCTCCAGGTACCTCCAGGTACCTCCAGCAGGAAACACGGATTGTAGGAAGGCAGGTTAGAACAGTCTCCACTCGCCACAGCCAAACAGTGTCAGCTTGCTTTTTCTCCTCAGGGCTTACGCCGCAAGGGTGTGGGAGGCGGCCTTTTATGGACAGCTTATGGTCAGCTGACCCACTAGGAATCTTAAAGGCACACGCACCTTCAGGTACCTCCAGGTACCTCCAGCAGGAAACACGGATTGTAGGAAGGCAGGTTAGAACAGTCTCCAATCGCCACAGCCAAACAGTGTCAGCTTGCCCTTTCTCCTAAGGGCAATTCTCTGTGTGTACGCAGTGCACCCTTTCTTGCTCACCGGAACTCGGTTGTTTCTCGTACTGGTTAGTGGTGAGTGCAGAAGTTGAGGCCTGCCCCTCTGGTAATGGGGGTCCCGGTGCTCAGGTGTCCACTTCCACCTCTTGTTTCTCTGCAATTCATCCATTCGAGGCCTCCTCTTTTTCTGCCCCTAATGAATCACTGGTGCGTCCATTTGCAGTTTCTTCATGCTCTTGGCACAGGGTATTATGGTGCCTTCTTTCAAGCAAATACCTGTATTCGGATGTTATCAACGCCTGTGCTTACTGATGTTGCTTAACAGCTTGATTTAGCTTTGATATTTCTTCAATTAGTAAGTAATGGCATGAGGAGAGAGGGCAATACCATGATTACATAGGGTAATCTTTATTACTGAAAGTCCTACTCTTCCTCGTCCCATTACTTATGCCCCTTCCTCCTTCTCTTCCAGGGCTGTGGCTCCTCAAGCGTGATTAGGAATTTCATTAGAGGAAGGAACCTATGCAGGATTCATGTGGCTGAGAGGAGATTACAAAAATAAAAGCGAGGAGCAACATGTGGTGTGCCTGTCGTGGAATGCAGGCATCCTTTAATTGGTAGGTAATGGGACGAGGAAGAGTATGTCTTGGAGTGATGAAGATGACCCTACATAATTAAGGAATTCCGCCTCAGGATGTGCAGTAAAATAGCATAAGGCTGGGACTATTTACTCCATGAAAAACGTTTAATAATGACTGGCTTCCTTTTTTGGTCAAGGCAGCAATTAGCTTTGGTGCTTATTTTCGGTAAGAGATTTTCTGCTACTTCTCCTATTATGATATTCCTATCCCCTTTCTCGATGCCCTTCTTTGCTAATCAGCCAACCAGAGAATATAGAAGAAAGACTGCACTGTGCCAGATGTTCACCGTTCTGTTGGTTCCATGTGTTAATATCCCCGCAAAAATATCGCGATACAAAAATATCGCCATATTTTTGCGGCGATATTGAGCCATGGACCCTGCGGGGGACACCCCCGCAACCCCTTCTTCCACAAATTATCACCCCCAAAAATATTGCCTGTGGCGAGACAGGCGACCATATGTACAGCCATATTTTTGGTGGGGATAATATGTAGGGATACCGTTCTGTTGACATAAGTTTAGCTTACCTTACAATCAAGGGGAATGTGTCGTGTAGCCTCTGTTACCGAGGCCCATTCAGTTTCATATTTAATGACTCAAGTTATTTAGCCTTGAAAAAGACCCTAGCTGGACGAAACACATGCAGACTATTCTTATGTATGTTGTGCTTACATTGAAATCTATATAAACATTTGTCTTTCAGAGTGTTGCTTTACTTGCTTTAATTTGCCCTCCTTTAATGCTTTGACTCTGGCGCATAGAGGCTTTAGGCTTTTCACTTTCTGTAATAATAATAGTTAAATGGTGCATTAATGCATTCATCCACCTTACCTACCGACAAGCAGCCAGGAGTCAACAGGTCAGGTGCAGTTTGAGAGTTGCTGTTGTTTGCCCACACTCCCCTTTCATGTTCTAGGAGTCAATGTATAGTCCAGAGATAGCCGAATGAGAGAAAGATGTCTTAAGACTTGAGGACATACCGACAAGTGTCAAATATCCACTCTTATTTTAAAGGGGAATAAAATTGACCCGTGATCAGGACTCAGGATTATAATGACAATGAAAGAATGCCCATCAAGGCCACCGGGGCAAAACCCTCCCCGAGAAGCGTGTTCGAGAGACTTCCTGGTGACCACAGATGGCTAGTGAACAAGAGCGTATGGTGGACCAATGTCTTGAGGGCCTGGACAGCGGAAAAACACTAAAGATGAGACAAGCACCGCCCACAACATTGAGATGCCAGACAAACCTTGGGAGAAGGTGGGCCTTCATTTCATGGGCCAATTAAATCACATGGACCCTGAGCAGCAGTGTGGCACATGAACAGAATGGGCTTGTACAGGAGCCGATATGTCAGCCCGGACCGGCAGCCCTGCCAGAAACCAAATCTCAGTGCAGAGAGAAGTTGTCAGCAAGAGGATTACTTGGAAAGACGGTCTCCAGACACGTTGTTTAGGGGGTTGAAACATGTTGTGCTTGGAATTAGTCATTTGTGAAACTATTGTCTAAATGAATCATGCATAATGACATTCTATATGACCGTGTTGGAATAATCACTTTTGTGCTTGCAATTTAGCTTTGTGTTAGTTTCTGGTGTACTCTTGTAAATGTTTGTGTAATTAGACGAAGGACTTGCCTAACCACCTTATTGTTGGTGACACAATTCATGTTTTATTTTTAATTCTTTGATCCAGAGCACTATCTATTTGAAGACTACATAGCTACAATTGTATGCATGTTCTTCAGACAAGGTTTCTTTTTGTCATATATGTTGTTCATTGTGAGCAGCGCCTTTTCCGAGAGCCGCCTGAGAGACAACTGTCATTCAATGTGGTTGACCAGGGTTAGAGTGCCCTCCCTGTGGATGAAGCAGTGCCAGAAGAAGGTCGGAGGGTGAGGCTACTACGAAAGAGGAGATAACATTGTTATCAATATAAAGGATATTGGTGTAAAGGGGGAGATGTGTTGTACAGACCGCTCATGTCATGGCACACACCCATGTGGCATGACTGGGGGGTGCTGCACGCGGGAGCAAGAAGAGCCGCCGTGAGCACTTAGGCTGCATTGTGTGGGAGTGCCTGGTGGTGGTTAAAACCCCCCAGCCGCCGGTCCACCACTGTAATGCAGCCATTTGTATTGCATTCACCTGACAATTTTGAAAAGCTGATTAAATAGTACACTGCTGGCCTGTACCGATAACGACCCTGTTTCTGAGACCATTCATCCGTGGTTTCTGCGAGACCCTGAAGACTACACGGGCATCGCAAAGCGGGGTCGATGCAGGTGCTACATTACCACGCAGGTGTGCACAATCATACGTCTGCAGAGGAACACGCCAACAGCTTCCCTGAGAACCCATGGCACATGCGCCTTCCCTCTGTTCCTGACCTAGGCAACTTGTTTTGGACTACCTCTCGTCTACTGTTTTTGGATAGTTGTAAATAGTAGTAAATTCACCCTCTCTGGAATGTCTCTATTGTTACCAATTCCCCCCTGTTACATCAACCTCCTCTTTAAACCTCCATTTGATACCACCACCATTGGCCTCTTGTTGCTGATAATGACTTGGGTTACCTCTGGGAATCTGCCTGTTTTTAGTTTGGGCTATTAGGTGTCGCTTGCCACACCTATAAATAGCCCAAACTATTGCATTCAAATACTGAATCATGTGTACATATGGAAGAGGGCTTGAAAGAGGGCTTCTGACAAGGGGTACACAAGAATGACCTTTGAGGAGGGACACATAGGGTATTAGGTGTTGTTTGGTTATTGATCCCTCCCATTCCCTGCCCCTAGCCATGTTCATCCCTCTGGCTAAGCCCACCCATTCCTGCCCCTCTCAGGACTCTTTGAGCACTGAGCTCTTGCATGCTGGCAGCCATGTTGGATAAAGTTCACACATGCACACTGCACGGTAAGTACCCGGCAGCCGGATACATAGTTATTTATTTCCAGTATTCGATATAATAATGAAGATGATCTCTGCTGTGTAAAAATAACTTGTCCCTAACAGCAGAAAAATTGTTTGTTTGTATTCATTTACTATGTGCTTGATGTATCTAGCTATTCATACAATTCTTTGCATCAAAGGCAGCAATTCTTTTCCAAAAGCCCCATGTGAACTTTAAATACTCTGTCTGAAGCCCTGTTTTGTGGTAGCTCATAGCATTGCTAACAGATACCATCTTGTAAGTGCACTAAGGCCCTATTTGGCAGCCGCAGTAGGAGCCGAGCAGAGCGTCAGCCGGAGGTGCCTGCCTGACTTAGCTGTGTAAACTGGGAGAGAACTAGCTGTCACGTGCCCCCGTGTCTCCCGCTTCCTCCTGTTCCCTGGTGTTTGGGAACAGCGCCTCTCCGCCCACCAGCCCTGCGACGCGTCTCAGCATCACATCTGCCGTGCTCCCCACATTCATAAAAACAGAAATCAAACCCATTCTCTTCAGTAAATTTAATACATTTATTTAGTTTGCATTTTCAAAGCACTCACATAGCCCACGGGCATCGATGCGCTGTTACAGGAATTGTTATTTTTTTTGGTGTGTCATGGGCCTCATTACAACTCAGACCGTTGTTTCCGGACTGCCTGATCCCGACTCCTGCAGGCGGGAGGTGATGTTCCCGCCAGGTCTGACCTGGCGGGTTTAACACCGCCTGCCTGCAGGCGGACGAGGAAACACCGGCAGCATTACGAGATGCTGCCGGTGTTTCCATGATCCCCATTCCCATTGAGTCCCATAGGACTCAATGGCCCTCATTACAAGTCAGGCGTTAAGGGTTTAACGGCGCCGTCTGCGCCGTTAACCCTTAACGCCTGATTCACACTTTAATGCCTGCTTTTTGCAAGCATTAAAGTCCAAGGCGCTAAGCGACCTTGGTGCTAATTACGGCACCGTAATTTACGGTGCCGTAATTAGCGCCTTCCCCATTCCCATTATGCCCTATGGGGCAAAAATGGGAATGGGGAAGGGCAAATGGTGAATGGGGAATTACCGCCCCACTCACCTTGGAATGGGGCGGTAATTCCGCCATCCACCATGGCGGAATCCGGAATCCGGCATGGACCATGGTGCTAATGGCACCATGGTCCACCGCCTGACTTGTAATGAGGGCCAATGGGAATGGGGATTAAACACCATTCCGCCTCCGTGATTCCCAAAAAACCGGGGTTGTAATGCCCTGGTAATTCCGGGAATCACAGAGGCGGAATGGTAATACGAGTCCGGCGGTAACCAGGCGGTTTTACCGCCACGGTTACCGCCGGACTCGTAATGAGGCCCATTGTTTTTTTTTTGTCTTAGTTGCGTATTTATACCCAGAGGTTTCTAAGCGCGGACCCGGGGATCGAACCTGTGTTGCTTCGTGTCGTCTTGCTTCCAAGGTGAACACATTGCCACTGCACTATCATCCTGGGACATGTGTTATTATACCGATGGAGATAATTCACTTGATTTTTTCCTAAAGTTGATAGAAATACGTCCCATTCGGTTAAATCTCACATTTCTTTCTCCAGTCCCTGGCCGTATAATAAATAGATGCATATGGTTCTTTCTCCTCGTCGCCAATGAAGAGATGGTCCCCCTTCAGATAGACTGCCAGGAGTGAAGGTAAGTCATTTACTAGTTCAAAGGTACGCATCAGGCTAGGTAGGATACACGGGTAGGTAGATTACATGAGGAAACATCCACCAGCCCCCTTCTCTGTCTTCAGTCACACTCTCAACTGCCACTCATAGAATCTCTAGACCACAGCATTCTCATGGTCACACACCACAATCCAACATGCAGCTCTTCGGGGGAAGTAGGATAAAGGGACAACACCGGCAGACCAAGTCCCAACACTCAACCTGCCCGATTTTAATCCCTTCGGTCAACAAGGCAGGTACCTCTCCACCTTTTGGTTTTCCAAAGCAGCGAAAGAATATGTTTGTGCAGGGCACCCTTTCGGGGTCGATGGATATGAGCACTGAGTTTCCTAGGAGGGAGATACCGTTGAAGTCATCGCAAGGCATTGCACTTGTTGGGAGGGTAACAATGATTAGTGTAAGGCAGCTGAAACCCTGCGGGTGCGGGTGAGTTGAGCCACAGAAGAGCATTTTAGGGAGGGCGAGCAAACGATCGTCGGCGAATGGACCTTCCAGAGCGCATCTTTCTCGCGTAACATTGCCATCCATTGCAGGAACGTTGGACAGTCTATATGCTTTCTGAGAAACCAATGCCATTGAGCTTGGCGACAACTGAATAGTGCATTGGTCTGCATTGAAAACAAATCGTATACATGATGTAACAATTCACAATACCCACTGTTTGGTTTGGTTTTATTTGCTTATATAGCGCACTGAACCCTGAGGTAGCTAGGCGCTTTTAGTGTTAGACTGGGTATTAGTAATGTGTTATGTTATGTTCATATTGTGCCTACAGCTGCTGAACCATCATTTATGGGAGTCTTCAAACACGGAATCTGCCAGCAGAAAAATTAGGGTCAAGTCAAGGAAGAGGTTCCAAGCTGAGAGACCGTGACAGAGGGCAATGGGCAGAGTTGGGCGTGGCAGGTGCCTCGGGGCCTATTTACCCGTGCACTTTGTATGAACCTTACCTCCATTAAAGGAATTCATTTGGACATCTGTCTGGACCCACTTTGTATTACCCACATAGTTTGGGCTATTTTGCATTCGAGTAAATCCAGTCCAGACACCAATCTGTTTTGACCACCTCGAGTCGGCTAGTAGGTTTCATTGAACTACTCCCCCAAGAACAGTGGCGTAACATAGCGTTAGGGGGCCTCCCTGTGATCCCTACTGAGGGACCTGCAATGTCCTTGTAGAAGCTTATGCTGCCCTATAGACTCCCAGGCTGGCCTGGACCACCCTTCATCTATCACGCATATGCTGATCATGCTGCCGTAGGGGCATGCGGCGCGCTGCACTAGGTGAAAGTTGCATATTTTTTTATCAAATGTTACATTTTACACTTAACATAGCAACCAGTGGGACAGGCCTATGCTAATATGGCAGCGGTAAATCATGTTCATAGAACTGTGGCCAGAATATGTTCCAGTGTGGTCACTGCTAATGACTTTCATGAAGCTGTGGCCACAATCTATAAAGGAATTGCCAATTGAATGATGTTGCACAAACACAATAAGCCAGCACTGTCACTGGCAATACCTTTCGTGATGAAGCCCACTGACGGCGAAAACACGGATGCATTTCGTACACCCACACATCAGCCACACACACAATCATTCCTGCAACACTTCGATAGTGCATTTTGGGTCACTCAGAATGGCCTTGAGTGGTCTTGTTTGCCTCCGGTCTGCATATGGTACATATTTCATTGTTTATAAATAAAATATTCTCTCTCTCAGTATTAAAACAATTCAATCAGTGAGAAAATATCCCTCGTTCTATGAATACATCTATGGGAAGTGGTATGGGGATAAATGCACAGCAGTAACTGGTTGTTTTGCATACAAATAAAGAGCGTTGCGGGAACATCAAAATGGTCATAGGTTTGTATGTTTCCACATGTCCGTGACAGTGATGCAAGCACCTTACTCGCACAATGCACACTGGGCTTGGTGCTCATTTCATTTGTCGCAATACTTGCCCTAACAGTAGAATGTTTGCAAACTATGAGTCATAAATACACATGCGGACATATTGCACCTTGGGGTGTGAGGTATGGGCTGCTCTGCTGAAGCGACGACTTGTCATTTTTCTAGCTTCCCGGTACACAAGATATTGCGCTGGTGGCAATTAAGGCTCATCCCGGACAGGCTGATTTGGTCGAACTGCGGCCTTTTGGGATTAGAGCATGCGCTTTTACTACATTGACGGGCAGAGGCAGGAAGAGGTTGCGCCGGAGCAGAAAAAGGTAAGGAGTGGAACAGGGGTGGCGGAGGTGGGGTTGCGCACGAGGAAAGGGCATGGTGAGCAGTGGGGGCAGGCTCTACGGAGAGAAGAAGCAGGGCCTGGCAGGAGACCAGGAGACCAGGAGCTGGGGGCGTGGGGAGTGTCACAAGAAGGATGGGTTACCGGGTGGCTGGGTGAGAGCGGGCATTGGGGGTGTCACCACCTTGTTACAGTAGACTTTTCTAGGGGCCTGCTGCATGCGGTGCCTGGTGGGTCCTCTTCCTCACCCGCGCATTGCAATAGTGCAAGCAACCAGTCTCTTCGACTTCTATTAGAACCACACACTTGTCTAGTGGCATGAAAGGGCAAATATTAAAATAGCAGCCCTTCTGAATGGCCTGGATCTTTATAAACTAAGAAAAGTGTCCGGTCAAATTAGGATCTGTTCCAGGGTGAGTCCTTTTAACTCATAAATGGGTCTCGCTGCCTGCACGCTAAGGCTCAGCTTATTGTGACCGCAACAATAACGTACAACAACTTTTCACTTCTTGTCTGAGCCAGTCAAGCAGGAAAGATTAATCAATCAATGAGGATACAATTGATGACTAAATTAATCAAATAGGATACAATTGACAAACGATACTAAAGACAAAATTAACTTGGTGCAGTCAATCAGATTTCAGTT
The DNA here is from genome assembly GCF_040938575.1 of Ambystoma mexicanum. Taxonomy (NCBI): domain Eukaryota; kingdom Metazoa; phylum Chordata; class Amphibia; order Caudata; family Ambystomatidae; genus Ambystoma; species Ambystoma mexicanum. The sequence goes on along the minus strand of NC_090935.1, from coordinate 59,484,001 downwards.
TAGCTATAAGTGCAATATGGTGGCACAATGAAATGGTATTCTGTGATGCTATAAGGAACGATTTCTGGCATGGTGAAAATGCTTGTAAAATGTAGTGGAACTCCGTTCTCTATAGTTCCTGGTCACTTCGACCACCTCTGGTGGTGCTGAGCAATGGGATCCACAGAGCTTCGATCTACTCAAGCGAGAAAAAAAAAGCAGGGACACATTGAAATCTGAACAGTCAAGGGGCCTCAGAGCCCCCGCATTGCCGGGAAGAACCTTATTCCCTGGAAACATGGCTGCCAGTTATCCAGAGGCCATAGAAGCCCCGTGAGTAGCTGTTTCTGCCCCCAACAAGAAATAGGCAATGTTGTTGAATGTGTTGGGGGAGGTGGAAGGCCAAGGAATGTTCAATGTACTTAAGGAAGTGCCTTCATCCCATTATGATGATGGGGACAAAGTGTTTGAAGCTAAAAGGGGACTCGCTTAACGCTTCGACACCAAAGCAAATGTCATATTTTATTTGTGTGTATTGCTTATAGCACTATCCTATCCTAATGAACAGTGGAAGGCATCACAACAGGATTGTGCCAGCATGGGCTTGGCATTATACAGTAACCCACTACTGTTGCTGGAGGGAGAGAGGGATTTTTTTTCCTCCTGCAGGTATTGTGGAAAGGGACTCGTTTTTCGTGTTTTGCGGGGCTGGAGGATGGCCGGGACATTTCGAGCCTCTACCAGGATTGAGTTCCAGATGGTCCGGGTGTGGCAGGAGAAGGACTGCCTGCCAGTCTTCTCTTTTGCGGGCTAGCATTTACCCAAACCTTTTTCGATAGTTTTGCTATGTGAGGTGCGAGAGCGTGCAAAGTGTGGAGTTTAGCCGCCAAGCATGTTGGTGTTCCGTTTGAGATGGCTTTGTGTGTGATACATGCCGTTTTGAATATGATCCCGGCGGGGAGGCCGAGCCAGTGAAGTGTGCGCAGTGTTGGAGAGATGCGGTCGAATTTGCGGGCCCCTGTAATGAGGTTACAAGATTGCATTGCACTGTGGGATGCAAGGAGCTGATGAACCGGCAGGTGATTGTGTGGTCCATGCACGCGATTTAGCTGCAACATGTGATTTCGGGGAACAGAGGAATCGTGCCGAGGACAATGTGCACAGAATCAGAGGGCTACGTGAGAAACAGGTGGGGCCTTGGGTGACAAAAGAGTTGTGAGCCCCCCCCCCCATTTGCAAATGGAGTGCCAACACAGAAAATGATGTCCCAGAACGAGTCTTTAGTACTTGACGTGATGATGGGAAGTGACATTTACAGAAGGTGCCAAAAGTAAACCGAACGGCCAGTAGATGAACAGTCCCTGTTATTACATCGGTGGCGATATCATGTGTGGGGCTTTTTTTGGAGTAGCGGACAGTGTGAGCTGAATTAGCTTTGGGAACTTCCAATATTGGCAGGTTAGCCTCTGTGCGAGAAAAATATTTGCACAGGAGCACACATTTGTTAAGTGGCGCAGCCGGGATTTGAGACCAGCTTCAACATATCTTCCCAGATGTAGTTGATGAGAAATTTTGTTTGTGGCCATTCCTTGTGCAACTTTGGCTTACAACCACCTCTGACAGTGGAATGCAGTGCAAAACAAAATGTGGTTGTATTTTGCTGACTGAAGGGAAGTGTTGCTTTCGCAGCAGTTTCCTGAATGCTTTTATATTTGAATGTATATATTTGCCAATGTTGTTCTGTCTGTATTATTTGAATTCACAAGCTACAGGTGATGATTATTTTTCCGGTCAAAAATACCCAAGCAATACTTATTTTTTTCAAACCGTAATGTGAATGTTGCCCGCCACCAATGGGTTAACTTGCTTATCCCCCGCTGTTGGAGAGGCGGAGTTTATAACAGGGAGTTGGGGAATGAGGGGAGTTCTGGGTAAGGCGGGAGAAGCGCCAGTTACCGTTTGTGAAAGTGAAATAAAGACGTGTTGAGAAATCCCTCCGTGTGCGCGTCCTCCTTTCAGGCCTTGTCAGAGGCAACACTGGTGACGAAGGCTGTCCGTGCGCACAACGGAGTCCTCCTTTGGTAATCCGCCTTATCCTCTCTCGGATGTCCGCCGAGTCTCCTCCTACTCCTCCTCCTTCAGTACGAATAACGGCAATCCGCTGCGTGCGCGTGGCCGTTTGATTACACGCCGATTCCTCTTCCCCTCCATCGTCACGCCTGGGACGGCGTTCCAGACAGCTGCGCGAGCACTGGGAAGTGCGCATCTGGTCCTGGCAGTCCGCCAGGTCTGCTCCAGCGACGCATGCCGGTGATCCCACCCACGCCCTCCAGCTGCACCCTGGCCTCTTTCTCCTAAGGGCCCATCCTTGTCGCCGGACTCTCAAGTGAGTGCAAGTCCATGCTCACCTGCGTGTTAGGCCTACACCAGCGTACGCCATCTTTTGCGGCGCAGTCGCCACTCCGGCCCAGAGAATTGAGGCAGCATTTGGACTGACCGTACGCCCGCGGGCTCCCACCGCCCAGCAACATGAGCAACCCTGTGTCCAATCCTGGATCCCCCCAACTGGCCCGCGAGACGAAACCAATACAGCTGCGGTTACCGCCGCCATTCACCATGGTGCCCCAAGCCACCAAGGGGCCGAGATGGACTGACTGGATGGAAGACTTTCAGCACTACGTGGGGGGTCTGGTGATGGCGACTCCCCCAATATCAGGGACATCTTCCTCAATCTGGTGGGGGGGCGGATAAAGACAGTTGTGAAAACGATCCCCCCAGCTCAACAAACCACATTCACAAACTTGATTGGGGCTCTAGCCAAACTCCTCATCATCGAAGTCAACCGCGACTACGAGCGGTATCTATTCAACAAATGCACTCAATTGCCACAAAAGACAGTCAATGAATTCATAACCTGCTTGAGGGTGAAGGGAGAAAACTGCCAGTTCGACGCATTTTCCCTAGAAGCGATAAGGCTGAGGGGCATAGAAGGGTGCCTGTCCCCCGCACTCACGAAACAGCTACTGAAAAAAACCCTCACCATCCCAGAAGTCAGCGAGCTTGCTCGCATACATGAGAGGGTTGATGCCCAAGCCTCATCCATGAGCAACACAGGCAACCCCAAACAAGACACCAATGAACTCGTCGCAGCCATACAGCCCCCTCGTCAAGGCGACAGAGGGTCTCAACCATACAGAGCACAAGCTACACAGGTTCCGCGCCAACAGAGACAATGCTACTGCTGTGTGATGTCCTTCCCACACTCCGGGTCATGCCCAGCTCTATCCCAACGATGCACAAATTGCGGAAGAGAGGGACATTTTCACTCTGTATGTAGAGAAGGCATACCATTTCCTCCAATGCGCCCCCAAGCGCCTGCCAGGACCCCTCTTCGCTCGCCGTCCCCACAATACAATCAACCCAGATACTACCAGCAAGGGCAAGGACAGAGGCGATACGTCAGAGCCATTGACGAGTACCAAGCACAGGGGTACCCACCACAGCTAGACCAGGCAGACCAAACCAGATATTTCACGGACGAGTATGACTACCCACCAGCAGAATATAGGCCTGAAACATTCTACCACGACGAGCCGGAAACAGCATACAACACGCAATATGAACAATTCGACCAGGACGAATACATCAATCTTATACTTGACAATGAGGAGGCCATGGAAGCCCCCAAAATCCTGATCAAAATGGGGAACTGCCAATTCCAATTCATTGTCGACTCAGGCGTTACTGTTAATATCATGGGCGAAAAGGACTACGCTAAAATACCAAACCCGCCGACGCTCGAACCATCACAATCGAGAATCTTTCAATGGGGAGCTGCCCCCCCCTGCAGACAGTGGGGCGTTTCACACAACGGCTCCTCTTGAATGGTCGGCAAGTGGACACAACCATTCACATCATCCACTCACTTGCCAGAAGCCGATGCCTACTCAGCTATCATACGGCATCCCGCCTGGGACTGATTGAGATACACGTAAAGGCGGGAGACACCATTACCGCAACCTCGAACAGACTGAATCCGAGAGACTCTGTCGGCACTATAGCATGCTACCAATCCCAGAACCTCATCACACAAGGCGACATCACAAGAACATTCCCCAACCTATGCAAAGGGCTAGGTAAATTCAAGGACCCTCCCATCAGACTCCACATCGACCCCTTGGTGAGACCGGTGCCACAACACCCCAGAAGAGTTGGTTTCCACATGCAAGCGGCAGTGTCAGAAGCCCTCCAACAACTGCTTTCCGATGGTATCATCGAACCGGCAACGGGGCCAACGCCATGGGTATCCCCTCTTGTGGTCGTGCCCAAGGAAGGAGGCAAGATCCGGTTGTGTGTGGACATGAGGGTAGCGAACACCACCATTCAACGGGAGAGGCATCCGGGCCCGTGCATTGAGGACATGATTGTGCAACTAAACAATGCCCGGATGTTCACCAAGCTCGACCTAATCCAAGGCTACCACCAGCTGGAGCTGCATCCTGACTCCAGGCCCATCACAACGTCCGTGACGCACGACGGTCTCTTCAGATACCGGAGACTGAATTTTGGCATCTCGTCCGCCGTGGAGATTTTCCAGGAAGCCATACGCCAGGTCATCAGGCCCATAAGAGGCACGCTGAACTACAGTGACGACATCCTCGTTTTTGGGTCTTCAAAAGAGTCCCACGACAAAGCACTACACGCCACTTGTGCAGCGCTTCAGGAGGCGGGCCTCACACTCAACATCGCCAAATGCCGATTCAGCAAGACAAAACTAAAATTCTCCAGACATATCTTCTCCAGTGAAGGGATGATGCCGGATCCCGACAAGGTCGACACAATCACCAACCTCGGCGAACCACAGCAGGCTGCGGATGTTCGCTACTTCCTCAGCATGGCGGGATACTGTGCGAGGTACATACCCCATTACGCCTCTCTCACTGACCCGTAGAGGAAGCTACTGCAAAAATACTCAACCTTTGAGTGGACCCCCGCATGCCGCCAGGCTTTTACCAGCATCAAACACGCCCTAACAGAAGCCCTCCGCCTTGCCTACTTCAATCCCTCATGGCACACAGAAGTGGTGGTTGACGTGAGCCCGGTTGGCCTTGGCGCCATTTTAGCCCAAACCAGCGGTGAAGACATCAACCCCAGGAACGTGGTTGCTTATGCAAGCAGGGCATTGTCAACCCCAGAACTGGCCTATTCCCAGGCGGAGAAGGAGAGTTTGGCAGCGGTCTGGGCATGTGAGCATTTTCACAACTTCCTCATTGGGAAACGGTTCACGTTGATCACTGACCACCAGGCGTTGTTGTCGTTGTTCGGGAACCCGCACACCAAGATGCCCCCGAGGATTGAGCGGTGGGGCATCCGTCTACAGGAATACAACTATGACATTATACATCGTCCCGGGGGTGACCTCAACCCCGCTGACTATCTGTCGCGACATCCAGTCGGATCTCCATTGACCCGGAAAGGCGATGTCGCCTATGTGCAGTACGTAGCATCCAACTCGCTACCTCCGGCCCTATCCCTTGAGATGGTCGCCAACACATCAGCTGCTGACCCTACGACAGCCCTCGCTATCAGCCTCACGTTGACCAACAAGTAAAGACCATCACAGAGCAATGGTGGCACACCCGGGAGTGAGCAGGCAGGAGATCGAAAGACTGGCTAGGGTGCACAGGGAACTGGCTGTCAAGGACAACAACATTCTTTCAGAGGGTGCAGGATTGTCATCCCTGCCACACTAAGGAGCGAAGTTGTCCGAACAGCCCGTGAGGGGCACAGAGGGGCCGAAAACACCAAAAAACAGCTGAGGTGCCACGTCTGGTTCCCTTTCTTAGATGCAGCTGTAGAGGAATGGGTGAAGAACTGCCATGCCTGCCAGTGCACAGCCCCGGCTGAAAACCCACCACCACTACAGCACACGCAGATACCCGATCGCCCGTAGGAGCGAGTAGCCATGGACTTTTATGGGCCCACGGAAGCGGGTGACTATCTCCTGCTGCTAATAGATGTACATTCCAGATTCCCGATCGTCAAACTGGTTACCACCACAGCGTTTCCCCAAGTAGCAGCGGCGCTGGAGGAAGTATTCAGCGAGTGGGGAATCCCCAAAACAGTCAAGTCCGACAATGGACCACCGTTCTGTGGCCACGACTTCGGGGCACTGGCGAAGCATCTGGGCTTCACACACATGAAGATAACCCCCCCTGCCACCCGCAAGCGAACGGAATGGCAGAACGCTTCATGGCTTCAATTAAAAAGACGATACAGAGGGCCAGGGTCAAAGCAGTCAATCCCCACCAGGCACTGTGTCGAATCCTATGAGACTATAGAAACACACCCCATGAAGCCACGAACAAGACACCTGCCGAGCTAATGCTCCGCTGCGAAGTGTGAACCCGCATACCACGCAATCCGTCAAGCGATGAACCGCCGGACATGAACATACTCCAAAGGGATGCAGAAGCCAAAGACAGAGCAAGACAAGATACCGACACTCGCCGCCACGCAGTGACAAAAGATTTCCACATAGGAGATGAAGTTCTCGTCCAACAGCCAACGCCCAGAAAGACAGATCTGCGGTTTGCCCCAAGTCCCATGAGGGTAACCGCAGTGAAAGGTACAATGGTGACAGCGGAAGATCAGAACAGAGCTGTCACCAGGAACTGTCAGCAATTTAGGCACTATGTCAGACGAGAGGGAATGGAGCTACCTCAGAGACCGTGTTCCCCAGAACCGCGAGAGCCGCGAGACGACCTGTGGACCCCTCCAGTAAGAGATCCTGGAGGGACAAGCCATGAAGCAGGAACTCGGGGAATGTCAGGGCCAGTTGCCCAAGACGAGAGACCACGGCGAACCATCAAGAGACCTATGAGGCTTGTTGAAGAATGTTGAGTTGATGTTTGGACATATTGGTCGGGGGTGGTGTTGCCCGCCACCAATGGGTTAACTTGCTTAGCCCCCGCCGTTGGAGAGGCGGAGTTTATAACGGGGAGTTGGGGAACGAGGGGAGTTCTGGGTAAGGCCTTGTCAGAGGCAACAGTGAACAACAAACGTGTGTCCCCTGCTGTGACCGCAGGTTGCAAAGGTAACAGGGCAGAAATTGGGCCTGGGGCAGACCGGGCAATGTAACCAGACTGTAGGATCATAGGTAGAGCGTATATACCAATTAGAGCTTTAGGCACGACAGTAAGCAATTTCACAGGACTTTGAATGCTATTAGAATTAGCACTGGGCTAGAACCAGGGGAAACAATCTCTCCAGTCTCCAGGACAACAGCTGCCTCTCTTCCGCATCCTGGGCACAGCAGCTGCCTCTCCTCCCCCGTTTATCCTGGGCACAGCAGCTGCCTCTCCTCCTGTGTCTTGGGCACAGCAGCTGCCTCTCCTCCTGCGTCCTGGGCACAGCAGCTGCCTCTCCTCCGCGTCCTGGGCACAGCAACTGCCTCTCCTCCCGCATCCTGCGCACAGCAGCTGCCTCTCCTCCCGCATCCTGGGCAGAGCAGCTGCCTCTCCTCCCACATTCTGCGCACAGAAGCTGCCTCTCCTCCCGCGTCCTGAGCACAGCAGTTGCCTCTCCTCCCGCGTCCTGAGCACAGCAGGTGCCTCTCCTCCCGGGTCCTGAGCACAGCAGCTGCCTCTCCTCCCGCGTCCTGCACACATCAGCTGCCTCTCCTCCCGCATCCTGCACACAGCAGCTGCCTCTCCTCCCGCATTCTGCGCACAGAAGCTGCCTCTCCTCCGCGTCCTGGGCACAGCAACTGCCTCTCCTCCCGCATCCTGCGCACAGCAGCTGCCTCTCCTCCCGCATCCTGGGCACAGCAGCTGCCTCTCCTCCCACATTCTGCGCACAGAAGCTGCCTCTCCTCCCGCGTCCTGAGCACAGCAGTTGCCTCTCCTCCCGCGTCCTGAGCACAGCAGGTGCCTCTCCTCCCGGGTCCTGAGCACAGCAGCTGCCTCTCCTCCCGCGTCCTGCACACATCAGCTGCCTCTCCTCCCGCATCTTGCACACAGCAGCTGCCTCTCCTCCTGGGTCCTGAGCACAGCAGCTGCCTCTCCTTCCGCATCCTGCACACAGCAGCTGCCTCTCCTCCCGCGTCCTTAGCACAGCAGTTGCCTCTCCTCCCCCATCCTGGACACAGCAGCTGCCTCTCCTCCCGCGTCCTGAGCACAGCAGCTGCCTCTCCTCCCGGGTCCTGAGCACATCAGCTGCTTCTCCCGCATCCTGCACACATCAGCTGCCTCTCCTCCCGCATCCTGCACACAGCAGCTGCCTCTCCTCCCGCGTCCTGGGCACAGCAGCTGCCTCTCCTCCCGCATCCTGGACACAGCAGCTGCCTCCCTCCCGCGTCCCGTGCACAGCAGCTGCCTCTCCTCCCGCGTCCTGGACACAGCAGCTGCCTCTCCTCCCACGTCCTGGGCACAGCAGCTGCTTCTCCTCCCGCGTCCTGGGCACAACAGCTGCCTCTCCTCCCGCATCCTGAGCACAGCAGCTGTCTCTCCTCCCGCGTCCTGAGCATAGCAGCTGCCTCTCCTCCCGGGTCATGGGAACAGCAGCTGCCTCTCCTCCTGCGTCCTGAGCACAGCAGCTGCCTCTCCTCTCGGGTCCTGAGCACATCAGCTGCCTCTCCTCCCGCATCCTGCGTACATCAGCTGCCTCTTCTCCCGCGTCCTGGGCACAGCAGCTGCCTCTCCTCCCGCGTCCTGGACACAGCAGCTGCCTCTCCTCCCGCGTCCTGGGCACAGCAGCTGCCTCTCCTGTCGCGTCCTGGACACAGCAGCTGCCTCTCCTCCCGCGTCCTGGGCACAGCAGCTGCCTCTCCTCCCGCGTCCTGGGCACAGCAGCTGCCTCTCCTCCCGCGTCCTGGGCACAGCAGCTGCCTATCCTCCCGAGTCCTGGGCACAGTAGCTGCCTCTCCTCCCGCGTCCTGTGCACAGCAGCTGCCTCTCCTCCCGCATCCTGTGCACAGGAGCTGCCTCTTCTCCAGCATCCTGAGCACAGCAGCTGCCTCTCCTCCCGCGTCCTGGGCACAGCAACTGCCTCTCCTCCCGCGTCCTGGGCACAGCAGCTGCCTCTCCTCCAGCATCCTGAGCACAGCAACTGCCTCTCCTCGCGCGTCCTGAGCACAGCAGCTGCCTCTCCTCCCGCGTCCTGAGCACAGCAGCTGCCTCTCCTCCCGCGTCCTGGGCAAATCCTCAGGACTCACTTCCCTACTTCTCCTTTCCCCTCCTCACCCCCAAAGTTGTTTCCAACAATACTGTTTTATAAATATGACTTGAAAACTGCACATCATAATAAATATGATTATTATTATATTACAAATATGCAAATCTGTATGCATAGATCTTCAGATAAAAGAGTACAATTCTAGCATTATGTTCACTATGTTGAATGCAAGACTACAGATACCAGAATGCAGTTCATGAGAAGGCTAAAAAAATGTGGGTTTTGTGGATCTACTTTGAAGAATTTGGTTCCCAACATAAGAGCATGGGTGAAAAGGTAAACCTGGTTGTTATTCACTGTCTGACAGAGGCATGCTTCATACAAGATGTGAGACAATGTGCCAATCTACAAAAACAGCATGTTTTAGTGTGTCAAACAAGAACACATGAAAATGAGGGGATAGTTACAACTTTTTTGTTTGGCATAAGTCAGTACTCTTTTATTTATTTATTTTACATTTATAAAGCGCTCACACAGCCCGCAGGCATCGAGGCGCTGTTACAGGAATTGTTTGTTTTTCTTAGTTGCGTAATTGTGTTTTTTTTTTTTTTACTTAGTTACTGTATTTATAAAGCGCTTAAACACTCAGAGGTTTCTAAGCGCGGACCCGGGGATCGAACCTGTTTGTTGCTTCGTGTCGTCTTGCTTCCAAGACACGCACGCTGCCGCTGAGCTATCCTCCCGGGAGCATCTTGGGGCATCGATTTAAGCAACAACATTAGCAACTCTTGTCTCAACTCTTGTCTCAAACAAAGGTTCATTAAATGAATGATTACTTATGAATATTTATTTATTTATTTTATCCATTTTTGTAACGGCCGGACCATGGGCTATCACAGCGTTTGTTACATAGGTCAATTTGCCGGTGTAGAGGTACAGTAAGCAGTACACCGTAGAATTAGTCATTTTTGACCAAAGAGCCAGCTTTTTGAAGGCCTGCTATGGGAGGGTTTGTTTCTGATGTGGGCCGGAAGGGAGCTCCAGAGAGTGGAGCCGTGACCCCAAAGCTGACCCCTCCGGCTTTCTTTTTTGTAGCGAGGGGTGAACCGCAAAATGCAGGTAATGGATATTTCGGGGATGGCACCGGGAGTCTTTGGGTTAAACTGTTGTTGAGATATGGGGGGGCCTCTTTGTGGATGTATCGGTGGGCCAATGTCAGAGTTTTGAAATCGATGCGTGCTTGGATGGGCCACCAGTGGACTTCACGTCTGGTTGCAGGGATGCGGTCGGGTCGGCGAAGGCCAAGTGCTGCTCGAAGGGCTTTGTTCTGCAGGAGTTGGAGTTTTGCTAGGTTGGAGGCTGCTGTGCTCATGAATAGCAAATTCAAATAGTCCAACTCCTGCCGATGATAAGCGCTCTTGCAAGTGTGAGGCAGTTACTGGCTGAGAGGAATTGCCTGCTCAGCGAGATGAGTCTGGATGTGGGGGCAGTGGAAGAAGCTAGCGCATTAATGTGTCTGGTCAGCTCGGCATCCAGGTGGTCGCCCAGGGTTTTCACAATGTTCAGTATTGGGGATGACAGAACCATCGATACTGAGGGAGGAAAAGGATGGGTCGGGATTGTTTAGCTGGCAGGGGGTGCCCACAATGAGGAGCTTCCACTTTCCATGTGCCACCAAGACAAAGAGTGACAAGTAGTCAATTATTTATTTGACCCCAGTGGGTTATTTGCCTACAGCGTGTCACAGTGGGGAGGGGAGAAGAATGTCGACCTTGCTTGGACAGGCAGAAAAAAGGGTTCTATGTCATGCTTCTGCATTTTACAGACCGAACACAAAATGCCGAAATATCACATACTGCACCCCCCTACCCCCCTCACAAGGGGATCCCTTCCCCTACCCCACCCTCTCCCGCTGGCTATATTGTTAATCGGGGGTTTAAACCCCACCCGAACATCTGCATTTCACCACTCCATCCCTGCATATCATACACTTACTAAACACACACACACGCACACAGATACACACAGACCGACATACACTCACCTGTCACTCCAGCAATAACTCCTCCAGATCTCGACGTGCCTGACAGCCCCCGCGCGCACTTGTGTGCGGCGGGGCGTGCCAGTCGATTTAGAAAGACAGCTCTATGCGGGCACAGAGCAGTCTTTCTAAATCGATCTGTTTTGCACCCGGTAAAGTGAAAACTATCTTTTCACTTAGTACCGACAAAAGAGCCTGTCTGGAAGCAGCGCAGACCCCATTTAATACAACGCGTGTTACTCCAAATACAGGCGGTAGCTGGCTGCTGCGAGGCCTCCACAAGCTCAGGGCCCTGGGCTACAGCACAGACTGCCTGTGCCTAGGGCCTACCCTGTTTCTGTGTGGTGCATGTTGATGGCAAAGTGAGACAACCATTGGTGGATGGCCACTAGGACCTCAAAGTCATCCCATAAACAAGTCATCCCACAGCCAATCAGAGGCCTCTGGTCAGGCTTAGCTAATTTACCAGTGGACCATTTTCAATCAAAGCGTAGAAGAGTCGAAATGTAATTGCTGAAGGTTAAATCAGTGGACATTGACAATACGCAGCTTTAGAGTACCGATGGCTTTAGATACCACAGGTACTTTAAAGTTAACACTTTTTATACAAGTATCTATAAAAGGTATTAACTCTGAGGATGCCATGTCGGGGTACACACTCACCATGCACAAGGAGCTCGGTGTCATATTTTGTTTCCCACATGGCACCGCTCCGTTCTGTCAGCTCCACGCGACAGGAGTACTTCCCCTTCTGGGTGAAGCTTAGATTTTTGATCTCCAGGGACAGGTCGTTCTGGCGCGGATCCCCCGCCAACCTGTACCGCTCGTTTCCGGATATGCACTCGTCCCAGTCCTGCTCTCCTTTGCTGCTGTTATGGACGGTGCACTGAAAGAAGCCCCCATCTATTGCAGTTGCTTCTGTGGGGGTCTTCCAGATGGTCTTAACGTCGCCCCTGTAGTCCCCTTTGGGGTATGTGAAGGTGCAGGGGAGCACGGCCGACTGCCCCTCCCATCCGGTTATTTCTTCTGCAGTGGTCATCGACCAGCCCAGCTTTCCCTCAACGGTCCAGACTCTAAGATGGACATCGCTGGACCCTGAAAGAAAGAACGGAAGCTCATTAGCAGCCTCGTTTCATGACTCTTGCCAGCGTTGCATTGATTTATTAATTTACCAATGTATCCCAGAAATGCAGAATAACATTACACAACAATGCCCTTGGATTTGCGGGCCCCTGGGTGGCAAAAGAGGTGTGGGCGCCGCTCATTTGCATAAATAGTGACATCAGTGATGTTACAGAAAAAGAATATCACAGAATGAGTCTTTAATACGCACAGGTGCAATCGGAAGTTAAATTAAAAACACGTTGCCATGAGTAACGGCAGGAGACACATACACTGTGGCGTTCAGTATATGAAGTGTCGCTGTTGATATTTACCCATGTGGCAATATCAGGAGTGGGGCTTTTTTTGTTTGTTAAGGTAACAGACAGCGGGAGCTGAATTCCTGGTAGAGACCTCTAATTTTGGCAGGTAAGGCATAGTGTGATAAAAGGATTTGCCCAGGAGCACACACCTTGTTTAAGTGGCGAAGCCGGGATTTGACACCCAGGTCCCTGTAGTTGGGATGGTGCTAGCAGGCAAAATTCTGGCATTTGTTTTGAACGTGTGGACCCCCACCTTAGAAACTAAGATGTAGTAGAATGGTGTCATTGCAGGGAGACAAATGGGGGAGGGGGGATGAAGATGATGGGGAAGGTTCATACGTTTTTTTCAGGTATGGAGGGTCTTCTCTCTTTTCTGATGCCTTCACCACACCTATATACAACCTGCCCTAGAGTTTCTTATTTTTCTTTAAATCACAGCAGACTTTGTTGACGGTTCCGCTTTCCCCAAAGGTGTGACTCAAGTGAATGACTTTGAGATGGGCTTGTGCCCCCCAGGAAGCATACTATGTGGGGATTTACTAGTGCTCATAAGGTGACTGGGTGAACGCCACCTGCCCGCTATTTTGTGGATTAAAACGGTTCCAAATGGTAGCGCCAATTTTTTATTTTTTTTATTTTTATTCAGTTTGTTACAAACTTTTAAAACGCCAATATGCCTCACACAGGGGAGAGGAATTGCATCCGGGGGTGGAGTACCTAAGCTCCTTTCCTGAGGACGAAGAAACCAGACATTGTGAAAACCTGTCATCATGTCCCGGAAATCGATTACAAAGAAAAAGTTCCCCATTTGGGAACTTACGTCCCCTGCACACTATCCTACGGCTAGATGCCCAGACCAATCACTTGTAATGTTCTTGTGGTTATACCTTCAAGTAGTAAGTATTAAATAACATCCACACTCTAATATGTGGTCTTTAAGAAGGAGCAAAAGTCAAAATGACAGTTCAGTCAGTAGTTTATCACAAACATCTTCTGTTTATTCATGGTGATGATGCCAAGAAGGCCCAACGCTGTCCCGGAAATCGATTGCCACGTGGCCACGCGGTGTGCCGGGCCCGTGGGCCTGAAAGGCAGACATACGTGGAGGCATAAAGGGTTCTATTGTTATATGGGAGGCAGGAGGCGCGTGTGGGAAGGTCTATGTATGTTACTTCGGAGACATGGGTCTGGTCGTCTTGAGGGGTGTAAGGGAAGCTGGACTGGGGGCGCAGCGAGTTTCGTTGGGTCTGCAGGGTTTTTATGAGAAGCACATTTTTTTCTTGCAAGAACGTAATGCTAATAAACGTCTGCCTGTTCCCTCTCTGACCGCTAACATGGCTGATTTTCTTTTAGGTTCATCGGGTTATAGTCCTCATGACTAGGTCAAAGGTGCTGGTAGATTGAAAGGTTGGAGATGGTGGCGGTGGTTTGGGTCGCTTGAGGTTTTCTATTAGAATTGTAGGGTGATTTTGAATCAGTAGAATTCAAGTTGCGTCGTTGTCCATCTTGATGAGGTGGTGTTACTGTTCTGGGGGCCATTGTGGTGGTGGTGTCAGTGTCTTGTGTTTGATGGGGAGAAAATGTTGGGAGGAGTGACCCAACTTGGCGCTGATCGCCAAGGCGTTCTTGATTTAAAGGATGTGCACAGCCATATTGAAAATGTGAGTGCGAGTCAGTCTCCATCTCATCCTGGTTTCAGGGGTGGTGCTCTGATCAGTCTTTGTGATGGTTATTATATTGTTAAAACTCAGGTGGTGCAACCCTTGGGAGTTGCAGGGCAAGGCTAGTTCATCTATGTGTCTTAGGAATCCCACCCTGGGGTAGCTAGAGGTTGAAGGTTCTGTTTGGTGTTTTGAGATTAGGCGATGGCTCTCTGGGAAGAGTCACCTGGACATTGAGTTCCATATATTGATTGACAGGAAAGAGAAGGATCTTCAAGGATGAAATGCTGAGTCTACTCTGCCTGAGTTCAAATGTGTGAATAGCTGTCTAGGGAACAGGCAGTTGTTATGATCCAAAGATTGCAACTGCTAAACGACCACATTGTCCCTCATCCCAGTTTTGAATGAGCCAGGCATTAGGCCTGCCCTGAAGATAATATCTATCAAGCTCCTAATTATCTGAGCAAGGACTGAACAGAGAATTGTATTAGCAGCCAGCCAGGTGCAGGGCGAGACTCAGTGTTGCAGAGCTCTAAGTTCAAGACTAACCGGCTAAAGACAAATGGTGCTTGAGACTGGGAGCAACGATACATTTGGAGAAGTCGGGCGCTTTGCAGTCATGATCATGGTTATAATTCTTTTGCCAAGTTGAAGTAACGGAAGAGTGTGTATTAAACAGTGGGTGGGATTTTACACAGGTTTTGGACTGATAACTAAGGTCACTGAGGTAGGCCAGCATGTTCCTAGAGAGGAGGTGTTTCCCATATAGACTGCCAAGCTGGTTTGCCTAGCCACAAAGAGCAGACACTAGAGCAACCAAGGTACTCTCCAGCATGACACAGTAGACCGTACTCCCGATTTGTCTCACCTGCTCTCACAACCAAACGCTGGCAGATGTGTGACCTTCTCTGATGCCCCTTGCTGTGTGCCTGGGGCCTAGAAATATACAGGGTGAGGAGGCATTGACCCTGGCGCCAGTGCAGTTGATGGCATATAGGGGTACGAAAAGCGGCTAAAAGCATGGATGACAGAGACGAAGATGGGAGTGGCATGCGATAGGCTTTCACTGCTACCACGCACTGTGAACCTTCCACGGAGGTAGAGAACACAGCGGAGCCCTGTTTCCTAAATCTTTGCACCATGACACAGTTGCACATGGGGCGTGTGTGCATATTTATTTATTTTATTTTATTTGCATTTTTAAAGCATACAACTGCCCTCGGGCATCGTGGCGCTGTTACGGAAAGCTCACTTGACATAGGCACAATATGAGGGTACAGTAAAAGATTGGTTACAGCCATTACTCGTGTTCCAGGTATCTGGGAACAGTGGGACAGGTATATGTTTACTTGAATAAAGTGGCTTTCAGTGCCTTTCTGAAGGCCATGCGTGATGTTGCCGATCTAAATTTAGGTAGCAGTAAGTTCCAGGATTTTGGTGCTAGAACTTCAGGCTGATACAGGGTGTAGTAGTTCTGGCGGTATTGGCCAACATCTCTGCAATTCATTCTCGCAGTTGGAGAGAAATAAATAGCCAACAGTGCATCGGCAATCTAAGCCACTCGAATGATGCAGAGCTACATTTGGTGTTAAGAGGCAAGAGCAGAAAGTGCTGGCTATTACTACTGTCCCACACAGTACATCTTCCTGAGAGGTCAGAGAGCGTAGGGTTGAGGCCATCATTCTAGTCTCAAATACAATTCTTGCCCAGGGCTTTATTGTACCCCTGTGACATTGGCTCCTGATTGTTCCCCGGTGTTATTTCCTCCAGATCTCCCTCATAAGATTTGATCCAAGAATGCACCATATGATATTTGATCCTTCATGTTATATACACCTGCACTGCACCATCTGGACATGTGCTTCCTCGATACTTCCTCGATATGGACTCACTGGCTGTTCCCTCCAAAAGTTCTCAGCCCACCCAAGCTTCTACCTGCACCTGCTTAACCAATACATCAGTCCTTGATGGTGCCCAACACGCTTTATTTCCAGTCAAGCCACCTTACATGTAGACCCATTGACAAAGACTTGTCTTTATTGTAACCGCAGTGATAGATGCCAGAAATCCTCCCATACAGTCTGGATGGCTCACTGTGTCTTCACAAAGAAGCCACAACCTTCCTATGCCCGGATTGTAAGATGGCCGCCAACCGCGTGGTTTGTATCCGTCTCCGCGGCATGTTTCGAACAGTGATACTCATGTAAGCCCATCAAGAGCACATCACAGAAATCACCGCCGAATGTCACTGCTGTGCCCGGGTTACAATCCCGACTCGTCGCCACTGTTGCTGCTATCCATGTGGCCCGTGAGCCCCCCACCCCTCACAGACACACACGGACACAGTGTTGTTGGTGCGGTCTCCCCGGTCGGTCTGCGGCATGTCACCCCGTCATGTGCGCGCGCCCTTAAAGGGGCAGCGCCACAACACTCACCTACAACTTCAAGCACCACATAGAGAGGAACTAGGAAGTCAGCGGAATCAGTGTAGCTGCGGATTCAGACAAAACCCACAACTGTTAGACTCCAGCAAATTAGTCTTCAAAGTATATATCGTAAGTTGGGTGTGATGCCCCCACTAGTCCATCTTTCTTTTACCTGCCACAATACCAAGAAAGGAATACGCCCACACCTGCATAATAAACCAATCAAAGAACACAGTCCACCTCGGAATAAAAAGAGGCTCACATATCACAAGCCAGGATCATACCAAGTAATAGAGGAGAGCAAATCAACTCCTTATGACGAGGAACCCCGCTAGATCTACAATCCATCACTACACCGGCCATCCCCATATAAAAAAACAAAACCCACACCTCGAAACCTCTACTATACTACGCACACAATTCCAAGAGGAACCTCCACTGCTTCTTTGAGGCAGAAAAAAAACTCATCCTCAAATTAATCATACATATTGCAGGATAAGCACTTATGAAGGAAGGGCATGGCAATACCTAAGTCAAGCCTTAATTGGACACTGGGCAACACAGCACCCAGCCACATCTCCTTGCCAAAAACGCCTTGGGGTCACCAATGAGGCCCATGAGCCAGAATGAAACAAACCACCCTCCATCTGCCTCCTCATCAACAGCCGATCTACATTAAAGCAGAGCTCTGACATCGATGACTTTCTCGTGTAGTGCAACCCTGACTTTACCGTCATCACCGACACCGGCTAACGGATGGATATACCTCGTTTTTGTAAAGCCATCATCCTTCAATATTGTTTCTGTCAGCTGTAAGAGCAAGAAGAGAGTGGCACTGAGTTCATACATAAGCAATGTACCCATACAGTGACAGTACCCATAGTAACTATGCCACTCTGAAAATCCCATCTACTGCACTGCACCATCACTCACATGTGTGTGCTCACCTTTCTGCTGATCTAATATCTACCATCCTGCCATCCATCATAAACCTTTCTGTGGATTCAGATAACTCGTCCAACTTGCATCTACTTACAGGACCCACCAACACAGCTGGACACACATTGGATGGAATTCAGATCCTCCTAATCGAATATCTTCTGCTATCCTCTTTTCCTCCTCCATAAAGTCGGAAAACTGATGATACTTCCTTTATTTGTTTTGATGTCTGTCTTGCCTGCGCTTCTATGCCTTGGGCTCTGTTCCAGCGCATTACAAATAAAGTAAATAAACAAAAAGCTTAACAGTAGTACTCTTCCCTTTTCTGGGGAAATCACCTTATATTTCTGTTCGTGAGTGTGAACACACCATCATGAGCATGAAAATGTGTTTAGCTGGGAGATCTACTCACAGACTGTGGGATGTTTTTACCCATGCAGCCAAGCTCTACGATAAAACTGTGCAGTACTGGCATTGAAAACATGATGGCCAGAACTCCCCAGAGAGTGCACAGGGAAAACATGAAGAATAGGCTGCAACCCATTTTCGCCTATGTTGTGAGCACAGGAGGGCACTGCCTAAAACCACCATTGGGCTACACACACAGTAGCCTGAAACCATTGGGAATGGCAATGCTGATTGCCAAAAGCAGCCCAGAATTGTGGGGAATTCATTTTATTAATTTCAAAAGGGATCCAATACTGGTGATCACCACTATCAGAAAGCCGGCGTTTTAAAACCACCAGAATTTTGTGTAAAACTGAACAAATGAACCCAAACCAGGCCAAGGAAAGACTTGCTAAGAGGTGGATACAATGTAAAACTATATTCTGAAATGACTTGAAGGAAGTAATTATTTAATGTATACATAAAACAAATAGCTGGGGATGTCAGCAGCTTAAGTGAATTTGGGGGTAAAGCCACTAAAATCGAAATGTTTAGAATAAAAGAGTGACCTACTTGTGAGTGTCACAAAGGTTGCAATTGTTTAAATGTCATAGTTTTGAACTTAGAATCAGTGTTGTAGCTGCATGTGTAAAAATTGTAAGTTTGGGTTGAATGTAGAAAAATGGGAACTAAAGTGACATTTAGCTGAATTCTGCCTGACAACTACCCCCTACAGGAGTTGAACTGGCTCAACAACTCTTCCCAGGCCTAGCTGCATCCTGCGGCCCCTGCCAAAAGGAGATGACACCTCTCTGATTGAATTAGGGGAGTGGCACCTGGGGACTACAGGAAACTGAACAAAGCCCTGTCCTGGACTCAGGCAAATGTTATATTGGGGGGGCCGTAAAGTGGCTTCCTCTTGGGAGAAACTGGGAGGGGCAGTGCCTGTGAGGGCAAGCTGAGCTTGGGGGAAGTGGACAAACCAGAAACTCCACCATGTGCTTGGGGGAAACCACACCCCTTTGGGCCAGAGCATAATTTTAAAAAAGATGGATAATTCATAGTACAGACTTGTCAGAATTATATAAGTAATATCATTATTCTTGTGATTTTTCTGTGCACGTTTTAAGAGGTGTTAGGACCCTGTGGTGTATTCTGGGGGGTTGCTAGCGGGAAATAGGGTCTTACTCCAAATGTCTGCATGTTAAAAATCCCACACTTCATCAATTAATGTCCATACTCCTTGCGCACATTTGTGTAATTTTTGGTAAATGTCCGATATTGGTAAACCGACCAAAAAGTGCAAAATGTTGTCATTTCTGAATCCCAGCTCGCAGGAACATGGGGCTTGAACAGAGACCTGTCTTAATTCATCTGTAATATGTACCTGTAATGTCAACCACTTGTGTATCTGGGAAATATGTATTTGAATCAAATATAGATTTGTGGGCAAATTGACCAGGGGAGGATCCTCTGACCCATAAACAGACCTCATCATGATGACAATCCACTTCCTTCCCCCAATCATGGGAGAGGGGAGAATTGGGCCAATGACAAGAAGAGAGGGGCAGGCTCAGTTATGCCACACACATACCCACTTTCTAAACACATAAAAGCAGACATTGCAGGACAGGTAGGAACATTCATTTTCCACTTTCTTGCGGGACGCTTTGCCGGGAGACTTCAGACTTCACATCCAGAGATCCAGACTTCAAATCCATCAATCTCCAGAACCTGTAGCAGAAATTTGTAGCATAGAGGCCTGAATCCACAAGCTGAATCCTCTTCAGCAGGCCTCAAAACCAACCAAACTATTCAACTGCCGGGCAAGCTGTTTGAATTTTTGCCAAGAACTTTTGCAAGAACCTGTAGCAGTATCCAGAAAGCAGTGCTGTATCCGGAACCAGAGAGAACCACAAACCAGACTGTTGTGAGCAGAACCGGTGCTTGACAGACCCAGAGAGCAGAGCTGACCCAGATACCCGGGACTTCAGAACCACCCGCCGGAAGTCCCGTCCAACCTGACCAGACCTTGATGGCTTATTTCAAAAATATAGTGTGAGTACTCACTGTGCCAAAACCAATCTCTTAGTTTAAAGTAATCTAATCCAAACTATTTTAGCCTATTAGAACTGCCTCCTAGAATCGTGTCATTCTGTCATCTTTAAAAGTGAAAACTGTCACCTGTCATTCTGAGCTTTAAAATTTCAAATCCCAAAAACTACCTTGACTAAATCGGCCGTATCTCCGGAACCGTTTGTGCTAGGAGCGAGTTTTAACTGTCATCTTAAAGCTAAGATTCTAGGACTTGCTACTCCTAATAGGGTCTCCGTAATTACGCTCGACATATGCGATTAAATTTGCCGCGATTTGATATTTTGCACAATTTCAGCCACGTGCAAAAATCAGCAGTTCCTTGCTTTCCTTTGCTAAAATTCCTTTTAACCTGCTAGTTACTCATAGAGAATTGCTAAAGTGAGCCTGAACTAATATAAACTAGATATCACCCACCCTGAACCCCCTATAGGAATTAAAAGCATTTTTAGCATATTTTTCACTTAATTGCAACCACATCAAAGTATCTTGCCTGTGTTAAAACTCATACCTGTTTTCCTCTAAGCTTGCTAGGAGGGAACTGAATTATATTTGATTGCATTCCATCTCCTTATATTGCATAAAGGGGGTGAGTGAATTGTCAAGGAAAAGTGATTACATTGTCTTTTGTTGAAGCCATATCAAGTTATTTTCTGTACTGCATTTCATTCATCATTGCGTTTCCTTGAACCATATAAAGCATTCTTTCCCACTTCATTCTTCTATTCCTATTCATAAGTAACCAAGAACTGTGCTACTGTAGGATTACCGCTTGCTGATTACTGCTCATATTCACAAGTGTACTATCCATTATCAATTTATTTATAGAAGTGTGATATACATATATATTGTTTAATTTTTCAAATAAACCTTTTAAATTTGCAAAACAAGCCTACTTCTTGGCTCAGTGGAGTCAAGGGGGATTCTAAGAGAGGGGTGTTATACAAGGGTTCATCATCCAGATTATAATTTGCCATAAAAATACATAAATAAGGGCTTCCCTTGGGCATCCCAGACAAGGCACTGACTTAGTAGGATTGCTTGATTGGAGTCACTTACAGAGTGGGGGCTCGGAGCCGGGATATTCTGGGTTAGATTTACCACTTGTGCAGCTTAATACAGTGTGCCAACTGACCAGATACACATATCCGGTTAGATCACCACGCTGTTTTACACTGTGAAAGCACCCCTCAAAGGAACGCTCTAAGGAAACGGTCTGTTTTGCAAAATAAAATACAAACTTCTGTAAGTCAGGAAGGAACTCAAATTCCAGAATGACGACACTGGTAGACATCAAAATAGCCAGAGAGCACTTCTTACATAAGCTATTTGTGGGAGGTGAATGGATTGAGCAGCGCCAGGATGCGTGGTTGCAGGCAATCACGCAACAGGTCACTGCAATTGGTCAGATATCTGGAGAGATCAGGGTCCCTTACATGTGGCCCTGAGTGAACTATGCATGGCTCCTAAAGCTAAAGATGAACACGACAAGATGGTTAGGATAGCGGCATATTTGTATCTATATATGGGAGCCATGCAGGAAAAATGTGCTGAAGGCCAAGATCTGGCAAATAGGCAACAGATAGCGTTAGAGAAGGCCCAATCTGACCTGGTCTCTTCTGAGCAGAGGATGCACAGAAACCAGGAGTCAGAAAATGAGAGCAGACAGTATCTCATTAAAATCAAAGAGGACATGTGTATCCTGCAACAGGAAAAGTCTGACCAGGATACCAGATTTCTGGCCTTACAGAAGGAGTACCAAGAAGGTTTGGACTCCCTACTGCAGAGCCAGAAAAAGCTGGAGCAACAATTAGATTTCAATAGGGCATGTGCTGAGCAGGTAGTCACCCTGCAAAGTCACCTAGATAGGGAAAAGGCAGAGAGCAATAAACTGGTCCTGAAATACCTGGATACCCAGGCAGAGTTTGATCAGGAGCGCCAGAAAGCTGGTGCCCTTCAAAGGCAAAGGGACGACCTGGCGGCACAGATGCAGACTCTTAGGAAAGGGACACCTTAGGCCAGGAAGTCTGCCATTTAAAAAGAAAAACCGAAGAAAATCACTTGGCCCTCCAGGGGCTTGGTGACCTCCATAAAGAGCATCAGAACCTGTTAGAGCACACCAAGAGGGTGGAAGAGGTTCTGGCAAGAAAGGAGCAGGCCAGTAGGGATGGGACGCAGGAGGTAACCCTCCTGCAGCAAAGACTGGCCCAGTACTCCAGGACCAATCAAGAGGCACAGAGAGAGAATGAGGCTCTCTGCCAGCACAATGATAGGCTCCAGCAACAGGTAACCATGCAGGAGAGATTGATAGAGTCGAGTAAGGCCTTGGTTGAGGAGCTGAAAGCCCAGGCTCTTGCATTGCAAAAGGGAGCAGGGGCTGATAGAGATGAAGTTCGCTGGGAAAGGGAAACGCCTTAGCATAACCTCAGGAGCCCTAGTACCAGAGGCCTTCGTCTCTACCAGTCCCTGGACTCTGCCACCCCATGTTCCCTGGCGCACATGAGCACAGGGCCACAGGGATGGCAGATTACTATCCAGCTAAAAGTATGGGGCTCATTGGCCAGTACCACCCAGGAATGGAGGTGCGGGCATCCGGGTATGGGCACCCAAGCACAGTGTAAGTTAGTGGGGAGCCGCAGGAGAGTAGGCCCACTAAGGGCATCCTGAAAACCTCTGCCCAGTTAGGTCAGTGGGGGGGGGGTACCCATCAAATCCTGGCAGCAAGGAGGGATCTGAAGACTCCTCTGAGCGTCACAGGACACAGGAGACCAGGTTCCCACATTCTGCCAGCCACTCCCAGGCTCGCAGAATCCGAGAAAACCTGGAAAATCAGACGGGCACCTCTGGGAGAAGTGCTTCAGAGTCAGAGGATGAATGGACCAGGGTGACCCGAACCAAAAAGGCCAATAAGGCAAAAAGGGCCTTGCTTAAGGACCCATTGAAACAAATAAAGGCAATATGGAGTGTCATCACGCCTTATCATAAGAACGTCAAGTATTCTGTTTGGGAACACTTGGAGCTCTATGAGCAAATGATGGAGACTTTCCATTTGAAGGACAGCAGTAGCTGCATCCAGTACGTCAAATGGACATTCTCCCCAGAATACTCCAGTTTCTTTGCAGGGCTGGAGGACCAAAACCATTCAAGATGGTCCGCATATAGGGCGGCCATCTTGAAACATGTTTCTGTTCATAGAAATTCCCAAGAGGCTCGCAAGGCAGCCTACAATTTGCAATGTGGGGAGGATCAGGCCCCACAAGAATTTGTGCAAGAATTGAAGTGTGCCTTTGCGCAGACCACCAAAAGGGCGCGCACAGACAGCAAAGAGTTTGTCAATACTTTTTTCCATGCCTTGCCCAAATACATCATGACCCAGCTAGTGAGGGATTTTCACGACAAGAGGTCACTAGACTGGGTCATTGAACAGGCTACCCGGATCTATGAGGTGCAGAAGCCCGTAGAAAATAAAAATAATGCACAGAAAAACCCCAAAACCAACAGCACCCCTGCTGCTGCCAAGGTGGCAGAGGTAAAGGTTGCCCCCGTTTTAGATCTGGAGATGGGGGGGCCTAAAAACCTGCCTGCACCAAATAACTCTAACACCAGAAGGCCCTCGGGCCAGTCACAGACCGGGAG
Organism: Ambystoma mexicanum; assembly: GCF_040938575.1. Taxonomy (NCBI): domain Eukaryota; kingdom Metazoa; phylum Chordata; class Amphibia; order Caudata; family Ambystomatidae; genus Ambystoma; species Ambystoma mexicanum. Next base: position 59,460,240 of record NC_090935.1, on the reverse strand, counting down.
TCAAGGAGGTTGTCCCACAAATGGGGTCCCTCGCTCCCCTGATTATGTAAGTCCCCACTACAAGGGAAACCGACCCATCCTGGGTTATGTGTGGACTCCTCCAGCCCAAGGGGGGGGATCCGGCCAAGCACCTAACCCAGAGAATTTCCCTCCTAACTTCCTCCAGGAGGGCAGAAATTCACCAAACCCTGGGCAGAATTTTTTCCCCAGGTAACCACCCAAATTCCAGCCCCAAAATCATCCATCCTTCTTTCCCCAATTCCCTGAGCCCAGACAACCTAATCGGGGAGAGGGGAGGCCAAGGGTGGAGGGGTACCCGAATCTTCCCAACCCGGGGTATTACGAGAGGAGGGATAGCTACCCTTCCGGGATCAGCCCAGGGTGGAAAACAGAACCCAGTATCAGCCTGAGCGGGTTTCACAACTTGAGCGCCAGGTCCAAAACATGGCACGGGATCTGGGTCACATGCTGAGGGCGCAACAGAACCCTCAGATGGGCATGCCGGCACAGAACGCCCCAAACTCTGGACCTGGTGCTCCAGAACAATGACGGGGGCAGCACCCCGATAACCCACCGGTTCCCAGGGAGAAGGCACAAAGGGAAGGGGGGTGTAAAGCCTTGGAGGAAGCTTCCTTCCCCACTTGTAAACAGCCCCTGGAAACCCAGGAACCGGAAACGAAATCTCCTGCCCCTGAAAGTCTGCCTCCAAAAGAGCAGAGGGGGGGGGGTAGGAGAAACAAAGTGCCCAAACAGGCACAGTTTGTGGAGGAGGTACAGATCTTCCAATTTGAGGGAGAGGGATCCTCAGAGGATCCTGGGAAAAGGATCTTCTCCTTTAGAGAAGGGGGAACTTATCCCAAAGAAAAATGGGTCCCAAGGGATTCCAATCCAGACTGAGGAGATATGGAGACTGAGCTACCGCCGCCCATCATCTCATCCCAGAACTCACAATACCGAAATCCCCTGGTTCAAACCCATCCTGGTGACTGCCTCCAAAAAGGGGGGGCGGCCCAGAACCGGAACCAGGGGAACCCACAATGGCTCTGATCTCCAGTTGCCAACTTTTTCTTTTAGATTCCCGAGGCTCTCCACAGAATTCTGCCCAAATCTCTTCGCTAGCAATGTCCAAAACCAGAAAATTAGCCCACCAGTTGTCCAAAAATGTGCATTATCTGTGCCCCCTTGAGGAGAAGGAGGGAAGATACTATGCCCCGGTACAAGTACAGTGGCAGGGTACAATTTTGGCACTGGTGGACACTGGATCCCAAGCTACCCTTCTGTCCAAAAGGGCCTTTGATGAACTAAATGCAGGAAGGGGGGAGAATTACTGTATTCCTCTCACCTCTCTTCCTGGACAACTGCAGAACTTTGACGGGAAGGAAATTCCTGTCGAGGGGACTGCAGATTTGGACATAAAAATTGGGCGACACAAGGTGAAACACCCGGTCATAGTAGTGACTCCACAGGGCATCCCTTGTTTACTAGGGAACGACCTCCTGAGAAGGTTGTCACCCCTAATAGATTGTGTAAACAAGGTCCTCTGGACCCAGACTAGCCGACCAATAAAATTAAAATAGAGTGTCAACCATGTTAGTTTAAATGGCACCTGCCACATAGTTGAACAAAAATCTGACCAAGTAGAATTTCACTTCCAGAACAACCAAATTCCAGACGTGACAGTAATAGCAGTAGGACAACAGACTGGTGATGGGGGGTCCTCTCTATCTCTGAAAATCAACCTTCCTTCCAGTTTAAGGTGGTATTCCACACTGGAAGGAAACACTCTGAAATTATTTACCAATCCACAATCAGACACTCCCACTCCTATAGTCCAGAAAAATGTGAAATCAGCTCAGAGCCTGGCTGATATTCAGCAAATTGGAGATCAGTTGTTCATCCCGGTTCAGTTAAATGATGGGAAGGACTCTGTTCTCGCTCAAGTGTGTGTGAACAACGGTAAGCGCTTCATCAGCGAAGCCATGTTCCGCCAACTCCCAAAAGATCCAGCCATTCCCACATTCAAACTGATAGATAAATGGGAAATGGACCTGGAAGCACCCAATTCCAAACATCTCCTGCCAAGCAGGTGTATGCTCAAAATCTCCATTGGCAACAAGAGCATAGTCCATAATTGTTGGGTCGTGCGAGACGTCACTGCCGCCTTTTACTTAGGCAGTGACATTCTCAATCGTTTCGCCATTAGTTTGGACCTAATAAACTTCAAAGCTTGGTCCCGATTAGCAGATAATCCCATGGGTTTTGATGATCCAGAAAAAGCATTTAGGTCAGCTCAATTGCTACCTTATGCAGTTGAAATTCAGATTAAAGAGGAAGTCACCATCCCAGAAAGGACCCGACAATTCTCCCTGGAAGTGAAAGTTAAAAGAGGACAAAGATTGAAAAACCCTGATGCTTATATTCATCTAAGGGTTAGGGGTAAACCCAACACCATTAATCAAAATAGAACATGACACCATTCCAATAGAGGTGGATAACAGCGATTTACAGAGCATTACTCTAGCCGCAGGCACCATCATTGGAATGGCGGTTGATGAGCAACATTTCTCCATTGATTTAGGAAATGAACTGTTAGGGCAAATCCCCAAGGACTGTTTTGACAGTGACAGTGATGACAATACAACATCAGACAGGATTTTCACCCGGCATGTGGGGAACCTCCTGGTGTACACTTCTTGCCCTTATGGTAAGGAAGATGTGACTTGTGACTTCAGGAGGGATGAGGTGATGTTCCAGTTCCATGAGGGCTGCCTTTCCCACCTGAAGCCTCCAGTCCAAATCAGCACTCTGACCAGGGACTTCTCCACCCAGCTGGAGGAGGCCGCTGAGATAGCAAAACAAGACGTCTTTCCAGGCTTCAGGCAGATGGTGGAAGAGAGAGTCAACCTAGCGGATGCCTGTGTGACTCTGGAACAGAAGCAAAAGTTGAAACAAGTTTTCTTGGATTTCCAAGATCTCTTTGCGGTAGACTCATATGACTGTGGTCGCACCGATATCCACACCACAACAATTCCCACGGACCATGGAATGACTCCAGTTTTTGTGAAGCAATATCGTTTTCCTCACGCATCCATGGAATCCCTTACTGTAAATAATTAAAAAACCTTGAGTACCGGGGAATAATACGTCCAGTACACAGCACCTTCAATAATCCGGTGCTGGGAATATTGAAGCCAAACAGCCAGTGGAGACTCTGCGCTGACCTTAGGGAGCTCAACAAACGGGTCCATACTTCCCGATGGCCTCTGCCCTACATTGACCAAGGGCTGGCCCAGATTCAGGGGTCACAGGTATTCACAGCAATAGACCTGACCAATGGATACTGGACCGTGCCTGTCAGTAGGGAGGACCAATACAAACTGGCTTTTACCTTTGGGGGCCAGCAGTACACATGGACCTGGACTCCCTTCGGATACCTCAACTCAGGAAATGAATTCAACATTTTCCTACATAAGGCCATGCCCGACCTGGGTGCGAGGGGTAACCTGGCTTATGTAGATGATGTCCTCATCAAATGTTCATCTGTGGAGGATCACATAGCGGAGATCTGTTATGTTCTGACACAGTTGAGGGCCGCCGGAGCAAAACTTTCCTTTCAGAAAGCACAGTGGTGTACAACCCGTGTTAATTTCTTGGGGCATGAGATTACTCCTCAGGGTCTCTGTCCCCAGGAAAAGAAAGTGGAAGCACTCCAGAAACTGAAGGACCCCACACTTCTGCAGGAACTGAGGAGCCTCCTTGGACTGACTAATTACAGCAGAAAGTTCACTGAGGGCTACGCAGAGATCACTAGACCCCTGATTCATCTCTTGAAGGGGGGGTCAAGTGGGAATGGGGTCCAGAACAATCTGAGGCAGTAAGACAACTCAAGAGAGGCCTCTCACAAGCGCCTTGCCTAGCTTACCCTGTCAGAAACAAGGAGTTCTTCCTGGAGACAGGGTTCTCTAATAGGTGCTTGACGGCAGTATTATACCAAAAGCATGACAAGGTCAATAAAGCAATCTCCTATGCGAGCAAAACTTTATCCGCTGTGGAGGAAAAATGCAACGATTGTGAGAAGGCACTCCTGGCAACGGTGTGGGCATTGAAGAATTACCGCCCGTTTATCCAGGGGGAACACATCATAGTGGAGTCTCCACAGCAGCCTCTGCAATATCTCCAAAGTGACAGAATCCGGGCCGGAAATGTGAGTAATTCAGAATTACTTCCTGGATTCTGCCAATGCAAGGCTTTCCTGTGCAGGTCAGATATGGCCAAAACAAGAAGAGTCCCCTCGCGCAAGGTCTGGCTGACTTGCATGATTGTGCCAGAGAAAACTGTCTCGAGGACGAAAGTCTAAAAATCAAGGACAACATGGAGGCATACCTTAATTCCACACACAAAGTCTTTGAAGAAGACAAGTGTGAGGGAATGCCCACTGTCTATGTGGACGGATGCTCGTACCATGTTGACAACAATGGGGAGAAAGAACTGGTGGCCGGCGTAGGGAATGCATGGATGAAGGAGTTTCCAGAACCCTCCACTGGGTACAAAATTGGTCCCCGAAGTAGTCAGGTGGCAGAATTGATGGCTGTGCATCAAGCCATCCTCACGGCTGTCCAACATCAACTCCACGAACTGGTCATAATCACAGATTCGGATTATGTACGGAACGGGTTCGTGGAGCACCTGGTTAATTGGAAAACCAGAGGCATGTTATGTGCTAATAACAAACCCCTGAAACATGGGAAGTTAATCCAAAACATTGATGATCTGGTCACCTCGAATGGGATGACCATCTACTGGAAGAAGATCAAGGGTCATTCCAAAGTAGAGGGACCAGACACAACTGGAAATGACTTAGCTGATCAGCTGGCCAAAACCGGGCCATCCAAGGGGAGCTAATAGAAATAGAGTCCCTGTTGGGGGAAATCCAGGTTACTGCTATCACTAGGTCCCAGACAAATGCTCACAATGATCTTTCAACTGCCCAATGGAGTAAGGAGACCCCTGATGCTGATTTAATTACAGCTCAGAAGGGGGATCCAATCATTGGTAATTTTTACCAACACCTTGAGGACCCTGAGAACTTTCCCCTGACGGATACCGATTACATTGGGAAAGAGGACCTAAGAGTGTTGATGAAATGTCCAAAAATGTTCCGAATCCAAGACGTTTTGTTGTTAAGGAAATCCCAAGCCGGCCATGATCAGTGGGTGGTTCCTACCTCATTCCGAAGCCTGATGTTAAGTCACGCCCATGATGCGGCCACCGCCGGTCATAGGGGGTTTCATACGACACTTGAAATCTTAAGAGAGGTTGCATACTGGCCACACATGGGCCAGGACCTCAACCAATACTTGAAGGGGTGTCTTGTGTGTGCACAATTTCAGCCAACATCCCTCACACACCGTGCGCCTCTCCAAAAGAGGGGAATGACACTGCCATGGTCAGATTTACAAATCGACTTTGTAGGCTCCGTGATTTGCTCTGCTAGGGGGAATAAGTACATGTTGACGGTCACATGCTTGTTTACCAAGTGGGTGGAATGTCTCCAAGCCCCAAATTGCAAGGCAGAAACAGCAGCTGCCCTGATGATTAACCACATCTTTTCCCGTTTTGGTCTACCTCAAAGGATTCAGTCAGACAGGGGTAGCCACTTCACCAGTGAAGTAATGACAAAGATGTGGGAGATACTGGGTGTCAAAAGGAAGCTACATATTGCTTACAGGCCAGCTTCTTCGGGGGCAGTAGAACGCTACAACCGGACAATTGTGAGCATATTTAAAAAGTTTGTGACAGATTCTGGGCCAAGTTGGGATATCCGATTACCTCTGGTCCTAATGGCCATCAGATCTACCCCTTCATCTGAAACTAAAATGTCACCATTTGAGTTGATGACCGGACGCAAGATGGTGCTTCCTCAGCATTTGCTCTGCAGGACCCAAGAGCAGACACTGATAAATGTCTCCACAACTCATGAGTATGTGGAGAATTTAAGGAAACACCTTCAACATGCTTTTGCCTATGCTCAGCGGAATCTAGAAAGATCAGCTGATAGCATGAAAACCCACTACAACCTGAAGACCACCAGGAAGGAATATACTGTGGGAGACCGGGTCTATCTATACAATTTCCAAAGAAACCAGGCCAAACAGCGAAAAATGTTGCCTACATGGAAGGGCCCCTTTGAAATTATAGACAAGATCTCCCCTGTTGCCTACAAAATCTGCATCCCCAAAGGTAATTTGGCGGAAGGGGAAGATAAGTGGGTCCATATTAATCAGCTGAAGTGTTGCCATCCCAGGCACACTTTGCAACAACTGGAGGAATCCACTGGAATCCCAGAGGGGGCCGCTCCAGAGTAATTCAGTTCCAACCCTAAAATATTCCACATATAGCATATAAAATTCTGTGATTCTTGAATATATATGTTCTTATCTCCTAATTTAAAAAAAAATGTATATGTTCATATCTTCTGATTTATAAAATGTATGTTTCCCACAAAATTAATAGTGGTGGAAAAATGTCTAGGAATGTGTATTGCCGCTTTTGCTCTATCATCCTAGGAGAGATGAAACCACAGAGACTGACCAAGGAGGCGACCTGGGGACCGGGAGCGAAGATCCGAGGGGCCCGAGGTACCGCCCAATCCTCCCATCAGGACCAGCAAGGAGAACTGATTGATCGACTGGAGGGAGGAAAAGATGCTGAACTGTGCCATCTACGGAATTGGAAGAAGATGAGGCGAACCTCCCAGATCTTGCGAGTTACATCAGTGAAAGATCAGAATGGCCATCGCAAGAGGGTGGGCTTGTGGTTTGTTTTCAACCATGCAACCAAGCCCTACCATAAAACTGTGCAGCACTGGCATTGAAAACATCATGATGGACAGAACTCCCCAGAGAGTGCACAGGGAAAACATGAAGAATAGGCTGCCACCCATTTTCGCCTATGTTGTGAGCACAGGAGGGCACTGCCTAAAACCACCATTGGGCTACACACACAGTAGCCTGAAACCATTGGGAATGGCAATGCTGATTGCCAAAAGCAACCCAGAATTGTGGGGAATTCATTTTATTAATGTCAAAAGGGATGCAATACTGGTGCTCACCACTATCAGAAAGCCGGCGTTTTAAAACCACCAGAATTTTGTGTAAAACTGAACAAATGAACCCAAACCAGGCCAAGGAAAGACTTGCTAAGAGGTGGATACAATGTAAAACTATATTCTGAAATGACTTGAAGGAAGTAATTATTTAATGTATATATAAAAAAAATAGCTGGGGATGTCAGCAGCTTAAGTGAATTTGGGGGTAAAGCCACTAAAATCGAAATGTTTAGAATAAAAGAGTGACCTACTTGTGAGTGTCACATAGGTTGCAATTGTATAAATGTCATAGTTTTGAACTTAGAATCAGTGTTCTAGCTGCATGTGTAAAAATTGTAAGTTTGGATTGAATGTAGAAAAATGGGAACTAAAGTGACATTTAGCTGAATTCTGCCTGACAACTACCCCCTACAGGAGTTGAACTGGCTCAACAACTCTTCCCAGGCCTGGCTGCATCCTGCGGCCCCTGCCAAAAGGAGATGACACCTCTCTGATTGAATTAGGGGAGTGGCACCTGGGGACTACAGGAAACTGAACAAAGCCCTGTCCTGGACTCAGGCAAATGTTATATTGGGAGGGCCGTAAAGTGGCTTCCTCTTGGGAGAAACTGGGAGGGGCAGTGCCTGTGAGGGCAAGCTGAGCTTGGGGGAAGTGGACAAACCAGAAACTCCATTATGTGCTTGGGGGAAACCACACCCCTTTGGGCCAGAGCATAATTTTAAAAAAGATGGATAATTCATAATACGGACTTGTCAGAATTATATAAGTATCCTTGTGATTTTTCTGTGCACGTTTTAAGAGGTGTTAGGACCCTGTGGTGTATTCTGGGGGGTTGCTAGCGGAAAATAGGGTCTTACTCCAAATGTCTGCATGTTAAAAATCTGACACTTCATCAATTAATGTCCATACTCCTTGCGCACATTTGTGTAATTTTTGGTAAATGTCCGATATTGGTAAACCGACCAAAAAGCGCAAAATGTTGTCATTTCTGAATCCCAGCTCGCAGGAACATGGGGCTTGAACAGAGACCTGTCTTAATTCATCTGTAATATGTACATGTAATGTCAACCACTTGTGTATCTGGGAAATATGTATTTGAATCAAATATAGATTTGTGGGCAAATTGACCAGGGGAGGTTCCTCTGACCCATAAACAGACCTCATCATGATGACAATCCACTTCCTTCCCCCAATCATGGGAGAGGGGAGAATTGGGCCACTTACAAGTAGAGAGGGGCAGGCTTAGTTATGCCACGCACACACCCACTTTCTAAACACATAAGAGCAGACAGTGCAGGACAGGTAGGAACATTCACTTTCCACTTTCTTGCGGGATGCTTTGCCGGGAGACTTCAGACTTCACATCCAGAGATCCAGACTTCAAATCCATCAATCTCCAGAACCTGTAGCAGAAATTAACTCCAGAATTTGTAGCAGAGAGGCCTGAATCCACAAGCTGAATCCTCTTCAGCAGGCCTCAAAACCAACCAAACTATTCAACAGCCGGGCGAGCTGTTTGAATTTTTGCCAAGAACTTTTGCAAGAACCTGTAGCAGTATCCAGAAAGCAGTGCTGTATCCGGAACCAGAGACAACCACAAACTAGACCCTTGTGAGCAGAACCGGTACTTGACAGACCCAGAGAGCAGAGCTGACCCAGATAGCCGGGACTTCAGAACCACCCGCCGGAAGTCCCGTCCAACCTGACCAGACCTTGACGGCTTATTTCAAAAATATAGTGTGAGTACTCACTGTGCCAAAACCAATCTCTTAGTTTAAAATAATCTAATCCAAACTATTTTAGCCTATTAGAACTGCCTCCTAGAATCGTGTCATTCTGTCATCTTTAAAACTGAAAACTGTCTCCTGTCATTCTGAACTTTAAAATTTAAAATCCGAAAAACTACCTTGACTAAATCGGCCGTATCTCCGGAACCATTTGTGCTAGGAGCGAGTTTTAACTGTCATCTTAAAGCTAAGATTCCAAAGAACCTAGAACCGACTTGCTACTCCTTATAGGGCCTCCGTATTTACGCTCGACGCACGCGATTAAATTTGCCGCAATTTGACATTTTGCACAATTTCAGCCACGTGTAAAAATCAGCAGCTCCTTGCTTTCCTTTGCTAAAATTCATTTTAACCTGCTAGTTACTCATAGAGCATTGCTAAAGTGAGCCTGAACTAACTAATATAACCTAGATATCACCCACCTTGAACCCCCTATAGGGAATTAAAAGCCTTTTTAGCATATTTGTCACTTAATTGCAACCACATCAAAGTATCTTGCCTGTGTTAAAACTCATACCTGTTTTCCTCTAAGCTTTCTAGGGGGGAACTGAATTATATTTGATTGCATTCCTGAGAACTGTGTGTCTTCTTTCCATCTCCTTATATTGCATAAAGGGGGGGAGTGAATTGTCAAGGAAAAGTGATTACAGTGTCTTTTGTTGAAGCCATATCAAGTTATTTGCTGTACTGCATTTCATTCATCATTGCGTTTCCTTGAACCATATAAAGCATTCTTTCCCACTTCATTCTTCTGTTCCTATTCATAAGTAACCAAGAACTGTGCTACTGTAGGATTACCTCTTGCTGATTACTGCTCATATTCACAAGTGTACTATCCATTATCTATTTATTTACAGAAGTGTGATATATATATATATATATATATATATATATATATATATATATATATATATATATAGTTTAATTTTTAAAATAAACCTTCTAAATTTGCAAAACAAGCCTACTTCTTGGCTCAGTGGGGACAAGGGGGATTCTAAGAGAGGGGTGTTATACAAGGGTTCATCATCCAGATTATAACTTGTCATAAAAATACATAAATAAGGGCTTCCCTTGGGCATCCCAGACAAGGCACTGACTTAGTGGGATTGCTTGATTGGAGTCACTTACAAGACCTTGGTACCTCTAAGCTGGAGACGGCGACGTGGTGTACCATGAACCTGGACAAAGGACGACATATATTCCATTAATGGGCACCTTGCACCTCTCAATCTGGCTCTGAAGAAGCCTTCCAAACACTCAGAGAAATTAATGGCAGCTAGATGGATGGAACACATCTGGAGAAACATTATTGCAACATCGGCAAACACGCTTACTACTAACAACTTTGCATGTGCAGGGTGGAATCCTGGAAAGCCAAGATAGCTCCTTATGCCAATCGAAAAGAACAAGCACAGTCTTCACCAAAAGGAATGTCAAAAATAATCAAGCCCATTGAGAATCCACCTGCTAGCATCAGCAAACCGATATCATCACAACAGTTCTGCAACAGATACCACCTCCTCCTCAGTGTGGCAGATACACCATCACTTGGGCAACCAGCGGATAACTCGGTCCATAAGATCAGACCTGAGCTCAATCACATCCCTACAACCCTGCACCTTGACAACTTTTCAGCCATTCACTGAGAAGGAATTGTCAACAGTAGTCAGGCCCTTCATTCTTATAGCCATTACAACTATGCTATACCTGACTTTCAACATGTCGGATTCAGAACCGCCTCTGACTGACCAGCCAGGTGCAGCTGCTTTTCACCATCCAATATCATGTCCGACTGTTAGGCTCTAGGACCCAAGTGGGAAAGATAAATACTAAGGTTTGTAAATGATCTCAAGGCCCACAATTAAAATTTGGTAGGTGATGAAGTAGAAGATCTGATTCCTACTCTACTGCCAGAGCAAATTTATTAATACAAAGGTCTAAAGAAATGTCTTGGTTCTTAGTATATGTTTGGATCCTCAGGGAAACATGGATCATGATTGACACACCTTTAACATCACGTGCCAACTTCAAGGAGAATCCATGGGCATGTTTGCAACAAGGCTTCTCAAGGTGGTTGTTCATTGTGGCTTTCACAGATTTAATAATGAAGGATCAATTAGACTGGGCATTGACGGAGGTTGTCTACCATCCACATTTCACAAGAAGCTGCTGAAGGAACCACTCCCACTAACAACTACTTTCACCATTGCATGAACAGAAGCTAGGGCGGAAACCCAGGCCCCACAGATTGATCCATTCATCACATCTCTCAAGCGTCAACAAAGCAAATACAGACCAAACATGACCACCAGCAGGAATCTATCATATGGCAAATGCTACAGGTGTGGTCAGTCATTTCTTTATGAACGGATATGTCCCACAATGGAACTCAGGTGCAGTAACTGTGATTGAGAAAATCATTTAAGAGAAGTGTGCAATTCTGCCTCAGTGAAATGTGAACTTCACTTCAAAAAGGAATTGAGAAGTCATGTTCATACCATGATGTCTAGGCCTCACTCACCACTGACAGTTATCCTGAAGAATACATCTACGTGAGGTATGAATCCATAAACAACTCAGAGAATGATATTGACATGGGTGATCATCTGGCTAGGTTCCTCATAGAATCGGTTGCATGTTTGAAAAACATCTGCATTTCTCAGTTGAAGAGAAGGACCACAACGCCTCTGTTGACGTGCTCCATGGGCAGAACATCCCCCTGTCAACATTCATGGAAAAAGCCAGACAATGCTTATATACAAATAAAAGATAATAAACACAGTAGTTCACATCTAAAAGGAGAAGTCCCGGGAAGCAATTTACTAAGGCGATCATCAGCCATTGCAATGGACGTTTCGCTATGAAATATTTGCACCCATTTCTATCACAATTTCCTATTCTATGTCAAGGACTTGGTTGCTGTGACAAATCTGAGAATGTTGTCCTTTCTCCCCTCGGGGGAGATCTTTTTCATGGGGCCAGGGCAGTGCATCCACAGTACAATAGACCCCCTGGGTCGCATGGGAGAGGAAACCCCTCATGGGATTAGGGACAACCGTTCCCTGAGAGTGCGGTATACCTCTATTTTAGTACACCCTCTCTTTGCCAAAGGCAAAACCTTCTTCCCTAATTCCCTCCAGTGTCAATATCTTTTGTTGTAAAGTCAGGCATCCTAATTTGTTACACCTGACTAAGGCACCAGGGAAAACAATAGGCTTTCCATATCGCTCCAATGCAAGTACTGTGAAGACGAAAATGACCAGGAGTAGGAGGATCACTCCAGAGAACCAGAGTGAATAGTCTAGTCTCTCACAGTACTTGATTGGTCATAGACAATATAAAATAGCAGCGGGAAACCAACATGAAGAGAGCCATCCGAGGATGAGGAAACCTGGGAGATTCTGTCCTGACGAGCAGGGTGACGCATCACGAGACGCTGTGCACAGAGGCAATTGGGAACACAAAGGTAGTCCAGGAGGAACAGACTATTCCGACCACGGCCCAAGAAACCCTGTGAGCATCCCAAAGTCTGGGGAGCTTCCAGGGACAAAAACTGCAGCTCGAGAATGAAACAGTTATCATTGGAGCAACTGACAATAGGAGGAGATACCTGAACGCAGCTGGAAACTAAAACCGTCTTCAGGAAACGTGGCTACTGGACAAACCGGTTCTGGATGGTTACAACATAGAGATTTCTCCGGCCCATAAAGGCCCGCTTGGACGTCCATCATCCGGCCTACTTATAGCCGTCCGTACAGGCTCAGGGATACACATCTCTAAGAAAATAGAAGCATCCTACGGACTTCTGGCAATTTTGGCTACATGGCCGGAGAAATCCTCGCCAAGAGGCAAAATCTCCTTCGAACCGTTTGCTATCATCAACATATATTGGAACCCCCAAAAAACATCACCAGAAACCTTTTGTAATGCCGCCTCTAACATCATCGATGAAATCAGAATCAAGCATCACATTTCGAATATTGTTATCTGTGGGGACTTAAATGCAAACTGCGTGGCTTCAAACGCGTCAAAAACAAATGCACTATCCAGCACTCTGGCAGAGAGAAGAGGTAAAACATGGCTAACACTAATGAGCTCTAGAAACTTCCATAATGCTGCCAATGCAACAAAGAGCCAAAAATTGATCCCTACATGGGAACGCGACAACTCATCGGCTACCCTTGATTATATTTTTGTTTCTGAACAAATTTATCACCGCATAACCACCTTTGAAATAATTAGAACCAAGGCGAGTGACCATAACCTTTTGAACCTTATTTGCAAAACCGCTGCTCATGATCAGCAATTCTACAAACAATCGATTGAGATAAATTCCCAGGCAACCCGCCTTTGTATGTCTACTAACGATATCAAATCATTGACTGCTAACTATAAAATGTTAACCTCCGTTATTGATACTGAAGATGCAACTTTCAGAGACAGCTATATTCCACTACTCCTTCCGTTCAAAAAACCACGGAAATTTCCTAACTATTCTGCATCACAATACAATCACGTCTACAACACCAATTTGGTAACTAAACGTGGGACGCTAAGGAAAGCAAAGAAAAAAGCTGCTGCTTTAAACACAACCACCTCATGGGAAATTTACCTCACAGAAAAGAGGAATTACAAACAATGGCTGAGACATGTACGGAGTACCCTCTACCAGTCCGACGCAGAAAACATGCTCAAGGTGTTAGCCTCGAAAAAATCGCGGGATTTTTGGACTATGATAAATCAAACAAACCATCATCCAAAAGCTGCTATGACCAACTCAGTCGCTGAAAAAAATTGGGTCAAACATTTCTCTGATCTTTTTGAGGCACCCTCAATAACCACCACCCCTATAAAGCAACTGCCAGTGAGAAACTGGGTGGACCTTTCTGACGAAGACGTGATAAAAAAAACCATCACAAGATTAAAATTATCCCGAGCCCCAGGTCCGGACGGGCTAGCAAACTCGGACCTTAAGCAAAACCCTGACGACTGGGCTGCAGTAATGAGCCTAATCTTCAAAGATTGCAGAGATCAAAAGATAATACCAGACTCCTGGACCCAGGCGGTCATTGTACCGATTTTCAAAAAGGGCGTTAGGGAGGACCCTTCGAATTATCGTCCTATAGCCTTGTTGGACGTTATAGGCAAGGTCTTCGCCACTATGCTTTTGAATCACTTCCAGAACTGGGCAAGGCTATCCCCCTCGGCAGACCCACTGCAAACTGGTTTTCAAAAAAACGCAAGCACGGCAGCTAACATAATGATCTTGAGCATCATCAAAGACAAAGTATTGTCGGGAGCACCAAGAGTCTTTCTAGCATTCGTTGACCTTTCCCAGGCGTTCGACCGAGTGGACAGGTCGAAATTGTGGAAGAAATTGAAAGCGTGGAGGTGTCCTGAAGACATCCTGGACCCTATAATCGCCCTTCATTCGAACACCAGGGTGGCCGTTCGCCTGAACAATCAAGGACTCCTATCAGATCAAATTCCCTCTCATCGTGGAGTGAAGCAGGGTTGTCCGCTGGCCCCCACACTCTTTATATCCTTCCTAGGCGACTTTAAAGATTCCCAGGATTCGATCAGGTCATTTCCACCCAAAGTGGGCAATGTAGGGGTCAGCCGACTTCTATACGCCGACGACCTGATAATTTTGGACCATACGCAGGTTGGACTTCAGCGACAACTTGACAATCTTGCTCAATACACAAAGGATAACAACTTGGAGATAAATAAAGCAAAAACCAAAGTCCTGATCTTCCAAAAACAGGGGAATAAAAAGAAAGAAAATCTACAGTGGTTCCTTCATCAGGCAAAAATTGAAGTTGTTACAACATTCAAATATTTGGGAGTGGAAATTGACAGTTCTAAGAACGCCAACACGATGCAACAAACTCTATGGACAAAGGCGAAACATCTAGCATCCCAGCTTCGAGCAGTCCATAGAAAATACGGCAAATTCAGTCTCCTACCCGCAATCCATTTCTATAAAGCTAAAGTAATCCCATCTCTAACGTACGGCATGGATGCAACACCAACAATTCCATCGACGCTCTGGACCAAACTAGAAGGCCATATTTGGCGAACAGTACTTGGACTTCCTAAATCTACATCCTCTGCAGCAATAAGACGCGAACTAGGTCTGCTCTCTATAGCTGCAGTGGTGGCACAAAGTGGGATTCAGTTATTTAGAAAAATAAGAAATCCAGAGAGTCTTCAAATATACCGTATGATCAACGAAGAAATCAGCAAGGGAAACAATAAGCTACTCAAAAACTGGGTTGAAACCCAGCAACAATTCCTGCAGGCGATAGCCTGTTCAGAAGACGAACTAATCAAGAATCCGTTAAGAATAAAATCTAAAATGGAGTGGTGAGACTGGATAAATACGAATGAAAAAGCAACATCAAACAAGCTGTTAATCCATCTACCACCCGTCTTTAACAAACTTAAAGAGCCTATGGAATACTGTAAAAAATACCCCAGTAAGCTGTCTATGAAAACTCTACTGAAAGCCCGTCTTAATCTGCTTCCTACAAAAGAAATTCTAGCCATCCGAGCTGCTATCAAGGAGAAATCATGTCGTCTCTGTAAAAATTCTGAAACTACAGAATCCATAAGACATCTCCTGATGGTTTGCCCAGCGCTCGCACAGGAAAGGGACGCCTTTTTTGGTCCCTTGTTTACAAACTCCTTCATTAATGACGAAGACATGTGGTGGAATCGCCTAATTACAGGAGCCCAAACTAGATGGCTAATCCCGACGGCAAAACTACTAAACATCACCATGGAAAAGATTAGCCATCTCTCTGATATCTCTGACATCTAACGAGTAAAGCCACCGAACTTTGATGAATTTTGGACGGTGTAAACACTAATATTGTTCTAAACATTTATTGGTGTGCAACTTTCAACATTTCAATATTTCTTCTTCTTTGGTCAGGTATACGCAACCATGAGAACTCCTTTTGTAAAAATCTAATATAGATTATATACAAAATAAAAATAAAAAAAAAAAAAAAAAAGAAACTAAAACTGCAGCCCGAGAAGGAAGCAGTAACCGAAGACTAACCAAGAGTGAAGTATGCTTGGTGGGAGAGTAAACCAGCAGGCAAGATACATTATTGTGAGTCTGCGAAACACACCCATATAAGAGCAAGAGAATAAGCGGGTCTGGGACCTAGAGAGAAACAGAGACATTACAGAGAGCAACATATGCTTGGCAGGAGAGTAAACCAAGCTATTGCGAAACCGCACTGCAAGTCTGGGATCCGCACCCATATGGAAGCCAGAGAAAAATAGTGACTGGGACCCTGAGAGAGACAGAGACAAACAAGGAAGACACCTATGCTTGGCAGCGGAATACACAAAGCTGGTATAATACATCAGTACGAGTCTGGGGCCCTCACCCATATGAACGTCTAAGAATAGGGTGATGTTCAGTTATGAAAGCACTAAAAGGAAGAGACTATACATTATAATTTCCTGGGGTGTGCTTGGCAGGGGAGTGAACCAGACATGAACCCTCTGTGAAGTACTCGGACCAAATGTCGTCAGTGCTGCCATACTGGCAGTTATCACTCTCCTTGTCCTTGTCTTGTCCCACGCAATCCTGCATGTGGCCCCCTGTATGTTGTTGTGTATGTTGCACCCAATGGCCTCCATGTCCCATGTTCCCCACCGTCTGCAGCAACATGCCAAGGGGGTGCGGAAGGCTGCATTGGAGAGGGTCTGTGCTGTGGGGGTGGGATGTTGACAGGGGAGCCATTTGACGAGTTGTCAGTGTCCGGCTCAGGTGTATGAATTCTGAGGTGACTGGGTCGGCTCTCAGGTGTGGTGGAGGGTTGCGGGCAGAGACTGCAACCAGGGGTTGATGGCACATCCGCCTGTGATGTTACCGGACTGCTGTCCTCCTGTGTCTCCAAGGTCACTCTAGTAGATGGTGTATCATTTGTGGTGTTGCCCACAGCTGCGGATGTGGGTGCAGCTGCCATGGCCAGGCTCCTGGTGGGCTTTGGCAGTCATGGTCCTATTCCTGCTGTGATGTGGTGTGACACTGCGGGACCTCTGCCTTGGCGTGGCCTGTGTGTCACTTTGCGAGGTGCTGGTGGTGGTACTGGCGGGTCTTGATGGCTGGAATGTCCCACTCCCAGATGGCCTGCCACCTCGCGGTCCTCAGATGCCCCTGGCGTAGCTCCAGTGCGTGTAGGAGACATGGGAGATGTTGTCAGGTTTCATTCCCCACGTGTATTGGAATGCAAGACATTAATTGCATGGTGCAGAGTAGGATCTCCAGGCAATTGGGCTAATGTGCATGGTTGGTCAGAGGTGTTTGCATGTGGGTTCACAATAATGGAGACGGATGCGGATATGGGTGTGTGTTACATGCCCAATTGTTCATTGCCC
This sequence comes from Ambystoma mexicanum, assembly GCF_040938575.1. Classification (NCBI taxonomy): domain Eukaryota; kingdom Metazoa; phylum Chordata; class Amphibia; order Caudata; family Ambystomatidae; genus Ambystoma; species Ambystoma mexicanum. The sequence continues at coordinate 59,442,942 of NC_090935.1, read as the reverse complement.
TGTGTGTTGGGATGGCAGGGCCTCTGTGATGGGGCAGCTGTTGTATGGCATGCATGCTTCGGGTGCCCATGCACACACGTCCTCTCCACGGGTTCCACTCTAATGCGTGGGGGTGGCTTGGTACATTGCACTGGCAGCTCCCTATGGGGCACTGCTGTGCTGCAAGCATGAGTGTGCAGTGCAGGGTACTTAGATGAGTCCCTTGCTCCCCTCTCCACTGTTGTGACTCATAGGGGTGGCCTTGGTGCACTGGCACATGACAGCTGTGCTTGTTGGCTGATGAAGCACCCACTCTATGCACCTTCTCGCCATGCCCAGCTCCTGGGTATGGCCACTGGGGCATCTTCTGCTAGCCTGCCTGTCATTGATGCATCTCACCTCCCATGCGGTGAGGACCAGTGGCTCCACAGTACTTCCGCCGGTTGCCATGCTCTCCCACCGGTGTTGGGCCAGCAGTCAGCGCACCCTGACACTCAGGTCGTTCCATCGCTTCCTGCAGTCCTCTCTATCATGGGGGACACTGGGCACCGCCGTAACCTTCTGGTTTATGGAATTTGTAAGGAACTCATAGTGGCAACAGTAAAGACAGACACAAGCAATCACAGTTCAAGGGTGTTTATTAAACTGTATATGCAGGTTGGAAAAACGCCTAATCTAAACCTAAATCCAAGATGGGAGCAAGCTACTACCATCAAATAATAATAAGGCAGTCATACTGGCGTCTGGTCAAATAAAAGGGCCAATACTAAAATGAAAACTATTGCCAATCCTTACAACTAAATACACATAGAGTGTGGGATAGAGTTCACAAGAAAGAAAGAAGTGTTCACAAATGATATCAGAATGTGGTAGACGGGGGTCTCCATTCCCCATGTTTTGAGTATGGGACAAAGTGGACTCCTGAGCACAGCACACTCTCGAGCTTTCCCAGCACGAGACTACAGTTCCATTCTCTGGTATCAGGTCCTCTGGTGGTTACATTTCTTTTCTACAAAACGTCTCTTGCCTCCGAGGACTTGATGTGTTCAATATGTTCCTTTCCGCATGTACGTTGGGTGATGACGTTTCACCCCTGGATCGCCCTCTTCCGGGCTCAGATCCACAAAACATCCTAGCGATATCAGGACCTTTGGTGGTTAAGTTTCTTGCTTCCGAGGGCCTGGTAGGTTCAAATCATAAATAAAGGTCCTATTTTCAACTTGCTCTAGGGTGAGAGTTCTTCACCCCTGGGTCGCCCCCTTCCAGGCTCAGACGCCTCTCGAATGTCGTCCTCCCTCATTCGGGTTCACTATGGCTTGCATCTAAAAAAATAAATAACATCTGCTACATTGATGTGTCATTGGGTAATGACTTTTCACACGTGGATCACCCTCTTCCGGGCTCAGACCGTTCTAGAATGTTTGCCTCCCTCTGTCGGGTTCACTACGGCTTGGTGTCCAAAATAATTTCATCTTTCGTATTCACAAGTCTTAATGTCTTTTTAAATAATCCACTGTGGACATCCCTCTGTCGGGTTCACTTTTGTCAACACAATGTTCATTGGGGGCCTCATGCTTCGCCTCTTTCTGTCGGCATCCCTCCGTCGGGTTCACGTTTGCCAGCCTCTCAGTTTCTTCTACTTTCCCACTATGCGGGATTCATCTCCCCTAGCTTTTCCAGTACTTGCTGGTCAAAGACTTTCACCTGGACAAAGGATTTTGCTAAACCCCTGTTGACAACTTTGACCTTTTCCTTGCGGCTTTCCCAAGGCCTTCTGGTATCGGTAGTTTCAACAATGGGGAATTAACCAGAATCTTTCGAGTGAGCACTCACGTGGTGCTGGCCCCCTCTGCAGCTGGTTTTCCCATTAGGAATTAACAGTTCTTTCTTTGAACTTCCCTTCATTTGCCATTTGTAACTTTTGTTCAACACAGTTTTAGTTTCTTATCGGTTCTCCCCTCAACTCACCGGCTGTGATGAACTGCTTGGCTTTTCTTGTCTCTGGCGTCAAGAATGGTACTACTGTAGCAGGAGTTTCTCCCTGTCCTGATTGTCAGTGTAGGGGGGCGTTGTGTACTGTTGATATCTGCTGCAACGCATGCTGGCTATTGTTTGTGGTTTTACGATTCCTTTCACGGAGGCTTTGCGGGTCAGGGTTCGAAAGGGCAAGGTCGCTTCTCTCCTTGTCGCCTCTTCGGTTCTGGCCGCTTTTCTCCTCCTCTTGAATTGCCATACTGGGATAGCTGTCTCGTTGTGCGTTTTGCCTTGCTCGTAGTGTGCTCCCATGCTCCACATTTTATCCCTGTGGGTAAAGGCAAGGGCTGTCAGGTGTAAGTGATTCTGGTCAATTGCCTGATTTTTCCTGACCCTTGTATTGGGACTGTTAGGCAGAATCCTGTACAGTGCCCTTAGGGATCACTACACACAATTAAGACCACAAGTGGTAGTACAAGTTCACCTTTGGCACAAGCCTGTACTACTATGCAGTAGCGGAGCAGCCTGGCTTATTTCAAGAGTATTTGAGCAGTAGCAGAGATTACACAAGGGGACCACAATTATTGTGACTCAAGTAAACACTGACTCAAGGTTTCAGGTACAAAATAGAAGGACATTTATTTTTAAACCATCTGTAAAACACAACACTTCTATGAATTCAAAACCATACGACAAATACACTACAAACAACCAATTCTCTTGGCACAGATTAACTCAAGGTAAGTACCTTCTGTTTTGGCGAACCGGTGTTGTGAAACAAAAGACGTTACCAGGGATACACATGCGATCACTTTTTGACAGATCGGTCGTATTAAAGAAACGCGTATCCGCGGCAAGAAATGTTACCGGGGCAAAAACACACTTAGCACTTGGGCTAACCAGAGAGAGTTGGGAGCAAAAATCATAGGCAATACTTTTGTGAAGGCAGACAGAATCAGAGAGCACTTGCTCAAAAGTGAATAGGCCGGAGCCAGTGTCAAGTGGAACCGGGTTCCTGTTGTCGAGGATTACACAGTCAGACAGTTCAAGATTCAACGTTGCCGGGAGTACTTAGATATTGTCTTTGGAGGAAGCAAAAGTTATAAGAAGGAGAAAAGACAAGGGCAAGCCTTGGAAGAGGAGAAAAGGGATTCACCCTAGTTCCTCAAGCAGAACACAGTACCTTAATCAGTGAAGAAGATGGTGCCACAGCATTTGTTCCTGTTGGTTTCCTGGAGGGGTCTGCACCACACAGGGATGAAGCCAGCAGCAGCGACAGTGAATAAAAGGTGCGCTCCTTTAACACAGGAGAGGCTCTTCAGATGGCTATCCGGACCACTACAACAGTGTGCAGCGATTTCGACCACGAAGAGGATCCTCTGGCTGTGGAAGATGAGCTGGTTATCCCCACCAGGCTCAAGGGAAGAAGACTCCAGACTGGATCTTCTCTGGTCGTCGAAGGGTAGATAGCTCAGGACTGCAGCAGGGCTTCACCGGGACAGGGTAGTTGCAGCAGCCGACTTCTTCTCCGCTTCTCTTCGGTTCCTTGTAGTTCCAGTGGCGACTCTGACTTCTAGCCCAAGAGACCTGCCTTTTATACGAAAATCCCCCATTCACACAGCCTGTCTGTCAATCACGCAGCAGGGGGGTTGTCCAGCCCGGACAACCACCTCAGCCAATCTAGGCAAAATTTGACTTGAGTTTCCTAGGATACCCTGTGCAGTGGGTGACTACACCCCTCCCTCACAGTCAGTCCACCTAGCACCCAGGCGCCCAGAGGAGGGCTTCTTCGCAGAAGCCCGCCAAAAGACGGTGAACAAAGAAGGCAAACCTGGTTTGCCGCGCAAAGTAAAACACAAGAAGGACTTTAACTAAAAGAAATGGTGAATAAACCCGACCGGAGCCTAAAGAAATAGTATTTGGTCAAGCGGGTTAATGTTCGAGGCTAATATAATAGCTTAAAACAATACCACGTTTATATAGTATAATCGCGGTAGAAAAGTTAGGGTAGATACCACTGCCACCAGCCAAGTCTAATTGTTAAAAGAGCAAAACGAGGCTCTAGGAGGTACAGATAAAAAGGGATATGGAGTAACCCTTTCCAGTACTCCATGTAAGATGCGGTGTACTGGATCTGTGGTTAAATGACTAGGTAAAGTTAATGGCAACTTTACCCTTTTCTGTGGGACAGTAGTCAGCCCCAGAAATGGAGTCGGTGGGAAGTCTAAAAGACAACCCTGTGTCAGTGCACTGAAGGTGCTGTGTAACATACAAAAGAGGGGCGCTACTGAAGTGGTGTACTCCAGAGTCCACAATCACAACAACAGATGAAATACACATGGCAAAACATGGGTAAGAGTGGGGGAAAAGCTCACACTCTTACCAAGTGGAAGAAAATAACTCCAGAAATCCAGCAAAGCTGCTGGGGGACTCACTAGGTGAGGGAAATTAGCCATAAAAATGAGAATTCTCCCTAACAGGTACATGTCAGGTAAACGGCTGTGGTGTTAGTCCGTTGTCTTTCGTGGTGTGGGAAGTGTTCTTGTCGGAAAGGGGGGGGTAGAGTTGCAGAGTATCCTACGCAGTATGATAGGGAAAAGGTATGATATGATATGGCATTTATAACGCGCCTATACACAAGTGTTTCAAGGTGCAACGAGGCATGGGGGGGTTGAAACAAGGGACGACAGACAGCGATCCTACTAGGCCAGGTGTCATTCAGATCGCGCAAGTGCATGGGAGGGGGGAAGGGGAAAAGTGCAAGGAGGGGAAGGTAGAGGGGAAAGTGCAGTACAAGGGGTGATCGAATAAATAAGATAATAAAACAGCCATATGGTGGCAAGTGCAAGGTAAGTGCAGACAGAAGTGCTGGTAGGGGGACTGTAGGGAGACAGAAACAGTCCCTTAGTGCAGGGTTGCCAGGGAAAGCAGTGCAGGTGTGCAACTGGCGGTGCCTACGCCTGAATCAGACAGGGTGGGCAGGTAGAGGGGGTGTAATAAGAAGGGGGATACCGCGTCCCACCCGTCGGTGTCCCACTTCCACTCCTCGAGGACCCCCCATCCAGGTGATCCTTCCTCACTGGTCCACCCCCAGGAACTGGATCTAATAGTGATGGCCACCTGGATGACAGATCCCCAGGGATTAGTCAGGGAGACACCGTCAAGTTTCTCACAAATGCCTGATGGCTTACCTGATGTTTTCCGTTGCCTGGGACCATAGAGTTCATCATGGTGTGCTACCACCTCATTTGCCAGGACCACTATCTCCCCCTCTCAGAATTTGGCTTTCCTTAGGCGATCTTGGGCACACTTGCCTCTGACCCTCTCCTGAAACATTCTGTCTTGTTTGCAGGTCTGGATAGCTACAGGAAGTGGAGATAGTTGATGGATTGTGTTTTTCAAAATGGCCACCATGATGCCTCCTATTCTGGCAGTGGTGCCGGTTTTCCAGCAGTAGCCCTTATTTTGGGCTATTACCACCAGGCGCTAATATCGTTACCGTCCGAGTCAGGGGCACTTTCATACCAGGTTATGATACAGCGCTAATAACTTGCACGACCCGGCGGTAGCGGTATTTACGCTCGAGGACAAGATGCCAAGCAAGATATCACAAGGAGGTATCGATCTGTGATCAACGCCACAAGGTCAAAATGAACGAATATTCGGATTGCAGAAGGCAGGTAGAACCTTCCCAATCACAAGTAGGTGACTCTGTTCTGGTATGTCAGTGTCAAGACAGGAAATCTGATGCTTTCTTTGATCCAGCACACATGACGATCACATATGTCAAGGGATAAGGGCAAGAACCGCGTATCATGGCATCACTAGAAATGTGTCTCATTTCAATAAACATTATGAGACTGAACAGGAAAATGAAGCACCAGTGCCAGTTCAGAGGAGATAGTCGCCCTCTTAAGAAAAACATGAGAATGGAGAGACAAAGGTCCGCTTCCGGTTGCGACGGCTGATCAGGAAACCAGCCAGCCTCATAGAAGAGATGAAGTAGTGAAGAGAACTATTTCGCCATACGAGGTAAGATGGCATGACTTTCCAAGGAAGGGTTAAGGTGCTTGTGTATATTCCGGTATGCCTGTCCCCTCGGAATGGAGAGTGGGAATGAGAGAAAGGGAAATGGGAAGGGAAGGGAAGGGAAAAGCACTCTCGGAAGGGTCCAAGTATAGAAGTGCACATACTTAGGAGCTATGTGTGTTCCTTATACACGCTGTGTCCCTCCACTATAGAGCTGAACCGGCCGAACATCTACAGATCCATCCTGCAACAACAAGAATTTGCCAGCCTTTTCAAGACCGTATTTAATTTCTTCATGGAGGAAGGACTCCCACGTGTTATCTGCAGGTCGCAGGTTCGAATCCCGGCAAGGCTAACTCAGCCTTTCATCCTTCCGAGGTCGATAAATGAGTACCAATTTCGGTTGGGTGATATCGTATGTAAATATGTGCTCTGCAAAGCGCTTTGGATTAAGGCACTATATAAATAACACATCATTATCATTAAAAAGGGACAGATAATTTCACCTACCCAACTAGCTAGGACCTCATTTCCAACAATCCCTATTTGGCAAATGCATCCATCAGCATCCACTGGACCCTGCGGCATCTGATAACAGTCTACATCAGAGCCAGCTAGGATTCAGGACACTGGGAGAACCAGAATGGGCACTCAGCCATCCGGCAGAAGATGAATAATAGTGCAGAATCCTATCCTCCAAGTGCCCTCATCCTCCAGGATATCCCTTTGCTACAATTAGCCAGGACACCCACATGAAAAGACTTAACTGGAGCAGGACTGGAATGAACAGCCAATCATCTCTGTTCTTCAACATCTACGTGGCCCCACTCAAGGACATCATTAGTAAACAAGGTTTTACCTGCTATAACTCGCTTTGACATCCGTGCAGAACTTGCTGACGCAGGTTCGAATCCCGGCGGGGCCAACCTCAGCCTTTCATTCTTCTGAGGTCGATAAATGAGCAGCACACACCGTGGGTAATAATAAGCAGCGCTCAGATGCCTGAGGGTTTGTAGCGCTATATAAATGCCAAATTATTATTATTTATTATTATGCAGATGACACCCACATAGCCCGCTACACCGAGCCAGATGCTTATCTTTAATAGAGCCCTGGACGACCAACAAGGCAAATAAAACAGAAATGACCATCTCACAAATGAAAAGGGCATGGGCGTAATTTTAGGGGACAACGGGGGTGTTTGTCCCCCCCCCAAATTTCATGGCTCACCATTTTTTCCCCATTCATTTGGCTGGGGCACCTTTTCTTCAGATGTCATGTCCCCCCCAACATTTTCAGCAAAGTTACTCCACTGGAAACAGCATGACTTATGACAACTCCTTGTCCGAAGGGAATCGTAAACTGCCCTCCGCTCAATGAGACTCTAGGAACATCTTAGGATTTGTCTGGACCACGCACTTATCATGGGGCCACAACATGGGGCCACGACACTAAGCAGTGGCCAAAGACTGCTGCTTCCAACTAAAGATCGGGCCGACACATCATGCCTTCCTTGCTGCCCACACAGTACCCCTGAGGTCATCGCGCTTGTACTCCCAAGATTGGACCATGCCGTCATACACTACAAAAGCCCACCACACTATCCAGTGAATTATTTCCTGAGAGTGCAAAGTCCATCAAAAAGATTCCTGCTAAGACTGAAAAGATGGGAACAGGATGGGAACAGGATGGGAACAGGATGCCTCAGCATTTCAAGCACTTTACTGGGATCCACTCAAATCACAGGATCCAATTAAAAATCCTCTACATCGCCCAGCAACCCTTCTAGAGGAGTGGCCCAGAAATATACTGGAAGAGGTGCCTTCCTATGTCCCCTTCAGGATGCTATGATAGAGGAAGCTAGACTTAGTGACGGTTGCACAGTACAACAAACACGTCAAAGAGGAGCCAGCTTTGCTGTTCTGGAACACCATGCCAAGTCAACTTCAAACACCGGAGGACAATGTGTTCTCCGGGGAACTCCTGAATCATTGGCTCTTCACTAGGCCACAAAAAGGAAAACCGGTCCAATCAGAACAGAGATCGGGCATTGCCATAACGCTACAAGTGGGCGGCTGAAAATGCATATCCTGGTGTGCCTAAAATACCTTTTCTGAACCCACATACTTCAGCAACATGACATGCTTCAGGATTTGTCACTGCGATCCAACGACACACCACCTTCAAAAACAGCATTGTCAAAGCCAATAGGTAGCCAATGTTCCATTGTTGCATCAGTGTCCTCATATCTGCAGCTCCTGCTCTTCGGTAGCAGAGGGTAGGATCACATGTGCATTCCTGACAGATACTAGGACATAATTTCACTGTTGACGGGGGTGGCATTTTAACTTCTGCACCTCCAATCTAAAATATAATAATTGTCTGCCTTATCACTTTGGTGGCAGGGTAATCTCTTAACAAAAGCCATGCCTGGCTCTGTTACTGTGACTGATAAGAGCACACAATTATAAGAGCCAAAACTATTTGATATAATGCAAGTGTCAAACCAGGGAGCCCAGACCCAGCTAAAACAGGGCAATATGGATTCATGGCTAGCCTGGCTGTCTCCACTCAACCCAGTGAGACAATAGCCAGGATGCTGCCTTTATTGATACCAGAGGAGGAAGGGTAACACCGCTCCTCTAGGCCCAACACTACTCCTCAGGATATCTCCTGTGAAAGTGTGCTTCAAAGGCAGCACTGGCATAATGAAGCCCACCTCAACAAGGGTGCTACACACCTGAGGTCTTTTGAAGTCAGCATGCAGTAGAAAGCGGCAGAGTTAGGAAAGCCAGAACAGGAGGGTGGGCCTGAGGAACGGTAAAACCCTCTTGGTCGTCTGCCAGGGACCTCTTCCTTCCTGTCCCCTCCATTTCCTCCTGCAATTAAAGGCACTCTGGGTATGATTCCAGAAGGCAATGGTTTCATTTTACCACTAAAGAGACTGGACTCCTGAAGGCAGGCATACCATGGACCAATCCACTGTTACATTTTGCCTTTATGAGAAAGAGGCCTTTCTTTGATTCAACTTTGGACACCAGGAAAAAGGAAGCCCCCTAGGAGCCCCTACCAGAGTCCTCTCCCCATCCAAGGCAGAGGAAAGCTGGGCTCCCTAACCATGCCCAGAGCCAGTTGAAAAAATTGTTAGCTTCAGTCAAGGTGCCACTCCAAATGACCAAGATGTCGTCAATGTAGCGACTCCACTTCACGATGTTATTACTATAGGGATTGAGGTTGCTGTAGACGTTGCTTTTCTCAAAGGTCTCTACGTACAAGTTAGCAACACTCGGAGCCATAGTGGCGCCCATCGCGGTCCCTTCAACTTGTTGGAAAATCCTACCATTGAACTCAAAGTAGTTACGTTTTAATGCTAGTTCAACGCACCAAAGGATAAACGAAGTAGGGACCGGATCATTATCAATGCGGCCCAGAAGTATTTCTTCAATCGCATCAAGGGATGCTTGTTGGGGGATATTGGTGTAGAGGGATACGATGTCAAAACCTAGTAGCAACTGGGTATTTGTATCGAAAGCCAAGTTTTCATGACTGTGGATCTTTACACGTGATTGGAAGTACTTAACAACAATTACTTTTTAAGTACGTTATTTTGTTTTTACTTGTGTAAGTTACGTTTTCATTTACAAGAGTAAGTTAAAAACACTGTTCTGTACAGCCTTGGACATCTGGGACTCTTTCCTTTATATTTATTGCAGAGGCAGCTGATTGCAACTAAGGCAGACACTTTTCAGCAGATCACATTACTAGAAACATACAAAAGGAGGGAATAGAGAACATTCTCCAAGGGCGATTTGTATTCACACACATTTTCCGTACCAATAGTTTTTCGTCCAATATGTGTCGCTTTAGCCTTGGTGTAGTAAAACCTATGAGTCAAAACCTAAACATGGGGTTCAGTAAAAGCAAAGCATTCAGTGATCAGTAGAATGCAGGTGGACTGCCTAGAGCAACATTTACAGGAGGCATAGTAGCAACGACCTTTAGAATTCACTCAGCTGAATTACCACTGATGGTAAAATTAAGAAGATTGCTATTTGCCTTAGTGCAAGTAATCAATTCTATAGAAAATGATATGGTCTGAATATTCCAGAAACTCCGCTCTAAATAATATCAGGTTTCAATATCGTCTTAAAAAGGGTAAAACATACAAAAACTGCAATTTGGAGCATATTTTTTGCGGTTGCCAAACACTCACACACTTATTCTGGATGCGCTGTAACATTAATGGAAGGTGTACACGCCATGCGTAAGGCTTTTATGCTTTCCATTAATGCCACAACCCATTCTCATCATTTTGTATGTTGGAGATTAGGGCCTGAACACAACTTGAGTTTCCGCCGCTCACTTCTGCCGCGAAAAACAAATACTGCACTTTTGCACCCGCATGCATTTTCATGCATGAGCAAATGCTGGGGATCCCTATGTGCCAGCCGGCTTTGTGCACCAAGCAGGCGGACTGCCTAGGGATCCATTGCAAACCCAGAGGCGTAGACGGGGCAGAGTCTGAGCGGGCAAGGCATACCCAATATCTGTCTGTGTGGGCATTTACAGAAGTTGATGTCACTGCGGTGGGCCCAACTACACCAGCTTCAGGCCCCACTTGTTAGACAATCCTGGCTACGCCTCTACCTGCCAACAACATGGTGGTTGGCTCTCCATGCACAACTGCTCTCTTTTCAAGTTCCTTCTCCTAGTCTACAGAGCCACAATGGCCTTGCTCCTCAGTACCTGTTTGTATAAATGTTTACTCAGCACCTCGTTCCCTCGGATCCTCCGCAGCACTCAGCCTCACCGTTCCATACCCTCTCGGTTCCTCCTCTCGTTTCTGACTTCTCCATACCCGCCCCGCTGCCCATAACAATCAAAGTAAGCCCATCTGTGGATCTCTTCAAAGCTCGGCTTAACCTTCCCTTACTAGATATAGGGAGGGATCCCCCTGCCCTACCCCATCCTCCCTACCTGACCCCACCACTCCCGCCAGTGACGCTTAATAATTACATTTTACAAATGTTTATAGTTTAGAGCACTCGCCCCCTTAGGTTAATACTACCTTTCGAGTCACCTATATTCTTATATACATTGTGTGTTGTTTTGTCCCTGCTCTGTCTCCCATTTTATCCCACCCTCCTAAACTGGCTCTCCACTTGTTCTCACTTTTGTGGTATTGTGCAGGCACCCTTCGTAGGAATGCCCCCGCCATCTGTAGATGTGTTCCTGTAAGTCATTTTTATTCATATTGACATCCCTGTTCTTCAAATAAATACAAATATAAAACATAAAAACACAGTGTTACGCTATATTGGAGGAGTAGAATTGGGACCCCTTTCTCATGAGTGTAAATGCTATAGGATCAATGGGCCTCATTACAAGTGTGCCGGTCCAGTAACAACGGTGCCGGTAAGGCTGCGGCACTGTTGTTACCGGACCGGCACACTACGGGTGTGCCTGCCGGAGTTGCTGTGCCCGGCAGGTCTGACCTTGCCGGGCACAGCGGCCACGGTTGGCTGACCGTCATGGAAGCATCAGCACCGTTAATAACGGTGTCGGTGCTTCCATGGTCCCCATTCCCATAGAGTCCTGCGCGACTCTATGGGAATGGGGATTAACAGACTTACCGGCGCTGACTTCCCGGCCGCCGGGGTTGTAATACCCCAGTGTTACCGGGAAGTCAGGCGGCGGCAATTTTTTACAGGTCTGGCGGCAACCCGCCGGTTTCACCGGGAGGGTGAGCACCAGACCCGTAATGAGACCCAATGTCTCTTTACACAGGTAGGAGACAGGGGACCAACACCCAGAGTCCAGTATCTCTCCTTAGAAGAAGACACAGGGCCCAATTCAGAGGTCTGTATAAAATTAGAAGTGAAAAACGCTTTTCCTAAAAGCCTGAGGCGCCACCAAGGGGCGACCAAGGGGGGGCACGGCCACCCTTATAAGAACGCTGGCCCCTCCACCGGCCCGCCTGTTTGTTTTGGTGTTTCACCCCAAGATTTCCATCAGGCCACCCCTATGAAAAATGTCTGGGGGGGTGCCTCTGCTAAAAGCAGTACCTTCTGCGGAAGGAAGACGGTGGCCCTCTGACATCAAGCCTCAACTCCTGCACGTCCCTGACTGCTTTGCCTGGCCAGGGCCCTGCTGAGCGTCAGCAATGCAGGGCAGACACTGCCAGGCCATTCCCCTGGCAGATACCTACTAGGCAGCACAGCATCTGTCCATGTCTGCACAGGGTTTTCCCTTCATAGGCTCAACTTTTCACCGGATGGCAACCTCAGTTTTCTGATTTACTAAGACTTTCATGAATCAGAAAAGGGGTACATCCTCGCGGTGACCCTGGTGCACAGGCGTGACTGTTGATCCGCTTTTGCAGCTGGAAAGCCGAACAGCTCCCTTTCAATTCGTCAACCCAAGAATATGTATTATTTAATGTTATTTATTTAGTTGACTTAATCAACCTTTCAATACATTTAATTCCAAATATCAACCAAGAATATTGGTGCTGGAACCTGGAGAGGAGGATGTTGGCTTTTCGCACTACTTTTCTCCAGAGCTCAGACTCAGAACCCAAGAACGTCCTGCTGCTGCCATGACCTCCCCGTGAACAGCAGCGCATAGAAGAGTACTCACCAAAAACAAGGAGCTCAGTCCCATATTCTGTTTGCCACTTGGTGTCCCCAAGGCTGCTCAGCTGCACGCCACAGAGGTAAGTGCCATTGGACGTCACATTTCTGATCTCCAGTGAAAGGTCATTCCTACGCGGGTTCCCAACCAATCTGTATTGCTTGGTCGCATTTCTACAAAAGCCCAAAGAAGGCTCTCCTTGGGCGTCCTCCTCATGGACAGTGCACTCAAATATGGTCTCTGGTTTCGGACTGCGGTCTTCAGACTTCTTCCAGAAGACGTGAATATTCCCTGTGTGGTCTGCGCCTGAGTACATATAGCTGCAGGGCAGCACCGCAGACTGTCCTCTGCGCCCCAGGATTCTTGCTGCTGTGGTTATCGACTTCCCCGGGGATCCTCGGGCTTCCCACACTGTATACACGATCCCCTGGGACCCTGCGGAAAGGAACAGAAGATCGTTCAAGACTTTGTTCTCTTTAGTTAAACATTAACTTAAAAAAAAAAACGTTTTCACTATCACCCAAGCTTCTTTGCTAGGATATAATCCATAAAACATTTTACATTCTTACAGCATATGTAGTTTGTGGTTTATAGTCATAGCATCGAATGCCACAGCATCGAAGGCCTTACCACCTAAAAAAAAAGCGTCGAAAAAAAAGCATTGAATGCATTTTATTTAATTATTTTTTTAAATGGGGGGGGTTCCCCCAAAACCACCTTTTTGTAACCTTTAAAACCCCAATACAATTAAAATAAACCCTTTACTTTAAAAAAAAGTGCATTAGATGCTTTTTTTCGACACTTCTTTTTAGATGTTAAGGCAGTCGATGCTTTTGCATTCGATGCTATGACTAGATACCGTAGTTTGTATATGCTACGGTTCCTAAAAGCAGCACATACAGACATGTACAAGACTAGCTTAAATTTGCCATAAAATAGTTGCTTACAGGATAACAGCAGGAGAGGGCGCTTCTAAAAACAATAAAGTGCTTGCTTGTATAAAGTGCTATGGTGAGAAGCGTAGTGGTCTTCTGTGCATGCCTCTTCGGTATTTGTGGGACATCGCAGGAAAGGAAACTATTTCCCCATACATGACACCCCCATTGCAATCAAAGGGCCAAAGCCATTTTTCGGTGATGAGTGCCCCAAGTCTGCATAGGCCATTTCTGATTTGTTTATTTGATGCAGATCCTGGAAGGATGCCCCACTCAACACTCTCATCCATTTTCCTTTGGTGTGTGTGCAGAATTGTTCCCAGGCCCACCCCCACTATATCAGGGCTAGTACTAGACACTAGCATTCCTCTAGTACTGGTGTCCAACAGAAAAAGAAAGCTAAAAGATTCAATCAATCTACCACAAAGCTCCCAGGTGCTACTTCATCCCGAGGTCCCTCATGCCTATCCAGCAACCAGCCAGTCCATCTAATACTCCAGGGGCTTCAATCAGGAAAGAGATGCTCATTCTGGAACACCCATATTCCTTCCCGGAAGATTATTTTTCCATTGGCTTCTGGCGCCTTAAAACAGGAATCAGCTGATCTATTCGCCAATGAATGGCCTCCATCGGCCCTACAAATGTAAGCCCGAATAAAGCATGTGAAGCTCCCCTGCTATTATTTCCTTAAGTTTAGAAGCCATGGAGAATAGCCCGAAGACTACAAAATGCAACCAGATTCTTCTGGGATTTGGATCTGTTCAGGGGAAGAGTCAGGGGGGTAACATTGATCTTTGAACTTTCTTTGTCTGCCCAGCATGCATGTATCGAGGCTGCTGTGAAACCGCCACCAGATATGACACAGAACATGAAATGAACATATGTTGTTACCATTGGGCTGAATGGATACACGAATCCTCATTCTGCTGAAGCGCTGCTTTGGGTTTACCAGTCAGTTAGATTAATAATATATTTTTTCTATTTAGTAACTTTGGCACTACAAATGTCAGGGGTGCTCAATCGACTTTTCTGAAACATGGATTTCTTTTTCCCCAAGACTGCTTTGAACGGTCTTTCAAAATGCTTTGTGAATATTTGCCTGCTTTGTGTAACTTTTCCAGAAAGGCAGCTTCTGGTGTGTCAATACTATGCAAAGTGTGAATATGTGATTATGTATGGATTATTTAATATTATTATTTACGCCTTTCTCAACACCATTACCGCCAAACTCGTAATGAAGCTCTGTGTGGAGAAACAGTACGTTACTCCTGTCAGGAGCGGGGCCAATAGCCTTAGGATAGCGGTGGTGCGATTAGGAACCCACACGAAACCAGATGGATGGTGCCTTCAGAAATCTCACAACCAGGGTACACTATGAACTATTCAAAACATCAGAGGCTAGCTTCAGAAAGACCCTTTTGCAATTGTAGTGTCTCCTTCCTAAACACGCCCGATTTGAAACGAACGAAAAACATAGGAAAAATAAACACTGTCGTAATATTTGGGGTGGGTTAATACCTGGCCCGCCCTCTACCCCCCAGGCAAATCTTTTAATGTACTGGCAGGAACAGGCTTCCAAGGTTTGAAAAAGAAACAATATAATGGTATTTGGTAAGGGGTACAACAAATACGTTATGAGACCCTCTCTTCCATTCAGTATTATTCAACCAGTTTCTCCTGTAACATGAGTAGTATATTCCATCAGGGCAAAGATACCCCTCAAGCCTCAGGTGTGTCTTCTGTTATGGACCTGCCTTTGAGGCCTGGTCGGCCTGCCCTCTCATTACACTCATCTCTCCCCACTCAAATCCATCTACCACTCTGCCATCCGCTCCCTCTGCCTTCTCTCACCTCTCGATCCCATCTCCTCTTCTCTCTCCTCTTTAGGTTGTCTCCCGTTTCACTCCCATCTCAAATTCAAGTTTGTCTGTCTTGTCTTCAAATCCCTCCATGGTCTTGCCCCCCCCACCTATCTCTCCTTCCTTTTAACTTTCTATACCCATTCTTGTTCTCTCTGTTCTGCTAATCTTTTCCTACTCTCTCCCCCTCCACCTCCCTGTGCCCCCTCCTGCTTCCGATCTTTCCAACTCCTTGCTCCCTTCACTGGAACCGCCTCCCCCTTCACATCCGCTCTTCCCCCTCCTTCCCTTCCTTTCGCTCTTCTCTGAAATCTTACCTTTTTCACTCACCTCCCTAGCACCCTTCGTTTCTTCTCGTCCTTCTCCCTCACCTTCATTCCTCACCTCCTACCACTGCTCTTCCCTTCCCTCTCTACCTCCTCCTGCCCACCCCCTGCTCCCATATAGTCCCACTCTTTCCTCTCTTCTTCCTCACTCACCCTTACATTCCCTCTTCTCCCGCTCCTGCCCCCACTAACTCCTTCCTTTCCCTCGCTCACCCTGCCCCGCCCTACGCCCTCCTCACCTCTGCAATGTTGTAAATTGTTCTTTAAACTGTTTTCGTGTTATGATTCATTTACCATCTCATGCTTGTTGTATTTTGCCTGTTCTTATGTAAAGCACCTAGGATTAAATGGCTATATAACTTCAATAAAATACAAATACAAATACAAATTACACCTGCACCCTCCGGTAAATGGCAACACATTTAGACCTGAAGTGCTAGGTTATAGCAGGGACATCATTTCACCAAAATGACAGGGGTAGCGGAAGTGACATCATATGACCCTTGACTTCTGATGATATCACAGGAAGTGATGTCATTTGACCCAACACCGAAATGATATCACGAGAAGAGATGGAACACGACCTTTCACCCATTGACAAAACAGGAAGTGGCACCACAAAGCATTGTTCCTAAATACAGTACGAAAAATATGGTTGCGATATCGCTATGTGATGTACATTTCATACAAGAATGGATCGCCGTATGTATCGTTAAGATCAGTGTGTATAGGCCCATATTACCAAATTACTGTGAATGCAAGCAGACGACTATGGCCAAATGATAATGATGTGTTATTATATAGCACTCACGCTTAAGTGCTTTATATAGAAAAAATATACACCCAATATCACCCAACCTGTGTAGGTACTCATTTATCGACCTCAGAAGGATGAAAGGCTGAGTTGAGGTGTTTAAGAAAAGACTAAATCAGTGACTCACCCCCTGAAATGTGCCTCAAATTAACCTTTGATGAGTCTAGCAATTATTGTATAGAATTCCAGAAAGACAAATTATTTGTTATTCCTATTCTTTCTCATTTAGGGTCACTGCTCAAAGTGTTAGACTTGTGGAACCCCCTGTTCTTTATTTGTCTTTTTTTTTTAAAGAGGCCTGAACAAGCAAGGCAACCACTTCAGAAGCAAAGAGCCACAAGGCGCTGGCCACAGCCCAGGAGCTTGCATTTTTTTAAGGGTAGCAAGGGAGACCTCAGGGGTCGCAGTTGCAACCCCTAAATGACGTCCCAGCATTATAGGGGCGAGTGGCCCAGTCGCACTCAGCAATCCTCTGGTACCACCAGCAGAGAATATTCTGAAATCTTTGCGTCTCCTCTTTAAAAATGACCATTCTCCCTTCCCTTCCAACCCAACAAATTCCATTGAGAACCTTTCTCCTCCACCGCCCTGCCCACAGGTTGGGCACACTGCCCTTTTATGAAACCTGAACCTACTAAGGAAGAACTCAACAGTTGCTAAAAATACGCTGAAATGACTGATCACCCTGAAAGTGTCACTTTCAGAGGTGATTCCCACATAGGACATTCATTATGAAATCTAATGGGTCTAAAACTACATTTGATCCTATTTGTTTATAGTTTGTAGTGTGACAACCCAGGGCGTGTTACATGACTCTTTCACCTACCACTAACTAACAAGCTATGGTGTGTAGAAGACCATTTGCTATTATATGATAGGTTATTTATAACATGCTTAATACCCAGAGGTTTCTAAGTGCGGACCCGGGAATTGAACCTGTGGTGCTCCGTGACATCATGCTTGCAAGGCGAGCACTTTGCTGCTGAGCTATCCTCCCAAGTCTAGCATTTTGTAGATTAGGTGCAACACATGGCTTTTGTGAACGTGAATACGCTTCCAAACCACTGCCCTGTGGTGGAATGCGTGATATGTCTTTTCTTTTGAATGCTGAAGGGTTAGCCCCTTCAGCCACACAACCTGTATTTGAGTCTGGTGCAGGAAATATTGTTTTTGATGCACCACAAAAACGGGCATGCTGGGATTCGAACTCGGGTCATGTGGCTGAAGGGGCTAATCCTTCACCACAGGGCCACACAAGTCCCATTGAAAGAGGGAGTCAAACGCGCCCTGTTAAATAAATGGGACGTGTTTGCTTCCTTCACAGGACACCAAACAAAAACTGCAGTTATCCATGGATAAGTGCACGCCCTCCTATTATTAATTTATGTAAATCCATGCGTGAAGACGCTGCATAATCCCCTCCAAGATAACAACCCTATTTGAAGGGTGTATGTTTTAGACACAAGGCAGCATGTAAGAATTCATTTATTTTAAGTTTATTTGATCATATTTTAATTATAGAAAACATTTACAAAAGAGCATATCAAATATATTAATAACACATCTATAAAAAAAAACAGTTGTCAAGAACACACATTTTATCACAGCAACAAAAAAGACACATCTCACATATCATTACCCTCCATACTCTTTCATTCCCATACATACAAAAGACACCACTCATACTTGTGCAAAAAACGCAATCCTGATAGTTGTGTTCTGTAACTCAGAACATCCCATCCATTTGGGTTAGTATTTTAGCTGTTCCAAAGTACCTAATTAACAATATTTTTAAAAGTAAAACACTGGGTAGATGTTCCAAAGTGATAACTTATGGAGACATATTGATCCCCATATTTTATCTGTGTAAACCCAAGTTAAAGCCAACTCTGGGAGGAGTAGGCTCTATGGTGTTGTCGACTCGCGTTTCGGGCTGCCAGAACGGTCTATACAATTTCCGTCTGGTGCACCTCATCAGGACATATACATTACAAACAAAAACACAGTTTCTTAAAAGAGAATTCAAATTGATGTGAATCGACATTCGTTCAATTTCAAAGAGCTAGTTTCTTTCGCTTCACGAGGTGTTCAATAGTGGTGAACCAAGTATGTTTTTCGGAAAGCCGCTTCCAAAATGTAATAGCTTTAGATCTAGTCTCCTCATATATTATTAGCAGGACCCAGCCGAGGCTACATTTCCTTCTTAGTTGCGATATTGATGTGTCTTTATCCGCAGTGATGTTGTTTCCTCCCCACCGGATATATTGCAGGCCAGTTGGTTCAGGGGCATTGAGCCAACGACACGTGATCCCTGTATTCTTGCCCAAAGAAAAACACTGGATGTGAACAGTGTCTCACACTCAGGGTGTCAGCAACCACTTGCGTCTGTGTTCGCATTGTCCTCTTTCTATTTCCTTGCTTTTGACGCACAATCAGTGCATTCTCTGCATGGACCTTTGCTTTTAGCGCTATACAGGCAGTCCTACGAATGCCATCCTAATACAGTAAGCATTATTTTGCTGAAAAGGTTTTGTTTGTTGTATTTGGATTGGCATTCATAGGGCTGCCTGCCCTGTGCACGTGTTTGAATTCTCTACTCTCAGGCAGTAACAAGCTCCAGCTCCCAGTAGGGGGCTCCTGCGTGATTACTGCTGGGAGAGCAGAGAATTAAAGAATCAGATTACACTGTTTCTGTATACAAAATGGATGCTTCCGTATCCACTAAAAGCAGGACTTTACAGCAGATTTGCTGCTCATTTAAAAAAAACAAATGTCAATCTATATTTTTCATATTGGCGATATTTTTAAGCATTGCAATTTTTCGAGAGAACTTCCCCTTTAAGATACAGACAATGGGAAGACATGCAAAAGTGGACTGCAGAAAGACAAGCTGAAACAGTAGAGTGAAGCAACTCAAACAAGGCGGAGATAGACGGGACAATCTGACAGTCGTCAGCGTAAAAGTGAGGAGAGGTTAAAGAATTCAATAAGTTGATAGAGGGATGGTGTAGATAAACTAAAGAAAAGGACCAAGAACTGAGCCTTGGGGGACTCCACAAAGAAGGAGATGAGGAGAGGAAGACAGAGCAGCCCAAGAAACTAAGTGCAATTAGAGAGGCAGGATTGAAACCAGCACAAAACAGTTAGCAAAAGCAAGAGTGGGGAGAACAGAAAGCAGGTTAGGGTGATCCACAGTATCCCAAGCAGCTGAAAGATCAAAGAGAATAGGAATAGAGGAACATTTGTTGTATCTGGCAGAGAGGAGTGAGTTAGTGAAATGTAGAAGAGTGTGTTGGCCGGAATCCTGACTGGGCCATGGCATTCAGATAAAAAGAAATTTGAGAGTAGACAAATCTTTCTAGGACTTTAAAAAGGAAGAAGGGAGCTAGGCTGAAATTTAGAAGGAGATGAGGGGTCAAGAAATGGTTTCGTTGGAATAGAGTTAATAGTAGGAAAGGAAAAGGTGGGCAGAGATAGATTGAAGAGAAAAGAAAGGTAAGAGATTTACGAGGGAACAAAGGAACACAGGGAAGCGAAGGGGATCAAGGGAAGAAGCAGTAGGGTGGCCCCAAGAAAGAAAAGTGGCAGTGTCAGAATCAGTGAAAGGGGAACATGTGGAAAATGTGGCGAGGTGGGTGAACTAGGGGATGTGGCAAGGAAAAGGTGTGATAGGGAAGTGGGGGTAAGAAACAAGCAGCACAGAGAAATGAGCAAAGTCAGTAGAAGAAAGCGTAGAGGAAATAGAGGATCAGAAGAAGAGGGAGAGAGCATTTTATTCTGCGGCTGAAACAGACGACAAGTGTGTCGGGATAGAGATGACGTCAGAGTAGAGATATCCGTTTTTCAGCACTGGGGAGTGAAGAGTCGTAGAAGGCATGGAGGAATGTCAGACCGACGTACTAGTCATAAGGTATAAGTATGGTAGAGTCAATTATAATTGGTCCAATTACTGTTGACTCAATGGGCCTCATTACGACTTTGGAGGTAGCCATGCCGCAATTTGCGGCATGGCTGCCTCCAAAATTGGGTCCGGGTCTGGGTTCCCTGAATGGGGAATTACCGAGCCATTCCGAATTTGGAGGGCCTGGTAATTCCTCCCTCAGGGAACCCGGGCCCGATCCTTCCCCATTCCCATTTGAGCCCCCATAGGGCTCAATGGGAATGGGGGAGGGAGCTAACAACGGGCGATTACGGCCGGCCCATTGTTAGCTCCCTGGTCCCTCGCGGGACCCGCTCTGCACGTCTGGTAAAACCAGACGTGCAGAACGGGTCCCGCGAGGGGACCTCGTATTTTTGCGGAACGGGTTTAACGGGTCCGCCTCCATTAGTGTAGCCCGTTAACCCGTTCCGCAAAAGTTATAATGAGGCCCAATATGTTTTCTCTGTGCACTGACGCTGCTCTGCAGGATACCGACCATCATTAGGAGCAGGATTCATAGACGCTAATACTTTCTGACTTGAACTGATTTTTGTTCTCTTTTTTCTTATTGATTTTCTGTGTGAATATTTTATTTACTCCTAAAACTGTTTTTGGCTTACTTTTTTTTCTAAGTGATATTATATGTTCTTTATGTATAATAGTTTTAAATACGTTCCCATTATATGTTCTCTTTTATTACACGCTGTTCATTTATTGAGCGATGACTATTTAAGAAATGAATTTGAATAACTTAAATAACTAAATTTCTGAGGCTTGTGGAATCTGCTTAGATCACATGCTGTGCATAGGCCGACATCTAGTGGAAGCTGCGGAGTATTACAGTTTGTTTTTCGAAAGTCGAAAATGGGCGTCGACACAGGCGTGCCAGTAATACTATACCTAGTGTGACGTCCACTGTACCCAAGATCCCTCACGCGTGTAGGATCCTCAGATTGTTTTTTTCCGCCATACTGTTCGGAAGCATCTTGCGGAGTTCCCTGGCCTTAGCCATACTTTTGCTGTTATTATAATTATACTTCTTATTCATTCCCTTCCCCACCCCAACGTCGACCCTCAACCTCGACGACGGCTGGAGAAGTCATCGACCGTCGGCTGCTGCACGACGGATCTGGGCCTAGGAAGGCCGCCGGCCTCGGCCCGGGCCTAGTAGGCCGCTGGCCTCGGCCCTTACAAGTAGGGAGAGTGGGGGGTGGTACATACTCTTCACTCTTGATATATAGATTTACATTTATATATTCCTACACTTAGCAGCCCGCTGCCTAAGGTGCGTATGGAGGGTACCCCTTTTCAATTCTGCCCCAAGTGCAATCGCAAATACCCTTGGGTCGACAGGCACGCCACGTGCAATCTCTGCTTGCCGAGGGATCACCCCGAAGCGAACTGCAGAGCGTGTAGTAGGTTTAAACCTAAGACACTTAAGGACCGTTCGACAAAGCGTTGGGCCCACCACGCCAGGCAGGAGGCCATGGCAGCGGAGGGCGCCTTCAGCGATGGCAGCGACGCCGTACTTTCGGACGGCGAGGGCATTATGGCGTCGAAAGACAGCCGACGAGCGCAGGTCCCCGACCTCGGAAGGTCGTCCGGCAGGGCGGCTATGGGGAAGACCCCCGGCGACGCAAGCGCTACACACATAGCATACACTAAACACACTAAGACCAACCGGACCTCGACGACGTCGACTTCCCGGAAAGAGGCACAAAAAGAACGGTCCGACTCGGTGTCCTCTGGGCGCTCTCGATCGAGATCACCTCACGACGCAAGGCAATCATCCACTCTTGCCAAGGGTGCCTCGCTACACACATTAACGGAAGTTCGATCGTCGGGAGACGAAGACGACTTCCACCCCCAGGCCGCGCTCCAAGATACCGAGACCGCGGTTAACACCAGTGAGGCCCCACGCCCAAATACCTCTCCAGACCCTCGGCGCCAGGCGTCGAAAGTCTCTGGGGCCTCCAAGGGACAGGGAAAACATTTTTCCACGCACGGGGAGGGGGGGAAACAGCGGAAAGCACAGCCTTCCACCCCTGTAAAGCCATCCTCTCACCCTAGGCAGACAAGTAAACTCAAGTCTACCCTTGAAAAATCCCATAAATCATCACCTGCTAAAGTAATACCCTGTTCCAGGGAATGGTCCAGTGTAGACATAGACAGAGTTATGTCTAGGATGTCTTCCTTGGCTGATTTTTATGACAAGAACCCAGAACACTTTCTTTCATATAACCCTCAAGGGGCCACACCCTCAGGCTCCTCCGATCCTATCCCGCTAAGTAAAAAGCCCCGGGTCGAAAGTCCTGAACCCTTCAAGGTTCAGCCTTACTCCACTCCATATTCTACTCCACTCCCCAGTTACCAGGGACAAGTTTTCCCTGAAGAGGACCAGGAGTTAGAAATTATGGAAGAACAAACCGGGACAGATTACTATGCAGAAGATGAGGACCTGGAGGAGGAAGAAGATGAGCAGGAAATGTACAGAGTAGATTCCCCAGTACAAAGCGAAGCCCCAGTTACTGACTCTCCAGTTGATAACCAGCCCCTCCTTAACGAGGTTCTCGCTCGAGCAGCGGAACACTTCCACATCGACACCCACGGTGTACAGGAGGAAAGGGACTTCGCGGAGGAGTTTGTAGGAGAGAGAAGACCGGTCGCTCAGACCATCCCTATCCTCAAATCCATCCGACGAAGAATAGATCCTTCCCTGGTGAATCCTAACCTCACCAGAGCTGTCAACCCCAGAATTGAAAAGATTTTCCGGGCAGCCCAGTCTGACCCTCTGTATATAAGGGGACATCTTAAACCAGATTCCCTAGTGGTGACCAACACTAGAAAAAGGGCTGGCACGCCCTTATCTTCATCAGAAGCTCCTCCCGACAAGGAGAGCAAAAAGCTTTACGGGTTTGGCAGGAAGGTAGCCTCAACGTCCGCCTACCAAGCAAGGATTGCGAATTCCACCACCCTGTTGGCTAGTTACAATTGCCATCAATGGGAAGAAGTCGCGGCGCTCATTGCCTCTGCTCCAGAACCTTTAAAGGGCCAGCTGGCTCGGATCTCGGCAGAGGGGAGAGCCGTGTCTGGTTGCATTTTAAAAGCAACTTTCGACGCCGCTGACAACGCAGGGAGATTGATAGCAGAAGGTACTGTTATCAAGAGACATGCGTGGTTACGGCAGTCGGGATTCAAGACAGAGACCCAGGCTTCTTTAATAGACAAGCCAGTGGAACCCGACCTATTGTTTGGGAAAGCGGTCGAAGACGCACTTAAAAATGCCAAAGATGAATATGAGACTCTCAAATCCCTTGGCCAGCTTACCAACAAACCCCCTAACCAGAGGGGGAACAATAATTTTCGTCGCCCACGCGGCCAAAATTCACAAAGAGGCAACTATGCCCAGGGACAGGGTACACAATGGAATAACAACCAGCAGTCTACCCAGAGTTACGGCAGGGGTAACAAGAGAGGTCGTGGAAGAGGCAGAGGCAGCCCCAACAAGGGAGGGGGCACGCCTCCACCAAAACAGTGACGCTCAGTTCAGGGTCCCTTGCCACGCAACCCCAGTAGGGGGACGCATTTCCACCTTCACCCAGGCTTGGGAAGGGATCACCTCAGACAGATGGGTGCTGTCAACAGTATCCGCAGGATATTGTATAGAACTACTGCAGCGTCCCCGGAATCATCCTCCACGACAAAGAGTGCACTCCCTAGAGCATCAAAGGATCCTTCTCGAGGAGATCGCCATTCTGCTAGAAAAGGACGCGATAGAACTCGTCCCAGGACACCAGGTAAACAAGGGTATCTATTCAACTTACTTCCTTGTGCCAAAGAAAGATTTGACAATGCGCCCAGTATTGGACTTGCGGCCTGCCAACAAGTATGTCAAGCCCCAAAAATTCCGTATGACCACGCTACAAGAGGTAATCCCCCTCCTAAAAAAGGGGGATTACATGGCAACCTTGGATATGAAAGATGCTTATTTTCATATTTCCATGCTCCCAGCGCACATAAGTACTTGCGCTTCAAGGTAGACAGTCGCCACTACCAATTCAAGGTACTGCCCTTCGGGATAGCTTCAGCACCAAGGGTTTTCACCAAGGTACTGGCGGTGGCGGCTGCACACCTACGCAGGGAAGCAATCCCGGTGTACCCTTATCTGGACGACTGGCTCATAACGGGGGAAACCCCAGGAATTTGCAGATCAAACATTCAGAGGACTATCGACCTCCTCCACGAATTAGGCTTCTCCATCAACGAGAAAAAGTCAAGTCTGGTGCCAAGCACCTCAAAACAGTTTCTAGGAGCTATCCTAGATACTCAGAAAGGATTGACCTTCCCTTCGGAAGAGAGAATTCGGAATATACTTCTGCAAATTCCGCATTATCAGTCAGGTCAACAGATAACAGTACGCAAAGCAATGCAGTTACTGGGCATGATGGCGTCATGCATTTACCTGGTCCCCCACGCGCGTCTGCGCATGCGTCCCATGCAGGAATGGTTGGCGAAACAGTGGTCTCAGGCAAGTGGTCAGTGGGACGATCTAGTGGTCGTTTCGCCAACACTAGTACAAAGCCTACTCTGGTGGACAAGAGAAAATCTCGCAAGGGGAAAACCCTTTTACGATCCAGAAGTACAGGCAGTGGTGACTACAGACGCATGCCTGACTGGGTGGGAAGCTCACCATCTCCACCACACAGCTCAGGGTCTCTGGTCTCACTCAGTAGCCAAGAACCACATCAATCTGCTAGAGCTTCTGGCAGTATTCCGAGCGCTAAGGGCGTGCGAGCCCCATCTACTGAACTTGTCGGTGCAGATCAGGACGGACAGCACGACAGCCATGTTCTATCTGAACAAACAAGGAGGGACTCGTTCGCCAAATCTGTCCAAGCTTGCCCAAAAAATATGGATATGGGCACTCAGACGGAACATCTTCCTGTCATCGCAACATGTTCCAGGGGAGCTCAATTCCCTAGCGGATGCTCTAAGCAGAGACTCCCTCCCAGAAGAACACGAATGGGTCCTTCACAGAGACGTAGTAGAAGATCTCTTCTCTCAGTGGGGTTTCCCCACTATAGACCTATTCGCCACAAGCGAAAACAAACAATGCCCAGGATTTGCATCCAGGTTCCCCCAACCGGACTCCCAAGGGAATGCCCTGTGGATGAACTGGTCAGGGATGTTTGCGTACGCTTTTCCACCAACTCCTCTCATCAGGAAGGTGGTGTACAAGATGAACAAGGAATCGATGACGCTCATCCTAGTTGCTCCCATGTGGGCGAGACAACCATGGTTTCCACACCTACGCAGGATGGCGGTGTGCGAACCCATCAGACTCCCAGCCTGGTACAACCTACTGTCCCAGCAGCAGGGTCAAACAGTGCATCAGGAACCCAACTCTATGAACCTAGCAGCATGGCTCCTGAAGTCATAGAGTTTGGACATCTCAAACTACCTCAGAGGTGTATGGACATTCTAAAGGAGTCCAGGAAACCAAATACAAGGCACTGTTACTTTGATAAGTGGAAAAGATTCGTTATCTGGTGCCAGAATAAACAAATCAACCCGGTTGATTGCACTCCTTCCAACGTTGTGACATACATGCTCCACCTGCTGGATGCAGGGTTGGTTTTTAACTCGCTGAAAGTACACCTGGCAGCCCTCTCGGCTTACACCACATCCCATAACAAGGTCTCGTGGTGGAAAGTACCAGTGGTTAAAGCCTTCATGGAAGGAGTAAAGAGACTTCACCCTCCTATTTCTAACCCACCGCCAGGATGGGACCTCAACGTGGTGCTAGCTAAGCTCATGGGACCCCCATTCGAACCCATGCATAAAAGTAGTCTCAAACACCTGACTTTTAAAACGGCCTTCTTAGTAGCCATTTCCTCCATAAGAAGGGTCAGTGAAATTCAGGCTGTGTCAGTGCAGGATCCTTTCTTTACTATCCACAAAGACAAACTTGTTTTACGCACACACCCTAGGTTCTCACCTAAATTCATATCCAAGTTCCATGTAAACCAGTCCATCGAGCTTCCGGCTTTCTTACAGAACCCGCAAAGCTCGGCTGAGGTGAAACTACACACTCTAGATGTGCGTAGGGCGGTCCTATACTATGTAAATAAAACCAGACCGCTAAGGAAAACAGATCAACTGTTTGTCTCCGTAGCTACAGGCAGAGAGGGGGATCGCGTCTCTAAGGGCGCTATCTCGAAGTGGATTATCAACTGTATACAGCTGTGTTACTCTCTTTCTGAAAAGACTCTGCCTTTTACGCCAAGGGCCCACTCTACTAGAGGCATTGGTGCCACTCTGGCTTTCATTGCAAATGTTCCCCTCGACACCATTTGCAAAGCGGCTACTTGGAGCTCTATTCACACTTTTACTCAGCATTACTGCATTGACACTCATTCCAAGGCAGATACACAAGTGGGACAAGCGGTTCTAAGACACCTGTTTGCTCATGACCCTTCTCACATCCCACCTCCTTCTTCTGGTACTGCTCGCTAATCTATGCACAGCATGTGATCTAAGCAGATTCCACAAGCCTCAGAAGGGATACATTACTCACCGTAATCGTATTTCTGATGCTTGTATCTGCTTAGATTCACATGCGACCCACCCTTCCTCCCCTCCGAGAGAAGGCGCATGATTGCTTGTGGTCTTACCTTTCTGTCTATCTGCTTGGATTATCTGTACTCACGCTACTCCTCATGCTTCCTCATGTCAGAAAAAATACAATCTGAGGATCCTACACGCGTGAGGGATCTTGGGTACAGTGGACGTCACACTAGGGATAGTATTACTGGCACGCCTGTGTCGACGCCCATTTTCGACTTTCGAAAAACAAACTGTAATACTCCGCAGCTTCCACTAGATGTCGGCCTATGCACAGCATGTGAATCTAAGCAGATACAAGCATCAGAAATACGATTACGGTGAGTAATGTATCCCATATGTTATGGGGAGTATGGCTGTGGAGGAACGTGCAGCCCTCATAGTGCCTCATGGTTTGCTTTGTATGTAAAATGGAGGCCGATAGAATTGTGCATGTGAGCAGGATTGTCGGGCATGTGCTAGGAGTGGCTGGACAGAGAGAGGTTTGCATTGAAACGTCCCATATCGAGGGTTTAGCTGCACGTTTTAGCATTTTTACCGTTTTCATTTCAGCAGAGCTGGAATATCGCCCAGGTCTAAAAGGATGACTTTAGAGAGCATCCTGGAGTCATCCGATGATCATCGAACAACATTAGAAGTCATTCCCACATCATCAGAAGTCATCAGGCTGTTAAAGTCATCAGCAAATGTCTCAGAATGGTGGGTGATGATTTGGGGATGAGCTTAGGATGACTTGCTGATGATGCCAACATCATCCCTATTTTAGAAAACTCTTTGTTCCTGATGATTTTAGGATGACTTGCTGATTACTTCAAGAGCATCATCTTGTTTGGCCCTGATGATTTGGGGAAGATTCTGGGATGACCTACTGATTACTTCAAGAGCATCGCTGTGAAACACGTTTGTTCCTGATGATTTGGAGATGGCTTACTGATTATTTCAGAGCATCACAGAGTTTGTAGGATGTTTGTGCACTAATACTGATTGTCATTCAGCTTTTGCTTAGTTGCACTTGTGCTAAATGATTGTCGAATGCTTTGCTAAGCACACCTTTTTGACTATGTTGGGCGAAAATGGAAGCCACATAGATAAACATAGCATGCACCCCCTGGGTGAGACTCCTTTGCCATCCCAGTCAAAAGCAGGCACCCAGCACCCTCAACATCCCCAGTGTGACAAGTGTAAAGCTTGAGACTATGTTGGGCAAAAATGGTAGCCACAGGCCTAAACATAGCATGCACGCTCTGGGTAAGAATCCTTTGACATCCCAGTCAAAATCAGGCACACACCACCCTCAACATCCCCAATGTGACAAGTGTAAAGCTTGAGACTATGTTGGGCAAAAATGGTAGCCACAGGCCTAAACATAGCATGCACGCTCTGGGTAAGAATCTTTTGACATCCCAGTCAAAATCAGGCACACAGCACCCTCAAACTCCCCAATGTGGCAGGGGTAAAACTTGAGACCAAGCCTATCACCCATCCATATAATTCAATGAGATCTCACCCGTCCAAAACAAAATCATCTGCTTTCACCTGCCTTGGGGCACTGAAAGGTTGAGAGGCATATGGCTTGGGTGGTGGAGTTGCTGTTGGCAAGGTGGGTGGTGTGGGTCCTGCAGATCAATGTAGGGTGATGTTGGGAAGTACGGTTGGGTGATGGATTTACTGCAGACCTGCCCACATTTGAAACCTGCCTACATTTGAGACTTTGAGAAGAGTTTGAAAACCCAGAGGCTGGTGGCAGGGCGTACCCAGAGGTCCCAGAGGTTAGGCAGATCTAATTTTACTGGGATAGCTACTTGGGGCAATGGGGTCAGATGCTGCGGTGAGGTAGGGTGTTCGGGTTGTCTTTAGGGAAGTTGTGAAATCAGGACTGGAGTCCAGTCTTGCAATTGAAGTACTTAACCACATATCTTCCCAGCTACAGGTTGTGGACATGTTTGGGTTTTGATGGAGAGGACCTATAAAGTATGCAAATCACATGATAAACCAAGCTGACAAACATAACCTTTGTGATAATAAGGTCACCTACTTTTAGTCATTGTTTGACAGAGGCGTGCAGCTAGTTAATAAAGAAGATTTCATTTAACTGTGCTGCTCATAACAACGGGTGTTTTGTCTTCTCCCCTTAATGGCACTGGTAAAACTGCAGAATCACTGTCAGGCCTATCTATGTGCAGTGTCTGAACTGTTAAATGCATATTACGCACTTACTTGTCTCAGAATTTCAAGGGCTCTGAGCAACTTTTGTTTTTTTCCCATGTTCCAACCCTCCTTGAGCGCTTTGAAACACTTTCCTGTGTTTAGGCGCTATATAAATAAACAATACAATACAATACAATACAGTAGATGGCCAGCTAGAGGGAGCGGATACACTAAATCCCCACTGAAAAGCGAAAAGCTACAAATCCTGCTTTGTCAGCAAGTGGCTGATGTGAAGAGACCTGTGTTAAAGAACAACAAGGTAAATAGCCAGACAGTTTGCAATTGGTGCTGGGGGGCCCAGGGGGCAGGCATGACATTTTTTACTGAACATCTATCATAGAAATCCAGTAAAAAAAAAAACAATCCCTGTCCCCTGGGCTCCCCAGTGCCCCAGAAGGAGAGCTGATTTTGGCCGGTCGGTAGGGGGATTTTTCAACAAAGGCATTTAGGTATTTTTTAAATGCCTTTGTTATACAAATCCCCCTCCCCCCTCTATCTACCACTTGCCAAAATCAGCTTAACTGACCAAAACAAACACACACACATTCATACAACAATCACTCTATCATTCACACAAGCATTCATCACCAGACACCCACTCATAACACAAGCATACACGAATCCATACAAATGTCTAAATAAAAAAAAATGAACATAAACATACTTTCTGCATTGGCCTGCACGTGGGTGCTAAAACGCACTGCTCCAGGCTGCTCTGTCCGTATGTGCGAGGAGGCGCAGGAGCTCCCCTTGCACATACAGACATGCAGTGCCCCAGCCAGCATTTCCAATGAGCTATGCAATGCTGTTGAAGCAAAACGTCCCAGCTTTGCATGGCTCAGTGAGCATGTGCGGCTGGGGAACTGAACTGTCAAAGGGAAATAGTGTTTCCCTTTGACAGTTCAACCAGCCCAGGAGCACTCCCTCAGATGGAAAAAAGCAGCTGAGGGAGTGCTCACTGTTTCACTGGGCTGGTTCCTTAGCTCCTCCATAATGGGTGAGGGGGCCACTGGGTGGGCGCCCCTCGTCATTATGGATGAGCCGCTAGGCTCAGACTGGTCTATAGGGCAATAGGGCAATGCCTGTACCAAAAATGCAAAATGCTAGTATGGGCCAGTCAAAATGGGCCACCTTTTTGGCCAATGTGGGCCAGTTTGATGAGTTACTTCACTATGCAGTTAGTAATTTTGACCATTGTTGCTGAATAAATATTCTTTAAATATCACAATTTACTTACATTTTAACACAAAGCACCCCCTTGGGTACTATTGAAACAGTCTGTGACTAAAGGAATGAATATCCATTTACAAGTGCCGGCTACTTTTTCATTGGTGCCTGAGACATTTTCATGCTTCAGCCCGACCATGTGAGCTGCCCCATCCCATTTCTTCCAATCTAAAAAAAAATAATAAAAATGTGATTTTCTTTTTTAAATTACATTTCATGCTGGGCTCTCACAGACCCCACGAAGGCGCCCGCGGCCCCCCGTTGTATATCGCTGGTTTTTGGTGTGTGCTTGCTTTTTTTCAGCAGAATGAGGCACTGAGGTGTGGCCTTCTCCAAAATCACAGTGAAGGCCTGGTTCTAACTACCAAGGAAAGTTCACACAATTCAAGGTCAGCTTGTGTTCATTAATACACAAAAGACCTGGCTGTTCAACAAACCTTAACCAACCACTACCCCGTCATTAAGATCGAACTCACATGATGGCACTGAACCTAAGGCAACTCACTACATACTACTTACTAATTCAGGATGTCAAACACAAAAAGGCACCACACTAAATTTCCATAAGAATTGCATGTTAAGGTGCAGCCTTTATGGAAGCATCCCATAGAATAAATAGCATGAAGTTGCGGGGTGTCTCCCAAGGGGGTCTAGTTTGGTACAACATGCTGGAGGAGTACCACTGTAATTCTGATGTTTTGAATTCAGATCTAGTTGCCTGCTGAGATTTATATAGTAGTGCAGGCAGTGGGCATGAACATTTCACGCCGTTTCCAGGTCCCGCCCACTTCTCCACCCGATTGGCTACCGACGGCAGCCAATCAGGTGGAGAATATGACGGGACCCGTAAAGAAAGACAACATTCCTGAGATTGCAGGGTCTTTTCCGGAGACCCGGAGAAATGGCTAAAATTCCGGAGTCTCCAGAAAAATTCCAGAGGTTAGGCAGGTACGCTCTGGACGGGAGCCAACAACAATGGCAACAATGGCGATCGAGAATCGATGCCAGACCGGGATTGAAAAACCAATGCCAGAATCAGGTAAGGAGGTGGTGCACACGGTAGGTTTATTTACTTAAGAGCGAGGAGTTTGCTGTGCATGTTCATAATCTGCAGGACGCTTCTCTTTCATTCCTTGATCATGCCGCAATTTCGTTCTTTCAGGATCGAGGTTAGTATGCTTTTCTGGGAATCCAACTTCCCCCCCTTTGTGTCACGTGTCATAGGGTGCATGTAGGGGGTTGTGGATGAGAATGAAATGAGGTGGCGGTTGAAGATGGAGGGGTGCAGTATGCAACAAAGCTAACGTCAGGTTGCAAGCGGGGTTCTAAATACATTTGAATGAACAATGCATCAGGGACGCTGATTCGAAATAATTGGAAAACTGTGATATGGGGTGCTGAAGAGAATGCAAGTGGGCTTGATTTGTAAGAATATCTTGCCTGAATAGGCATGGTCTGCTGGGATCGCCCAGCTGTAGTATCCCCACCTAATAACACACTTAAAAATGCCATGTCACATTGAGAAAAATGTCCAAACTGGATGCGCAATGTAGGCCAGTCTGGACATGTGATAACACTTATCATCAGGCGTGGCTGAAGAGGTATTGGGCCTATTTCATCATTATGGTTGGGGGACCCCTTGCTTACAGTGGAAAACAGTCTGAGTCACCTGTGGGGTACATACATTATAATGGAGTTAGGAAGTGGCTGATGGGGAGACACCTGTGTTAAAGGGTAACAAGCTAATAATAACACTTTTGTATACCCCAAGAGAAGTGACGGACAGAAGGGTTCCTGCAAACGCTGCTTGTAAGGCAAGCGCTGAGAAGCATACATTTAAAGCCCCAGAATTAAAGTAATATAGAAAGGAATATCTTTCTAGGAACAGAAGTGAAGGATCAAAAGCCAATGATGTGAAAATTCTAATTGCAGAAAAATAAAAATGAATTTTAAATAAAAAAAAAATATTGTAACATATGTGTGTGTTTTCTCTATGTTTATGCTATTGTACTCTGTTCTTACTTTTGAGACCTATCCACAGCTTTTGCAGTGTGCGCTTTCTTTTTTCGGGTTATTTGGATGGGAGGTAGCTTGTTTTGAGCTTTTTTCGGAAGGACGTGCAGCTTGTTTTTTCCCCTTCCAACCTGCAACACTGGACACGAACCAGAGCAACAATGGCGATCGCATCGAGGCCGGGCCGGGGGCTCGTGGCTGGCTGTGCGCAGACGCGAGAGGGAGAGAGCAGTGTTCCATCAGATGAGGAGGCGGACTCAGGCAGGGCGGAGCGGTGTCTGGGTGGAGGGTGCTGGGCTCGAGGAGGCAGAGCGGACTCTCTAGGCGGGTACAGGGGGTGAGTGTGCTTGGAGGAGGCGGTAAAGATGGCAAAGGGGAATGGGAAGGCTGAAAAGAAGGGGGGGTGAAGGAGGGGGCGAAGAGGGGGAAGATGCTGACTGCGAAATCTACATCTGTGGAGGGGGGAAGGAGGGAAGTGAGAGGCGGCATCGCAGCACGTCTCCACAGAGGGAAGATGGGGGGGGGGGGCGCTGGACCAGCGCAACTCTGGGCCGGGGACCCAGGAAAAGTGCGCTTTGGGGGGGCTGGGGGCCGCTGGGAGCGGTGTGCCTGGGGTGGAGCAGATGCAGTGTGACAGTGTGTGGAAGGTGGTGTTGAAGCCTGATAGTCGTGTGAAGACGTTTCTGGGAGAGAATCCGATGGTGATTGCTGGATGGGTGAAGCCGGCCGTGGGGGATGTCACTCGGGTGCTAGTGGTGGCTGGGGGCCAGTTGTTGGTGGAGGGGACAGATGCTGGTAGTAAGGCTAAGATTCTGAAGGTGCGTTGTCTGGGTAGGCATGCAGTGCGAGTGTTTGACCAAAGTGGTGTGTCATGTAAGGGGGTGTTGTATGGAGTGCCGGTGTCTGTGAATATGCCTGAGGTGGAGGAGCAGCTGGCGGATGTGGGGGTGGTGGAGGCGTGGTGGTTGGGGAGGAGAGATGCACTTGGGGATGTGGTGTCTACGACTGTGGAAGTGAGGCTTGCGAGGGCGGAGTGTCCGGAGGTGGTGGAGTTGGGTTATCAGAGGTTCCGTGTGAAAGTTTATGTAGCGTTGCCTTTGAGGTGTTATAAGTGTCAGCAGTTTGGACATGTGGCGAGAGTGTGTAGGAATGAGAGGCATTGTGGGAGGTGTGGTGGAGATCACGATATTAAGGAATGCAAGGTGGAGACCCCGGAGAAGTGTGTGAATTGTGGGGGGGGGCACTCTACTGTGTTTAGGGAGTGTGAGAGCCACAGGGTGGCGAGAGAGGTGGTGCAGGTGAGGGCGGCGGAAGGTTTGTCTTATGCGGAGGCTGTGGCAAAGGTGAAACCGGTACGGATAGTGAGTGAGGTGAGTGGGAGAGAGCCGGTGGTGGATGAGGCTGTGGGAAGGAAGAAAGTGGTGGGTGAGGTGAAAGGCGTAGAAATGGTGGTTGTCCCGAAAACTGAGATTATGTGCTTTATAGTGAATGTGCTGGAGCTGGTTCAGGGGAATTTGTCTGTCAGTGTGTCGGATCTTACGAAAGGAGTGGTGGAAGCGGGGAGGAGGTTTTTGAGTGTTGTGGATGTGTTGGAACAGGATGTGTTTAGGATGGTTGCTCCACTACCTTGGACCGACCATTCCCTGGTCTCATTTAACCTACTGACCTCCAGACCACTTACCACAACTGTGTCACTGGCACCATCCTGCCTAACAAGAAATAGGAAAAATATAACAGTAGAAAGAATCATCCCAGCCATCCTCCCAACGCTAAACGCATTGCCAGACAATCTAGATCCCAACACACTAGTTCACGAATATAATAAAATTATGTTAACTACCATGGACAAAATTGCCCCACTTAAACTTTGCACCAGCAAGCCCAAAACCCATTTAAATAAATGGTACACACCTGAACTCAAAACACACCCTCCGTCTAAAAAAGAGAAAATGTGAATCTGCCTGGAAACTATGCCCTTCCAGTGAAAAGAAAGCCATTCTTGATACGATTTCTCGTCAATACAAAGCTGAAATCTGTTTAGCTAAACGGAACTCCTACAACAATCGCATTGCTAATTCCAACTCAAGTATGAAGGAGCTCTTCTCCATATTGAAGGAACTTGAGTCACCCATTGCCACACCCAACACCTGCACCAAGGACCAGACTTGGTGCGCAGACATCCAACATGCTCTAGCAAATAAAATAAACACCCTACAAAACAAAATTCAACTAAAAAAAGACTCCTTAAACCGGACCAACCCTCCCACACCTCCGCCTAATGCTTTACCAAGCACACACACTAATTCATTCTCCTTCTCTAAAACTACCATCCTGGAGGTCGAGAAAATGATACTTTCTCTCAAACCCTCAAACTGCAAAGGCGACACCTGCCCTGCACACATAATTAAGGACGCAGCCTGAGACCTGTCGCCCTTCATTTCCAAACTTATAAACGCATCTTTTTCCTCAGGTAGTATCCCTTCCAACTTAAAACAATCCTGGATGCTCCCCCTTCTTAAAAAGCAGACGCTTGATCCTCTCATCACCACCAACTACCGCCCCATCACCACGGTACCTTTTCTACTGAAAATCTTGGACAAAGTGGCCTACGTCCAGATTCAAAAATACCTAGAACTACACAAATTACTAGGCTCCAGACAATCAGGTTTCCGCCCATTACACGGCACGGAAACAGCCCTCATTGACTTGAAGACCCAAATTGATGACCTGTGGGACAAGGGAAAGACAGCACTCCTCCTCCTACTTGACCTCTCTGCGGCATTCAACCTTGTCGACTACCAGGTCCTCTGCAGACACCTGGATTCAGCTACTCATTTCTACTCAGAAGCCGGTAGATGGATTGAATCCTTTCTGAGCGAGAGAACAATGAGAGTCTTCTCCCCATCAGCAGCAGCAGACCCCTCTCCTATTACTTGCGGAGTCCCGCAGGGCTCATGCGTCTCCCCCACATTATACAACATCTTCACCAAACTTCTGTTCGACG
The DNA here is from genome assembly GCF_040938575.1 of Ambystoma mexicanum. Classification (NCBI taxonomy): domain Eukaryota; kingdom Metazoa; phylum Chordata; class Amphibia; order Caudata; family Ambystomatidae; genus Ambystoma; species Ambystoma mexicanum. The sequence continues at coordinate 59,407,398 of NC_090935.1, read as the reverse complement.
ATCTGGATCATCTGGGTGTCACCTACACCGACTACGCAGATGACACTCAGATTCTCCTCCCACTTTCAGGGGATCACAGTAAGGACAGAGTTGGTGAATAGGGTATATCTCATCATTCAGGCATGGATGGCATCTCCTGGCCTATGCCTGAATGATGACAAGACAGAGCTCATCATCCTGGGTACCCCCGCTAATATCAATAAACTAGGCCTTGAATATGCCGAATTCAACATAGACGGCAACATTATCAAAGTATCCAGGGAGGTAAAAACCCTCGGCTTTTATCTGGATGGCACTATGTCATTCACTAATCAGGTCAACTCACTAGCATCCACCACTGCATATAACTGCAAATGAATAGGAGCAGGCAGACCATTCCTATCCAATGACAGCTGTGTGATCTTGGCAAGAGCACTCATACTCTCCAGGCTCGATTATTGTAATGCCCTATATAGTGGTGCTAACAAAGCCATTACCCATAGGCTACACATCCTACAAAATAATGCCTTGAGAGCTGCCCTCGGCATTAATAAAAGAGAACACATCTCCAGTACTAGACGCCAACACAAATGGCTCTCCACCGACAATAAAATCAAACTAAAGTTGGCCTCCCTAACCCATAAAGCCCTCAACAATGTTGCCCCTAGTTATCTGATGGACAAAGTAAAGAGAAAGTCTTCCATCAGACAAACAAGAACTATCAATTCCAACTGTCTGATAATTCCCAGATTCAAACTCTCCACCATTGGAGGTAACAGCTTCCCTGTGAAAGCTGCTACATTTTGGAATTCTTTGCCACACAACCTGAGAGCCGATCAACCCTATTTGCACTTTAGAAGGAATCTCATCAGTCATTTGAACTCCAACAACCCCCGCATTTAATTGTACATTCTACACTTCTGTATAGATACTGATACTTTCTGTTTGAGGCCTTTGCTCTCGCCACAAACAGCCCATGTACTTATCTGTATATTTCACTCCTTTGTATAGATATTGATATTTTTTATGTGTGAAGATTTGTAATGTTCTCATTCCTGTAACCCTAAATTGCATATGTCTATAATTTTATCTCAACTGTATATTTCTGCAACATTGTAAGCTTTGCATATTCTTTCTGCCTGCGCCCTGCTGCCCCTGGGTATGGTGCCCCATATAAATAAATAAACAAACAAACAAACAAGTGCGGAAGCAGAGTGGGGTGTCGGCATGAGGATTTTGCAGTGGAACGCGAGGAGTTTGTTGAGGAATGGGCAGGAGTTGAAAGCAGTGTTGTGTGGGGAATTGAATGTTGATGTGGTTTGTATCCAGGAGACTGGTTAAGGGGTGATCTGAGGTTTGTGATTCCGGGTTTTGAGTTGTTTCGTAAGGATAGGCTGGGGGGAAAAGGGGGTGTGGCTCTGGCAGTTCGAAGGGGTTGGTTGCAAGGGAGATTGAGCAGTGGAGGCTATCGGGGCGGGGATTCGGGTAGGGGGATCGGAAGTATTGGTGTTGAATTATTTTAATCCGTGTGAGGTAGTGGAGGTGGGTGTGCTGTCTGGAGTGATAAGGGGACATGTGGGACCTTGCGTTTTGTGTGGTGATTTCAACAGTGCCAATACGTTGTGGGGTAGTGATCGGATGGATGCGAATGGGGAACTGTTGGAGGGCATGGCGGATGAATTGTGTCTGGTTTTGCTGAATGATGGTTCGGGCACGCGGTTGGATGTGAGGACTGGGAAATTGTCGTGTTTGGATCTGACCTGGGTGTCTGCTGCGATTGCGGGTGAATGTGATTGGGAGGTGCGTGAGGATGGGGATATGGGGAGCGATCATTCTGGCATTTTGGTGACTGTGAGGGGTGAGGTAAGGGTCAGGTCCCCGATGCTTGGGAGTCGGTTGAATTTTAGGAAGGCTGATTGGGTGTTGCATAAGGGATTGTGTTAGGAATTGATTGTTCCTCGGGGTAGGGATGGGGGGGGTGGATGAATGGAATGAGCCTCTGGTGCAGGGAATGAGAGCGGGGTCAGTGGCGGCAGTTCTGGAGGTTGTGAAGGGGAAGGGTGGGAAGGTCGAGATTCCTTGGTGCTCGGTGGAATGTTCACGGGCTGTGGCGGTGCATAAGAAGGCTAGGGCCAGGGCTGTAAGATCGGGAATGTTGGAGGATTTGTTGGCATATAAGAAGGCGAAGGCGGTGGTGCAGAGGGTGATTAGGGAAAGGAAGTGTGGATATTGGAGGGGCTATTGTGGGTCCCTGGGGAGTAATTCTGGTGTGGGTGAGTTTTGGAAGCAGTTTAAGCGGATGTCCAGGTTAATGAGACCGCAGGGTGGTATGTCTGTGTTGTTGAAAGGGGTGGAGGTGGTCAGTGAGGATGGGGAGAAGGTGAATTTGTTGGGGGAGCATTTTGCGGGAGTGCACAGTTCAAGGAACTTCCCGGAGGCGGTGAGGCTAGGTATGGGTGTGGTTGAGGAGGAAATGCGGGAGTTGTTGGCGGATGTTGGGCCTTGGGAAGAGCAGTATGAGGTTCCGTTTTCTATGGTGGAGTTGGATGGGGTGATTCGGAAGGGGAAGTGGTCTAGTCCAGGGGTGGATGGGGTCATGTATGTATTTTTGGAAAAGTTGCCAGTGGAATGTAAGTTGGAGGTGTTGGCTCTGTTCAATGAGATCTGGAAGAGTGGAGTTTTGCCGAGGTTGTGGAAGAGAGCGATTGTGGTGGCGATTTTGAAGGGTGGCAAGGTCCCTACGGAGTGTAAGTCATATAGGCCGATTGCGCTGACTGTTGTGCTGTGTAAGGTTATGGAACGGATGGTGGTTGAGCGATTGGGGTTTTACTTGGAGTCGAATGGGTGTTTGAGTGATTTTCAGAGTGGGTTCAGGAGGAATCGGTCGATGGCAGATCAGTTAGTGAGGTTGGTGACTGGTGTGGAGGAGGCGTTGTGTGATGGGGAGCTGGTGGGGTTGTTCTTTTTGGATTTGGAGAAGGCGTATGATATGGTGTGGAGGAGTGGGTTGTTGGTGACACTGTTGGAGATGGGTGTGAAGGGGAGGATGTTTCAGTGGATTAGGGCGTTTTTGGCTGATAGGACCTTTCAGGTGAGAGTGAGGGGGTGATGTCTGAGGTTTGGAAGATGGAGAATGGGACGCCGCAGGGAAGTGTGATTAGTGCGATGTTGTTTAATGTGATGGTGGATGGGTTGATTCGGGCTATGGCGGGTATCGGGTGTCAGGTGGATTTCTTCGCAGATGATGGTCTGGTATGGGTAAGAGGGCGGAGTTTGTTGTTGGTGCAGTCGGCTGCAAGCAGCGATAGTGCGAATGGAGGAGTGGTGTGGGAAATGGGGCTTTTCGGCGTCTGTGGATAAAAGTGTGAGTATGGTTTTCTCGAGGAGAAGAGTGCAGCAGGAATTGGACTTGGTTTTGAAAGGTGTGGAACCCTGTGGAGCCTGCCTGCTTTATGCTACTGCTAATGCATAAAGCAGGCGGGCTCCATAGGGATCCCCAGCATTAGCGCCGGTATGAAAATGTATGTCAGTGCAAATGCGGGGGCATTCCTATGCTGGAGAGGAAAGGAGGTGCCAGAAACACAAGTTGTGTTCCGCTCCTCCTCTACGCCATAAAAACTGCTTACATTACCAACATCGAACATGAGCTCCAAAGTGGTATTAAGGAATCTTAAGGAAGTATTTCTAAAACAGTTTGGAAACCTATTCCACAGGTGACATCCTAATCTAGGGAAGGATCTACCTGTAAGAGGTCCTTAGTTCTTGATCAAAGGGATCGAGAAGGCACATAGGGCTGTGCTACGCAGGACAGGTAGCTAGCAGCAAGGCCATCTACAATCTTCCAGGTAAGTGAAGGGCATGGAATTTCATTGGATCTTCTATTAATATCCAGGACAAAGCCTGCCGGGTCTGAGAAACATGATCGCCTCTTTGCGGTCCGAGAATGCCCCTCAGTGCACGATTTTGCACTGCTTGGAGTTTGGAAAAATCGTCAATATTGTATTCTAGATAGTATAATAGCTTGAACTAGAACTTAAAGATGGGCCTTGTACAAGGGACGCGGGCAGTAATGGACTTTTCACTTCAGCATCCACTTGAGGATCAAAAGACAATTGCCATTCAAACAGGAACCCTAAGTATTTGACTACCTTAACAGGGGATGGGGTGCAGGAAAACAGTAAAGGATTTTCCATTTTACCACCGCGCAATAATATTTGGGTTTTATTTCCGTTTAACAGAGTCGATTGTTCTGCATCAATCTATCAACTACTCCGAAGTCTGCCCTGGTGCTAATAGGGAATGGTATTAACAATAGGACAAACTTTGCCCAGGTGCAAAAATGTGTCAGAAATATATCTTTTTTGTGCTGGGGCAAACGTTGCCCTAGTGCTAATACCGTGCAACTTTGCACTTGCACCGACCGGTGCAAAGTTTCTGTAATCTGGACCCAGATGTTCAGCTAAGATGTTTGGCTTATTACAAACCTTTCATCTCTCTAAAAACACAGTACATGTTAACAAAATCACATTTCAATTCAGAGATACAATTCAATACAGCAGCACAAGAAGCAATACCTTCATCTAAGAAAAAACACAGTGCTTCAAATGCAAACTCATCACAATGCTACCCTCCTTATCCAATTCATGTACAATGTTTACTCACAAAACCTACTAGAAATACATAAAACATCAAGCAATGGTCTCTCGCCTACCATTCCTTAATTAACCAGACCCTTTTTGTAAAAACTTGCTTCTAAAAATCTTATTACACTAAAAACCAAACGAAAGTTTTCCCCCGTTAGAAGTAATAACCACCATTCCTCCGAGTTAGACTAGTTGCCTTTGATCATATTGTGTCATGAGTCATGTAGAGAGCAAAAGAATGCCCAGCCTGGTGTAGAGACAGCCCAACCTACGGGCTAGAGTTTGTGGCAAAAATGCAGATTTCTTTTGAGCACAGATTTTCAAAATTCTAAGCACCATCATATCTATCAGAGACAATAATTAAATTCACCTGTACACGACCTATCAGGACCCGCTATGCCAACCAACTACACACCCAACACATCAACGAGCTAAAGCTGGAGGGCTAGGCTTCCCCTACATAGCCACAAAGCTATGGAACTCTCTACCCACTGATATCAGAGCTGAAATCTCTCTCCTTGCCTTCCAGAAAAAACTAAAAACCTCCCTCTTTACCTAACCCACTGCATGCATTGCTCCCTTTCTTGCCTGTACTGAAAAATGCGAATGTCAATTTACCTGTAACTAAGAAAACTGTCTGTAACAAGCGCCACGATGCCTCCAGGCTGTTGTGCGCTCAACAAATGTGAATAAATAAATAAATAAGTACATAAATAAATAAGCAGAATTTAGAAACCACTGGTAGATTTGGAAATATTTGGAGAATTCCAGCAGATTTCCCCTGTGTAAGCATTGCATTCCCAACTCCTCAGAAGGACAAATATGTTTGCAAATTTTCTCAAATGTTACTTGATAAGTATGTTACAACTTTGGAGAAAGAACACCATTGTCTATTTAAAGCACAGCACAGGAAGAGTCTGTACAATGGCAAAGGAAGCCATTTTGTGAACCAGTCAGTAAAACTGCAGGGCACAATTTGCACAGTTTTTGGGACACCACTAAGAACTCTAAACAGGCGTGGGAGACCTTTCTAAATTCTGCATTACCACAGATAGAGAGCTAAATGAAAGTGAACATGGTTGCTACATATGTGTTACTGTTCAATTGGATGCTTTCCACACTAGCCCTTGCAGCTGCTGGGCTCCAGACTTGCAGACCGCAGATGCACAGTGTTTGCTATGCACTCGGCCGCCTGCAATGTTCCACCGCAGGTCCCGCAATGTGGAAGTGGACCCTAAGCAGAGAGCAGTGCTTCATATGTAAATAAAATAAATGCCGGGGCCCAAATATTTTGTAGCACTCCTGTGATACCGCAGGTGGGCAGTTCCCTGCCACGGCTGCCACCACTCACAGTTGCTCCCCACAGTGTGGGCATATTTGGGGTTACAATGCAGCTCGCACCTGCTCGTTGTGGTTGATGGATGCACTGACTATCACCACTTCATAATTAAAGTGAGTCTGAGACAAAAAGTACAGAGGCACAGAAATAAGTAGCAGGACTGAGCCCAGGCAAACACCCCCACAAATGAAGCACTGGGAGAGAGGAACAGTGCAGAAAGGAGAGAATTAGAGCACAGCACAGCATCTTGACCACATCCTGGGCACCAGACAGCGTTTGAAGAAGAGTTCTCATGCAATGCGGTTAAGTTGTCGAAGGACCTGTAGAAATTGCGCTCAGGGCAATGGGCGACGCAAGGATTCTATGCATACGGAGTGAGCTGTTAAGTGGTTTCGCAGTGCGCACATTTTTTTAATGCTTAATGTTTCCCACTGCAGTCCACAGCTTGAGTTCATTTTCTTTCAGTATGTCACACCTTGTAGTCTGAAAAGTCTGCTTCCCACCTTAGTCGCCTATCAGAGACTTGAATCATTGCACTATGATAGTTATGGAGTAGAGCCTGGACAGAGGATTGTATTAGGTCAGAGACTTGAAGCATTGCACTGGGATAGTTATGGTGCAGAGCCTGCATTGCACTATGATAGTTATGGTGCAGAGCCTGGACCGGGGACTGTATTAGGTCAGAGACTTGAAGCATTGCACTGGGATAGTTATGGTACAGAGCCTGGACCGAGGACTGTATTAGGTCAGAGACTTGAAGCGTTGCACTGGGATAGTTATGGTGCAGAGCCTGGACCGAGGACTGACTGTATTAGGTCAGAGACTTGAAGCGTTGCACTGGGATAGTTATGGTGCAGAGCCTGGACCGAGGACTGTATTAGGTCAGAGACTTGAAGCGTTGCACTGGGATAGTTATGGTGCAGAGCCTTGTCCGAGGACTGTATTAGGTCAGAGACTTGAAGCGTTGCACTGGGATAGTTATGGTGCAGAGCCTGGATCGAGGACTGTATTAGGTCCGAGACTTGAAGCATTGCACTGGGATAGTTATGGTGCAGAGCCTGGACCGAGGACTGTATTAGGTCAGAGACTTGAAGCGTTGCACTGGGATAGTTATGGTGCAGAGCCTGGACCGAGGACTGTATTAGGTCAGAGACTTGAAGCGTTGCACTGGGATAGTTATGGTGCAGAGCCTGGACCGAGGACTGTATTAGGTCAGAGACTTGAAGCGTTGCACTGGGATAGCTATGGTGCAGAGCCTGGACCGAGGACTGTATTAGGTCAGAGACTTGAAGCGTTGCACTGGGATAGCTATGGTGCAGAGCCTGGACCGAGGACTGTATTAGGTCAGAGACTTGAAGCGTTGCACTGGGATAGTTATGGTGCAGAGCCTGGACCGAGGACTGTATTAGGTCAGAGACTTGAAGCGTTGCACTGGGATAGTTATGGTGCAGAGCCTGGACCGAGGACTGTATTAGGTCAGAGACTTGAAGCGTTGCACTGGGATAGCTATGGTGCAGAGCCTGGACCGAGGACTGTATTAGGTCAGAGACTTGAAGCGTTGCACTGGGATAGTTATGGTGCAGAGCCTGGACCGAGGACTGTATTAGGTCAGAGACTTGAAGCATTGCACTGGGATAGTTATGGTGCAGAGCCTGGACCGAGGACTGTATTAGGTCAGAGACTTGAAGCATTGCACTGGGATAGTTATGGTGCAGAGCCTGGACCGAGGACTCAATTAGGTCAGAGACTTGAAGCATTGCACTGGGATAGTTATGGTGCAGAGCCTGGACCGAGGACGGTATTAGGTCCGAGACTTGAAGCGTTGCACTGGGATAGTTATGGTGCAGAGCCTGGACCGAGGACGGTATTAGGTCAGAGACTTGAAGCATTGCACTGGGATAGTTATGGTGCAGAGCCTGGACCGAGGACTGTATTAGGTCAGAGACTTGAAGCGTTGCACTGGGATAGTTATGGTGCAGAGCCTGGACCGAGGACTGTATTAGGTCAGAGACTTGAAGCGTTGCACTGGGATAGTTATGGTGCAGAGCCTGGACCGAGGACTGTATTAGGTCAGAGACTTGAAGCATTGCACTGGGATAGTTATGGTGCAGAGCCTGGACCGAGGACTGTATTAGGTCCGAGACTTGAAGCATTGCACTGGGATAGTTATGGTGCAGAGCCTGGACCGAGGACTGTATTAGGTCAGAGACTTGAAGCATTGCACTGGGATAGTTATGGTGCAGAGCCTGGACCGAGGACTGTATTAGGTCAGAGACTTGAAGCATTGCACTGGGATAGTTATGGTGCAGAGCCTGGACCGAGGACTGTATTAGGTCAGAGACTTGAAGCATTGCACTGGGATAGTTATGGTGCAGAGCCTGGACCGAGGACTGTATTAGGTCAGAGACTTGAAGCGTTGCACTGGGATAGTTATGGTGCAGAGCCTGGACCGAGGACTGTATTAGGTCAGAGACTTGAAGCATTGCACTGGGATAGTTATGGTGCAGAGCCTGGACCGAGGACTGTATTAGGTCAGAGACTTGAAGCATTGCACTGGGATAGTTATGGTGCAGAGCCTGGACCGAGGACTGTATTAGGTCAGAGACTTGAAGCATTGCACTGGGATAGTTATGGTGCAGAGCCTGGACCGAGGACTGACTGTATTGGGTTTGGGGATGTTGGTTAGGAGGCTGAGTGTGGGCGTTGAGTATCAGTGGGAATGGGTTATCGTTGTCACTTATATAAAGAAAGAATACAGGACAGTTTCTTGCCAGTGTAGTACATGTATTTGCTGACCTGTTCGAGATATCAAGGGTGTGATGGGCTGGACCCACCCATCATGTGTGACGGCACATGATATAAAGCATTTAGATATTGATCTGAAACGCGTCAGATGGTGCCCCCTAGAGCATACCATGCCTGTACTGGTCCATCAAGGTGTTGCGCCACACTGAGTGCCAGGGTGACGTCCAGGGAGAAAGGGGTTACACGAGAAAGTTTTAAAGAACCTACTTTGTTTAGGAATAGATATGTCGTTCTTCCTTAGTCTATGGGCCTCATTGCGAGTTTGACTGTGTTTCATTCTGAAATCTACCAAAATACCACCAAAATCAGTTACTGTTACCGCCACTTGGTCCCATGGATTTACAAGTGGTGGTAAGGGGCTGTAACTCCCCATTTTTGGTGTCCATACGACTCCATGGGGATTTTAGCAGAATTACTGCGAGCATAATTCCGCTACGGTAATTCAGCTCATTTTTGGAGGAAAAGTGGAGGACTTACCTCCAACACTATGCTGTAGGTACATTTTCCACTTTACCGCCCAACTCAAAATTCAGCGGTGCGGTAAAAACAGAAGCGGAATTCCCACTTTTTTTACTGCATTTTGCCGAACTCGTAATGAGCAGACCCGTTTCCTGAAGATGGACAAAGTGGACAGCTGTGTGGGGCGCAGAGCTAAGGAACTTGGTGGGGAGGGGGGAGTATAGGATGGGGCCCACACAGACAGCTGCCTCTGAGCTGCCCGCTGGAGAAAAGGTTAAGCATTCGTTTGTTACAAACAAAGAAATGCATATTCCGTACTGCTCTGGAGACACACACCCTCCGCCCTTTGATCTTTGTGTTGACAGCCTTTAAAGTGGAGGCAATTTATAAGTGATGGCTCATTTGACAAGTCATTATTTTTGCACAGTATGTGCTTAACATTTCATTGCTAAGAACTGAACATGGGGCATTTTTATTCTGAAGGCCAGCACAAAGCATCAGTTAGCTGACCAAATCTATGCATTCTTCAAATGCTTTGGGACATGGACTCAATGCATGCGCTCAGCAGCAAATGCGCTATCATGATGATGTCATTATAATACGTATTTGTGATTCTGTATTGTGGGGGAATGTGCATGATTCCCTTAAACAACCCTTTGCCCAACTTACACCTTTGCACTATCTTCTAGAAAATGGCTGACACTAATACATAGCTTTCACCAATATGCGCACTTCATTCCTCTAAAGCAGTTGACTAACACCAGGGCCCCTTTACTTATTTGCTGTAGGAGGACAGGCAGAGAGCTAAAGTTTTCTCTAGGCAGACCTAAAAAGGAAATTGTGCCAATGTAATACTTGAACTAAAATGTTTACTGAGCTGTAAATAGAGCAAGAGTAACTGACAGATCTGTCCATACATTACACGCTCTACCGGATAAACCAGACAATGGCTCACGCATGCCCGCATGGCATGAGGTGGAAGAGTGTAGGGAGATGGCCATCCAAGAATGTCACCCTGCCATCATCTTACTCCTAGCATTTATTTGGTTTGTCGTAACATGTGAATGTATACCAGAGTCACTTAAAATCACATAACTGTTTTAACTACACTAGGTGGCCCTTTGCAACACCTGTGAGCCAAAACCGAATACTTTCTATTGATATAATATGATATGATATGACATTAATAAAGCGCCTATACACAAGTGTTTCAAGGCGCGACGAGGCAAGGGAGGGGGAACAGAGGGAAGATAAAGACAACAATCTTACTAGGCCAAGTGACATTGAGATTGCGCAAGTGCAGGGGAGGGGGGAAGGGAAAATGCAGGGGGGCGGGGGCAGTGCAATACATAGGATCAACAGTAACAAATAAATAAAATAAATAAGACAATAGGTAAAAGAGCGGCCATCTTGTGGCAAGTGCAGGGGTAAGTGCAGACATCAAGTGTCAAGAGCTGGGGGGACTGTAGGGATACAGAAACAGCCCCCAAGTGCAGGGGTTGCCCAGGAGGCAGTGCAGGTGTGCCGCTGGTGGGGGAGTGGACCTGGGACCGAGATCAGAGGGTAGCCAGGTGACCAGTGCACTTTCAGTCAAGAGTTCAGCAGGGGAGAGGAGGACAGAAAGCAGAAGCAAAGAGGACGGTCTTGAGGTGCTTCTGGAACCGAAGATGGTTCTCCTCAAGTTTCAGGGAGGCTGTTCCAGAGGGAGGCCCAGCCGAAGAAAGAGATCTACCACCAACTCGTTGCTTAGAGAAGCGACTGACCCTGAGGGAATTGGAGGCTGATGAGTGAAGAGCTCGAGAAGGAAGATATTTAGGAAGAGAGAGTTTGAGGTATTGAGGCCCCAGGCCCCAGAAGGCCTTGTGGACAATACAGAGAGTTTTCAACTTAATCCTCGCAGCCACTGGGAGCCAGTGCAGAGATTTCAGTCCTGGAGAGATACGGTCCCTGGGCTTGAGGCCAAGGACATGTATTGCAGTCCTGTTCAGGATGGGTTGCAGAGAGCGGAGAGTAGAAGCAGGCAGATTTAGAAAGAGGCTGTTGCAGTAGTCCAGCCGAGAGTGAACCAGAGCTCTGGAGACAGTGAGCTTCTGGGGGAAGGAGAGGAAAGGAAGAATACCTGCAGCTGGTAGTGTGACTTCTTAGAGACATCAGAGATGTGAGGAGAGAAGGAGAGTGTGGAGTCGAAGATGACCCCAAGGCTTTTAGCCTCACAGGTGGGAGCAGGAAGAGGGCCAAGAGAGGCCGGCCAGAGAGTAACAGGAAAGGAGGGAGCAGGTGTGCCGATGAGAATCTCAGTCTTACTGGCATTAAGGCAGAGATCGTTGGCGGCACACCACTCCTGGATAGTGGACAGTCAGAGATGAGAGAAGAAGTGGCGGAAGGGAGCCTGAAAATGAGCTAAGTGTCATCCACACAGCACAGAAAGTTGGGGAAGAGACCGGCAGTGCAGGGGGCAAGAGGTGCAGGTATTGGTTGAACAGCCAGGGAGAGAGGATAGACCCCTGGGGAACACCACAGGTAGAGATAGAGATAGAGGAGAGGAAGGACCTAAATTGGACCTGGGAGTGTAGATCAGAGAGGAAAGAGGTCAGCCAAGCCAGGGCCTGATCGGTGATACCCAGGTTATCAGGGAGACGGTTGAGCAGGATGGCATGGTTGACCGTGTCAAAGGCAGAAGAGAGATCAAGTAAGATGAGGACACAGGGGGTATTGGAGTCAAGGTTGGAGAGCAGGTCTTCATGGATGTTTAGGAGAGCAGTTTCTGTGCTTCTGGCAGCTCTGAAGCCAGACTGATGGACATGGAGACAACCAACCAATTCAGTGTGAAGATTAAGCTGGGAGATGCCCAGCTTTTCCAGGAGTTTTCCCAGGAAAGGAGTGATGGAGATTGGGCAATAGTTAGCAGGGCAGTAGGGGTCGGCTGAGGGTTTCTTAAGAAGAGGAACTCACATTAGGAACTCATCAATAATAATAAACAAGGAGCTTAATCAAAGATCTCTATATTTTTTTTAGTGTCAAAAAGACAATTGTACGTTTGTGAAGTCAGTATCAGAACGAGATTCAACCAGTTAATTGAGTAGAGAAAACTGCAGAGGGTCTTACCATTCAGATGGCACAAACTGCCAATCAGAGGATGCCCCCAAACCTTATCACAAATGCATCTTAAACTGTGTTCCAGTGCCCCCTCGCAACAGATGATGGCATTATATAGAGCAAACACCCATGCATGGTACAGTCCATCCAAACCATAATGTAGCGGCGGCAGACCACGCCCACTGTAAACCATGAACGGGCACTGTCTACATCCTCAATCTGAGCCATACAAAGTGGGCCACTAAGGTGAAAACTGGCTTATTGTGGGGAGGGCCAGCCTTAGCTTGGGTGGAGCCTGGGGCGAGTAAACAAAATGTGGTGTTTCTGCCACTCCTACCCCCCACCCGGGTGCCTGCCAGGGGTACGCACCAAATTTGCAGTTGCTCTGCTAAACAGAGCGCTGCTGCACAACCAGCAGCAGCGCTCTATTTAATTAAGTGATTAACTCACTGTTCCCGTTCTGGTGCGAGGAATTAATCACTTCAAAAGGGTGCCGCTGGCAAACCAGCACGGGGCAGCCTTATAGGACTGCCCCATGCTGGTTTAGCAGCAGCGCCCTATTGTATTAAAAAGCACTGCGCTCCCGTGCCGGTGCTCCGAGAACCAGCAGAAGCGTGGGGGCATATCACTTCAACGGAGTGCCTGCCATGCCTTCACCCACCACACCAGCTCGCGGGAGCCCTTGAAAGACTCACCCCAAGCTGACGTGGCAGACGTGCTAATGGGAGGCTAATGTGGTGCCCGGGTGACCGCCCGAGTGGCACATGCCTGAAGCCGTCTCTGATTATAGGAGAAAACAATGTACACGTGTCATACATGAAACCAAGTCTTGCCTGCCTGACCTCAATAGCACCCTCTTCCATATCATTGTCAAAGGCAGCGTCCCAATCCATGCTCCATCTTGCCTTCAGGCGAGGAAAGCTAGGATACCTAAGACATAACAAGCATTGGGGCAGATTTTGGTGTTAACGGCCTGCCAGCCTGAGCCTTTGTAGGCCTGAGCGACTCAGCAAGGGCTGAGGGACGTTAAAACCAAAGCTCACCCTACAACATGGGGCTTAACACTATTAGCACCCAGCACATGTCTGAGTACTGTTAGTGTGTTTGATTTGTGTTATTGCTTTGTTTTTTTTTTGTCTCAACCCCTCTTTCACTTCTATGGTTGAGAGGGCATGCTGTTTCAGCATGCATTTCTCTCTTTCTCTACACCCGCTTCTCTGCCTCTCCCTCCCGCTCCCTTGAGATCTCTTCTTTCCCTCTTACTCTCTTCTGGATATAACCGAGTCCCTCTCTCTCCTGTTCCCACTCATCTGCCCATCTTCTGCATTCCATCCTTACCCCCCTTTCTGTGCCACTGTCTCACTCCATGGTTTCGTGTCCAGCAAGGACACAGTTAAAGGAGCCAGGCTTCTGACAGCACCAATGACGGCAGCCTATCGGAGGCCAGAAATGTAGCGCATGCGCACAGCTTCAGACTGGCAACGGGCAGTTGCCGCGCGAAAGAATAATGGAGCAGTTTAATCATGACTTGGCTCTGTGTATTCATTTTCTCTATACTCATTCAAAGCCTGTTGTGAGCACACACCAGACAGGACAACGGCGAAGAGGATGGGATAGGCTCACGTGACTGCCTCCCGCAGCCCTCTATCACAACAACAACAAAAAAGAATGTGTCTCTTCTTTCGTTCCTGCAAGGGTTGTGAAATACGTAAATACACTCTCTACTACACATGTCGGAGCGAGGACAGGAACAACGAGAAGGCCATGATCAAAACTCAATCTCAACAAAGAATACCACCGGATAAAGCAATCAAGATATAGTACCACTTTTGCCACGCATCGTCGGGCTGCTTAAGTACAAAAGGCTCCGTTTTGGAATCTCGTCGTCGGCAGAGATATTTCAAGAAAGCATAAGGAAGGTCATTCGTCACATCAAAATATGTTTTAATTACAGTGATGATATCCTGGTATTCGGAGCCACCTCATAAGAGCGTGATGAGCCACTACATAAAGTGTGCACTGCGCTGATGGAAGCAGGACTAACGCTAAAACATAAAAAGTGTGCGTTTCGCAAAGAACATCTCATTTATTTGGGCATATATTCTCGCAAAGAGGGATGAGTCCAGACCCAAGCAAAGTTGCTGCCATAACAAAGATTTCACCACTGGAAGACGTTAGCGATGTCAGATCATTCCTAAGAATGGCGAGCTACTGTAGCAGTTATGTACGCGACTTTGCCACTGTCAGTGCCCCACTCAGAGAACTTACCGAATGGGGGCATGTTTTTCAGTGGACTTCAGAGTGTCAGAGAGCATTCACGCAGATCAATTAAGACATAGGGCCTCATTACAATTTTGGCGGTAAAATTGGGTCTGGGTTCCCAGAATGGGGAATTACCGGGCCATTCCGAGTTTGGAGGGCCTGGTAATTCCTCCCTCCAGGAACCCCGAGCCCGGACCTTCCCCATTCCCATTTCAGTCCCCATAGGGCTGAATGGGAATGGGAGAGGGAGCAAACAACGGGCCGATTACGAGCGGCCCGTTGTTTGCTCCCTCTTCCCCTCGTGGGACCTGGTAAGCACGCCTGGTTTGACCAGGTGTTACCTACCGGGTCCTGCGAAGGGAGCTTGTAATGAGGAGGAACGGGTTAAACGGGTCCCCCTCCTTTAGCGGGTCCCGTTAACCCGTTCCGCCTCACTTGTAATGAGGCCCATAGTGTCTGCAGAGCACATAGCATATTTCAATCCAGATCTATGCACAGAACTAACAGTGGACGCTAGTCCGGTAGGACTATGAGCCATTCAGGCGCCACACTGACTGAGACGAGAAACACCAAGGCAAGTGGTTGTGTATGCCAGCAAAAAGCTTTCGGACGTGGAAATGAAATACTCGCAGACAGAAAAGGAGGGGCGAGCAGTCGTTTGGGCCTGCAAGCATTTTTCAAATATTTCTCTTGGGAAAGGCATTCACTGTCATTGCTGACCATCAAGCATTGGTGACCATCTATGAAAATCCACACTGCAAAATGCCTCCCTGCATGGAAAGATGGGGTCTACGCTTACAAGACTTTGACTTTACTATAATACACAAGCCAGGCAAGGGATTTAACCCTGCAGACTTCATGCCACATCATCCCCCGCACAACACCACACCAGAAACATCAATGGCAGAAGAGTATGTCAATTTTCTCACACTACAAGGGATTCCGGAAATGGTCACCACCAAAGCACTAAGAGAACATTCTTGACAAGTTGGTTTGCTAGAGGAACTAAAGGGCATCATAAGGTCCGGAAGGTGGAGAGAAGTGAACAGTGGAAATGCAAAGGAACTAAATGCATTCAAGCGGGTACATGGGGAGCTCTGGATATCAGCAGACGGGCTGGTAATGTGTATAGCCATCCCCGAGAATTTGCGCAAATCTGTTGTCGGCTTAGCCCATAAAGGACACAGAGGTATTGTGGCCGCCAAACGTCAAATTAGGGACACCATGTGGTTCCCAGGTCTTGTTGAAATGGTAGAATGTGTTGTCAGCACATGTCATATTTGCCAAAGCACCTTCAGAGCAAACGCTCCGGAGCCACTTCAAATGTCCGAGCTGCCAGAACGACCCTGGACGCATCTCGCCATTGATTTCATCAGACCATTGGTGGAGAACAAATACTGGATGGTCGTCATTGACGATTTTTCACAATTCCCTCTTGTCCAGCTACTTACCTCCACATCGGACGGTTCAGTAATACCAGAGCTAGACAACATATTTTCAGCACAGGGCATTCCAGAAGTGCTGAAATCGGACAATGGACCACCGTTCAGCAGTACTGAATTTGCTCGATTCATGGAAAACATGGGCATACGACACAGAAAGATTATGCCGGCATGGCTTCAAGCAAACGGCATGGTTGAGAGATTTTAATGGGGATCCTAAAGAAGGTGCTGCAACAAACTGAATAACGTTCCATGCCAATCAATCAGGCTGTCTGCAACATGCTGAGGGACTATAGGATGTTCGGCAGAAGGACCTGAACAAGATTGCCATAAAATGCAACTGTGCCAGTGAGTGGAGAAGGCAAACTACGGACAGTGGACGTGGCCAAGAATAGAGTATGCCGATGTAAATGCCTCTAGGTAAAGCTTTCAGTGCAGCGACAAAATCCTAGTGAGCCAGAGGCAAAGCAAGAAAACAGACTGTGAGTTCGACCCTGCACATCTGATAATCACCCACGTCAAAGGTCCGATGATCACTGCCAGATCTCCACATAAGGTCATCATGCAAAATGATTCTCACTTTAAGCTGTTCAGAGAAAGCGAATAATTCAGTGAGGAGGAAGAAAGCGAGGTGCCCTGCTCGAAGATGACGTGGGTGAACGAGGAGCTGCGGTGAGGCCAGAAGTGTCAACAAGACTCGGGTCCCTTACATCTGATCGAGGGGATAGGATCGCAGAACTGTGAGTGAATTTTATTGTTAATTGTTGTCATAAAGGGAAGTTGTTGTGTCCGGCAAGGACACAGTTAAAAGAACCAAGCTCCTGAAAGCACCAATGTCGCCAGCCTATTGGAGGCCGGAAATGTAGAGCATGCACAGCGCTTCAGGCTGGCAACAGGCAGTTGCAGCGCAAAAGAATAAAGGAGCAGTTTAATCAATACTTGTCTCCGTGCAATCATTTTCTCTTTACTCATTCAAAGCCTGTTATGAGCCCACACCAGATAGGACACCTGGAAGCCTCTTGAGTCTTCCTGTTGGCTTTATATTCTGGCGTTTCCGAATCCTGGAGATAAATGTGCACTTTCTCCTCTCTGTCTCCTGCTCTCTGGGCCATCTTGATGAGAGTGCAGAGGCTGCTTGGCTGGCTAGGAAGCCGCGCTGGAAACAAAAAAAAGTAACCACAGCATGGCAAGGCTTCCATTCTGTCTTTGCCTGAAAGGTGCACTCGAAGCAAGGGGCTAAGTGTTAAAAGAAGTTCTCGTGGCAAGGCATCTTATAAAAGATGTGCGGTTGCTAATTGTTTTTAAATCTGTTTGGCTCGTGCCCACCCTTGGAATAGCACCGAGCCCCACTAGGGGGGGCGTGCCCCACAGATTGAAGAATGCTGGTCTATTTCCAGAGAGGTGAAGACCAAGAGCTCCAAGGAGGCAAGCTTATTTTCTCACCAGCCGCTGAGGACCAGATGGGCTGATGTTTGTGTGGGAAAGACCCTATGCTTCTTGGCCACTGGAAGCAGACCTGCACACTGGAGGGGACAGAGCCTGGCAGATGCCCTCTGGCGACCTACCTGGACTGGAAGGGCAGATCACAGGACTCATTTTGCCCCTAATATACCCTGCACTGGGTCTCTCAGCAATCCAGAAATCAAGGAACAGTCCTAGGCCTTGGTTCCCACCTCGAACTGCTAGTGCGCTAGACCCACCCCGAAGTGCCACAGCTGCTTGTGAACCTCATCGTAGGTTGGATCGAGCCGTTCACCACCCCATCACCGAATCATCTCCTCAGGAAGTGCCTTAACGCCTGGCTTGCTTCTGTCCAGCCCCAAGAACACGAATAAGCGGCACTTGGACTGGTCCTGTGTCCCCGGCCCTCCTTTGAGGCCCCCAGTGACTTGTTAGACCCCACCCTCTACCTGTGTAACAGACATCGTAATGAACTGAGAATTTGCTGCAGAAAGAAAGCATTGCCTATTGACCCTGTCTTCCAGATTCTGAGTGCCCCTTTGCCCCAAAGTCTGCCTTCCCTGTGTTCTATCAGGGGTGGTTTGTTAGTTGTGTTTTTCGATTTTTTATTTTAATGAAAGGTCCTATTTTTATTGATCTTTGATTGGAACTGTGCCAGCTCACACCCCTACTGAAGAGTCTGGCCTGCGTGACCCAAAGAAGCGAAGGAGGTATACCATTTGCGGTGTGCCCTGTTTCACCTGTAAGATTGGGGTCTGTCATGTTGACGTCTCCTTAGTTACGGGGGGTGGGTGTTCGGGGCGAAGGGAAGTGACGGGTGGAGGGAGGCGAGGCAAGGCAGAGTTCATGTAGCATTGGAATAAAGCAGACGTAAGAGAATTCGCTCCGGCTCCGTGTCTTATTACAGTGCGCCACGCGTGCCCTCTCCGGCAAACCCCACGCCTTGACAGGGTCACTGCTGGTTTAATAGCAGTGTGGGGCAAGTGGGCACTTTGGCCACTACTCATCCCTGTGGTCCTGCAGAGTCACAGATGCATAGTGAGACTTGAGAAAGCACTTATGTTTCTGTTAGAGTAAATTCTCACCAGAAAAGCAATAAAAAGACAAGATGTATTACCCATACAAGTCATCCTCTAACATGTCTGCATGCATTTGAGAAATCAAGTTAATTAGACAAGCCAGTTAAGAAAGATTTTGCCGAGTAACGCGGTTTTGTTCAATACTGAATAGTTAGCGCTCAGAAAGCATGAATGACAGCATCAAAGTCCTATGACGATTGCTCGGGTGATGTGGCCCACCAATGCCTGGCCAGCATGAGGGTGGAGAGGGTGGGCGCATGGCCAAAGCACTGGCATGCAAGCATTCTGTGTATCCCTAGACGAGTCGCATCTGTCCTAGTGAATACAATAGATTCTAGCTGCACACCTACAGGCCGATTGATGGAATTAATGTGCGCGGAAAAAACGGCGCACGCGCGCGAAAACATGCGATTTGCAGTGAAATAGTGAACATTGCAGTGAAAGTGCGATTATCGCACAGAAAACATTGCACATCTATTCATGGAAGTCCGTGCACGCGCAAAATGTGGGATGTGCGTTGATAAAGTGCGCGGCGCACGCTGGCGCACAGGTCATCGAACGTCGTGCGATAAGGCCACAGCGAATTCGCACATAGCGCGGCGCACATAACAAAAGTAGGCGTAACACGGGGCGTCACACGCAGAATGGGGACAACTCGTGAAAATGTGGGCGTCACGGGGGAAGTACAGGAGGCAAGTGCACAGAACGCCCACACGCTCGCCTACAACACGTATTCATGGAATCGAATAGGGAAAAACAGCGCACGGCCCATACATGTCCGCCACACAAAAGCAGGCGGTAGCGTCCCTGCGCAGGAAAAAAATGTGCGCCAGAGAAGGCCCACACACGATCGGGCCTGTGGGAGCGTGTGCGTGTATTCCAGAGGTGCACGAGAAGTTCCACACGCGATTGGCCTGGGCACGTGTATTTCTGAGGTGCGCGAGAAGTTTCTCACATGCGATTGGCCTGGGCGCGTGTATTTCAGGGGCTCGCGGGTGTTTTCACACGCGATCGGGCTTGGTGGAGCGGGGTACGTGTATTTCAGGGGCTCGCGGGTGGTTTTACACGCGATCGGGCCTGGGGGAGCAGGGTACCACTCACCGTCTGCCTTGCGTGTAGAAGAACGCGTAGCCAACACCCGCCCGCTGTGAAGTAATAGCGTGTGAACCCCAACGCCTGCAAGACACACGCACCGCACCCCACGAAAAGCAACGCCCGTGCGCGATACGTCACAGACACGCATACGCGTTAAGGGCCTTTGGTCCAATGGAATCACGTATGCGTGCTGACGCGCTTACGCGCTAAAGGCCTTTCCTCTTGATTCACACGCTGACGTGCAGAATTTTCACGTGCCAAATTACTCCGTATCAAGCTGGCCACGCGTAAGCACACGGAAGACCACGCTCCTGCCCAGAAGGCTGAACTACTGCCCCCCAGAGCCCCGAGCACGCTCCCACCTGCCATCTGCTGCTGCCTGACTGCCTGCTGCCCACGTGTCCTGCCATTTGCTGCCTGCACATCAGCCAGGGGTGCTGTTGCTGTGACCAGCCCTGCTGGAACCAAAGACTCCCGACTGGGATTCCATCGCTCCACAGCCCAGCCCCAGGACCCAGTTGCCCACCCACTCCTGCCTCTGGGGTTGTCATGTCGGGCACTGCAACATCTGGCACCACTGACAACCCCCGGCCAGAGAGGCAGAGGGGCACCAGCTTCAGTGCCACCGAAGTTGGTGTCCTGGTGGAGCAAGTCCTGGGGCAGTATGATGCCCTCTTCGGAAGTTCCCGCGCCGACAAGGAAGGACGGACTCGGATCTGGACTGACATCGTGACTGCCATCAACACGGAGGGGGTGGCAGTCCGCGACTTCCAACATGTCAAGAAGCGCTGGGAGGACTTCAGGTCCAGGACCCTAAACAAGGCCCGGCGCCTCTTGAAGGCAGCGGATGCCAAGGGGCGCCGGGGCCACTTGTCAGAAGATCAGATGAGGGTCCTGGAACGCATATCCCCAGCGCTCCACGTCCAGGTCCTTGAGAGGCAGACCCGTCTGGAGTCGAGCGGTAAGTGTACATGCATCCTGATTGTGAGCTGTGCGTGTGGTGATGTTTCAGTAGTGTGCAGGTTGCACATCTGTTTGTATGGCGTCGAGTATGGGTGGGGGTGTACAGGGCCGTGGGGCTAACACATGCGAGGGCTGTAATGTGTGAGACATGGATGGTGCTTGTGTGTGTAGGCTTGTATGCCAAATGCAGTTGTGTGGGCACACATGTTTGGATGAATGTGTATGTAAGTAGACATGTCCGTGATGTCACGCATGTATGTTGTTTCCAGCTGCATGTATCAGCACTGTGTACATGTGCATTTGTGTGTATTTGACAAGGGTGCAACAGTGATGCAACATGGATGCATGTGACAGCGGGCTGTGGAAGTCTGATTGGCAGATGTGACATGGATGCCCATCTGAACACTGCGACACTTGGCAGAGGTGTACACATGCATGCAAGTGTGGTGGTGTGTGTACATGTGTGGTGCACTTCCTGTGTTGCATGTGATGTCTGGCTCAGCTTTGCCTGCTCATGCTGTTGTATGGGTATGGATGGTGCTGGCAGTTGCGATATGGCTGTGGTATGGCTCATGTGTGCGAGTTGAAATGACATGTGTGTTGGGGATTGTGATGGCATGTCTGAGGTTTGCCAATGCCACTCATGTACAACTGTCATGTGTGTATGTGTCCATTGTACAGTGCCCTGATGCCTGTGTTTTATTTCTCCCTGTCTGCAGCGTCAACTGATAAAGAGGGCGGAGAAGGTGCTGTGGAGCATAGCGGCGGGGATCCCACCGCCAGCCGGAGACGCAAGGCCCGGCTCCCCTCCCATGTTGCCATCTCGTCGGGGAGTCAGGAGTCTGGTGCCGCGTCCCAGGCCGCAGCTGCCGGGGGGCGGTCCAAGAGGCGGAGGTTGGAGTTGGACTCCTCGGCAGCAGAAGGGGCAGCAGGGACCCCACAGGGCCCAACGGGGGAGGATGGCACGGAGTCATCCAGGTTGGTGGGGGGTTTGGTGGAGGAGGAGGCCGTGCAAGCAACAGAGACGGGGTCTGGAGGTGGGGATTCCACTGGTGCTAGTGGTGCAGTGCAGGACCAGGGACAGGAGGCAGCACAGGCCGCCGCGGAGGTGCCTGTGTGCAATCCTGCCCCTGCATCATCTTGCACCAGCAGGGATGCCTACGTCCAGACCCGTTTTCAGGCAGGGGATGAGCAAACGACAACTGGCCTTCCTCTGCCTGCGGACGTGGCTATCCGGGTCCGGGTTGAGCCTGTCCTGACTGGTGTGGCGTTGCGTCAACGGGCCATGCGAGGTGACCTGCAGTCTTTTCATGAGGAGACTGCACGTCATCTCGAATGGCTCGTTGACCACGTCCGCCTACTGGGACAGGTCACCCAGGCCGGATTCCTCCGTTTGATGGGGCTTGCTACGACCCCCTCCTCAACTGAACCCCCTACGCGCCAGTCGTCCTCCGTGCCATCTTCCCACCCATCAGTCACCTGGGTGCCCTGTGTAGCTGCCTCTGACGGTGCGGCCAGGCTGGTGGAGGAGGCATCCCTGCCACAGTCGGGAGTCGGACGTCCAGCAGGGGTGGCCACATCAACGACTGCACCCCAGCCGTCAGAGGATGTGCAGGCAGCAGGAGGCAGTGCACGGGCAGAGGCACAGCAGCAGCAGCAACGTGGTGGGAGCCATGAAGGCTCGGGGCCTTCAACATCGGAGGGGCAGGCATCGGCCGGAGGGCAGGAGGACCCAGGACAGAGAGTGTCTTCCGTGTGGCAGCGGTTGGGCCACGCCATAGATGCGGAGCGGCAGCGGGCGGAAGAGGCACGGCTCGCAATGGTCAGGGCAGAGAACTCCATGCGGAGGGCCCTGAGGCGGGCCGAGTGCCTCGAGGCAATCCGCAGGGGGTTGGAGGTGGACACGTCGACGGCCCTGCGGACCCTCGGGGCCATGGAAGAGGGCCGCCTCCGGGACATTGAGCAGGAGTTCGATGATGCCCTGGGCCGGGACATCCAAAAGTGAGCCGTCAGACTAGCCCGCTGCCCTTGTACATAGTTATGTAGGTAGTGTTAGGTTTCCTTTGTTTTTTTATTTATTTTGGACCTTTTGGACATTGGCCACATTTCTGTATATAGTTTATTTTATTAGTTAGTGTTGTTAGATAGGTTTCATTTATTTTGTTGGGATAATGGACCCTGGCTTGTTCGTCTGTACATAGTTCACTGTTGGATTTTATTTTTCTTTCACAATTTACCCATGGAGCAATGGCCTTCAATTATTATTTCCCATTGGATTTTCTTTTGTGGACAGTGACTTTGGACACTATTACTTTGGATTATGATTTTTGGTTTTGCTTTCTTTCATGGACATGCTTCTTTTCATTTTTGTACATCCCCATTTCTGTTTCTTTGTTTTTGAATCTATTTATGTTTCCTTTAATACATATTTTTTTATCGAACTTCAATGTGTAGTATCATCTCATTGGTTTCATGCATATCATGATATGGGTTTTGAGATTCACTGACACCCATTGGGTGTATGTGAGGGACATGTGTTTGTTTCGAAACTTGCAATTGGTGTTCTGTCATGTAATTGCCAATTATGAGTGGGTGGATGCAATACTCGGGTGGGTGTTTTGCATTTGGAGGCTGAGCATAGGGACCAGGGATCTAGATTGTGATGACATGTTGGCTGGGGAACATGAGTTGCACATGGGTGGGGGCCTGCTGGCAGGTGCCCCACAGTGCTGGGGGGTGGGGGGGTGGGGAACATGAGTTGGAAATGGTTGGGGGCCTGCTGGCAGGTGCCCCACAGTGCTGGGGGGTGGGGGTGGTGGGGAACATGAGTTGGACATGGGTGGGGGCCTGCTGGCAGGTGCCCCACAGTGCTGGGGGGTGGGGGGTGGGGAACATGAGTTGGAAATGGGTGGGGGCCTGCTGGCAGGTGCCCCACAGTGCTGGGGGGTGGGGGTGGTGGGGAACATGAGTTGGATATGGGTGGGGGCCTGCTGGCAGGTGCCCCACAGTGCTGGGGGGTGGGGGTGGTGGGGAACATGAGTTGGACATGGGTGGGGGCCTGCTGGCAGGTGCCCCACAGTGCTGGGGGGTGGGGGTGGTGGGGAACATGGTTGGACATAGGTGGGGGCCTGCTGGCAGGTGCCCCACAGTGCTGGGGGGGTGGGGGTGGTGGAGAACCTGAGTTGGACATGGGTGGGGGCCTGCTGGCAGGTGCCCCGCAATGCTGGGGGTGGGGGTGCAAGGGGACATGAGTTGTTGATCATTAGTGCAAGGGGACATGTGCCTTTGCTGGGGGGCATGTCCATGTTGGGTGGGCTGCCTGTGGGACATGACCAGGGATGCAGGGTAGTCCCCTGTGGTGTGGGCTGCCTGCAGGGGCCGTGGAGGGTGTACAGGGAACACCTGGGAGGACCTACACTGCCAAATCACATGTAGGACTCCCCGGCACCCCTGAAATACACGTACCCTGCTGAAATCGCGTGTGAAACTTCTCGCGCACCCCCTGAAATACACGTGCCCAGGCCAATCGCGTGTGAAATTTCCCGCGCACCCCTGAAATACCCGCACGCAGCCCAATCGCGTGTGAAACTTCTTGCGCACCTCTGAAAAACACGCGCCCAGGCCAATCGCGTGTGAAACTTCCCGCGCACCCCTGAAATACCCGCACGCAGCCCAATCGCGTGTGAAACTTCTTGCGCACCTCTGAAATACACGCACCCAGGCCAATCGCGCGTGGAACTTCTCGCGCACCTCTGAAATACACGCGCCCAGGCCAATCGCGTGTGAAACTTCTCGCGCACCTCTGGAATACACGCGCCCAGGCCAATCGCGTGTGGAACTTCTCGCGCACCTCTGAAATACACGCGCCCAGGCCAATCGCGTGTGAAACTTATCGCGCACCCCTGAGATACACGCACACGCTCCCCCAGGCCAGATAACGTGTGGAACTTCTCGGGCATCCCTGAAATACCCGCACGCAGCCCAATCACGTGTGAAACTTCTCGTGCACCTCTGAAATACATGCGCCCAGGCCAATCGCGTGTGGAACTTCTCGCGCACCCCTGAAATACACGCGCCCAGGGCAATCGCGTGTGGAACTTCTCGCGCACCCCTGAAATACACGCGCCCAGGCCAATCGCGTGTGGAACTTCTCGCGCACCCCTGAAATACACGCACCCAGGCCAATCGCGTGTGAATCTTCCCGCGCACCCCTGAAACACCCGCACGCAGCCCAACCGCGTGTGGAACTTCTCGCGCACCCCTGAAATACACGCACCCAGGCCAATCGCGTGTGAATCTTCCCGCGCACCCCTGAAACACCCGCACGCAGCCCAACCGCGTGTGGAACTTCTCGCGCACCTCTGAAATACACGCGCCCAGGCCAATCACGTGTGGAACTTCTTGCGCACCCCTGAGATACACGCACATGCTCCCCCAGGCCAGATCGCGTGTGGAACTTCTCGCGCACCCCTGAAATACCCGCACGCAGCCCAATCGCGTGTGAAACTTCTCGCGCACCTCTGAAATACACACGCCCAGGCCAATCGCGCGTGGAACTTCTCGCGCACCCCTGCAATACACGCACACGCTCCCCTAGGCCCGATCACGTGTGAATCTTCTCGCGCACGCGTGTTCCCGACAGCCGTAATACGCGTTCCCCGCTTTGCGTTTGATGTTTGCCAGTCCGGTAAACTGGTACAGTGTTGGCGCAGCCCTTTGCGATGGTTTTGCAATCTTGATGGCTTTTCCTTGCGCGAGGGCGTTCTTGCGGGTGTAACTGGTGCCGCTGCAGGGTCGCTGCGCCACTCTGCGCCACGTCTGCTTTTGGAGGCGAGAATCCATGAATACGCTGTGCGCGGAAATTGATTTTATCGCACGCGGCTGGCGCAGACATTCGCACGGGCACGCTGTGCGCCAGCCACTGAATCGGCCTGCTAGTATTAATAATTTAGCCTTTATATAGCGCTACGAACCCTCAGGTATCTGAGCGCAGCTCATTATTAACCACGGTGTGTGGTTTTCATTTATCGACCTCGGAAGGATGAAAGGGGGAGTTTGACCCTGCCAGATTCGAACCTGCGTTAGCAGGCTCAGCACGGATGCCAAAGCGAGCACTCTACTAGCTGTGCTATAGGACCTACCATGCGACATAATGTAAACAAGCATTGGCAATGACAATAGTGTTGGCTTTTGTGTAGACCTGTGCCAGGCACTGCCAGTATACGCCCTCGCACTGACACCCTTTCCCTGCTGTCCTTATGGCATAATCAGCGCCATGATATGCTCGGGTACTCAGGCCAAACGGGGAAATAAGTTATTTTTCTTTCCAAACAACTATACTTATCATAAGTTACCTTTTTAAGCAAATACTACAAGTTCCCTAGATATACAAGTGGCACAGTAACAGTCCACTTCCTTGAAATTCTGAAGGCAATGATGCATGATTGGCTGGAGGAGCATTTACATTGCTGCAAGGGAGATGTTTGAAGGTCTTGGCTGTTTTTTTATGCCTTGTATTTCCATCCTGCTGTACTATTTATAATAAGAAAAAACACATGTGTTTATTGGGTTCTACATTGAGTCTTGCTAGAAATGTCAAATAATGGTCCTCTTCTTTATCGCAGGTTTGACGAGAGATGCTCTTCTCGGTCCTGAAAATATTCTGGGGAAATGATTTCCATAGGAAGGAAATATAACTGTTGTTTTGCAGGTTGTATACTAATTGACCTTTTCACAATTGACCTCGGGAGAATTGACCTAATTTAGAAGGTCAATTAGGACATATATGCGGGGGGAAACCCCCCGCAACCCTCTACCCAATCCAAAACCCCTGCAACCCACCACCCAATACCCTTATATTATATATAATCAAAAACCAACCCAATGCATATATAAAAGAACTAAAATGATATAAAGGTCAATTGTGCAGAAGGTCAATTAGGACCACTATAATTAGGTAAATTGTGCAAAAGGTCAATTGCAAAAGGTCTATTTGGGTAATCCTGTTTTACAGGAATATAAATGATTTATTTTTAACATAAAATATGTTGCCATTCTATGCCGGTACCTGCCCAACTCACTGCAGCTGTTTCGCCACATTTGGTGAACGCAGGGACGCCATTTGGGTGTCGCCAGGGGTCGCAGCTGCAACCCCTGTGGTCTCCCTTGCTACCCCTGAAAAACAATTACAAACAAAAGATTTTCTTTTTTTTTTTAAATGTAAGCGCCTGGGCTGTGACCTGCACCATGTGGCTCTTTGTTTCTGGAGTGGCTGGCTTTCTTGTACAGGGATCTTAAAAACATGGCGTTCCACTAGTGTAAGACTTTGAGCAGTGAACCTAAATAAGAAACAATAGGATTAACAAATAATTTGTCTTTCTGTAATTCTATACAATAATTCCTATACTCATTCAAGGCTTATTTCAGGCACACTTCTGGGGGTCAGTCACTAATTTAGTCTGTTCTTCTCCTCAACTCAGCCTTTCATCGTTCTGAGGTCGATGAATGAGTACCAACACAGGTTTTTGTATGCATATTTGTTCTATATAAAGTGCTTAAGCGTAAGTGCTTTATAATAACACATCATTATCATTTGGCCTTGGACGTCTGCTTGCATTCACAGTATTTATTTATTTATAATGCGCTGGGGGAAGGCGTGTAGGCATAGTAGCGCAAGACAAGACACGCAAACAGAAAGAAAATAAGGATTCAAGCTGATGGAAGGAAATCATCTATTTTTAATTTTTTTTTATGGAATTCGCTGAATTAAATCAACCTTTCAATCTAACAATAATAGTAATACAAAAAAACCTCTCTTAAATCATAAATCCTCTACACATTAATATTTGTTAACAGCATAACACATAACACATAAAATTCTATTTCTTGACATAAAACTCACTGTCAGGTACAAAATTAAGTCATTCATTAAGATATAGTGACCATTTGTGTTTAATCTAGCATGCCATTCAGTTCTGAACTTTCCACAAACTTGGCCGCCGCAATTTGAATGGGCATGTATGATGAGCATAAAATATAGGCCCAGCACTGACTAGGGTCCATAGCTCCTAAATATTTACAATGTCTCGATAAATGGATATCTCTTGCGCTCGTAAGCGCTGAACACTCTGTTATCAGATGTTCCAAAGTTTCTTGCACTTCCACCTTCGAACAATAACGACAGAGACTTTGTTGCATCATAATCATTTTTCGCTTGAGCTGGACTTCTCTTGTTGACCAAAGATTGAAGCGTATACGTAATATAGCTGAACGATATGATGGTGATGGCGATTTGATAAGATACTGTGCCAATGTGCTTACTTTTTTGGTGGAAACCTGGATAAGTCTCCATTCGTACATTGCAAACACAGTTCTTGGGTCCTAATCCAGTCTGCACAATATATCTTGTCCTTTGCCTTATTAGGATTACTAATCAACATCTCAATTGATACATCCGCCTTAGCGAAAATTGTGTACACCTCCCTTGTCCATGCTTCTGCATGTTGAGAAGCAAACACATAATTAGTCAGTGTTTTTAAGATCACATCTAATTCTGTTGAAATCAAACATTTCTGAAATAAAGAACACAGGCACCACAGATAAAGAGCATGGATTGAAATTAGACCCAATTCATATTGGATCCATGATCCTGGTATAAATTGGGGTAAATGAAGGATTTCCTTCCAAAGTATGGCTTCCCATTTGTCAAATTGCTGATGCAGCTTATATTGTAATGTTTCGAGACCATATGATAGACATAGGACTGTTTTCTGGTTCCAATAATTTAGTGCAGGGTTAACTGAAGATTTGCCATATCGGTACATGATAATTTTCGTTTAAGAAGGAACAAGTTACTTACCTGTAACTGTTGTTCTCCAGCATGGGTCTGGCATGGATTCACATGCTCATGAATATTCCCCGTCGTCAGGCTGGGAATCCTCGGTAAAGAAAAAACCAGTATCAGTTTCGTTTCTGATCTGTCTTTCGTAGTAATAACCAATCACTGGTCTCTGCGTCATACTGACCACAGCCAATGACTGCCCTCTACCTAAGCACCGCCTCTGGCAGCCATCTTCAGATTTGGAAGCACGTGAAGTGGAAGTATGACCAAGTGAAGAGCCGCAGAGGGGTAGGCGGGAGGGTTCGCATGTGAATCCATGCCAGACCCATGCTGGAGAACAACAGTTACAGGTAAGTAACTTGTTCCTTCTCCAGCATGGGGTCTGGCATGGATTCACATGCTCATGAATAAAGAATACATAGCAGTACACACATGCACAACCACGGGAGGTGGCAAAGGCTCAACATTAAGCATTGCATCAAACTCAACATTAAGCATCTTACCTCCTCACCAGGCTCACCTCAGGCGAACAGGTTGCGCAGCACTGCTTGGCCGACCCTGGACTCCTCCCTAGAATCCCGATCGACGCAGTAGAACTTCGTGAAGGTGTGCGTCGACCTCCACGTAGCAGCCCTGCATATGTCCAGCAGGGGCACACCAGAAAGG
Organism: Ambystoma mexicanum; assembly: GCF_040938575.1. Taxonomy (NCBI): domain Eukaryota; kingdom Metazoa; phylum Chordata; class Amphibia; order Caudata; family Ambystomatidae; genus Ambystoma; species Ambystoma mexicanum. Next base: position 59,378,269 of record NC_090935.1, on the reverse strand, counting down.
AACGCCGTGGTAGCTGCGATCGCTCTGGTGGAATGGGCTCTCGGACGGCCAGGCAGCGGTCGGTTTGCCAACCGATGACAGTACATGATACAGCCGGAGAGCCATCTGGAAATGGAAGGCTTCGAGAGAGCCTTCCCCTGATTGACAGGTCCAAAGTTCATAAAGAGTTGTGACGTCTTCCGAAAACACTTTGTGCGGTCCACGTAGAACTTCAGCGCTCTAGCCACATCCAGCGAGTGCAAAGTCCTCTCAGCCGGCGACGAAGGCGACGGGAAGAATACAGGCAACACCAAGGGTTCGTTGAGGTGGAAGTCCGACGGTACCTTGGGCATGAAGGAGGGGTGCGTCCTGAGCACTACCCTCGTGTCGTGAAAAGTCAAGTACGGGGCCTTGCAGGAAAGGGCCTGGATCTCTCCCACCCGTCGTGCGGAGGTGATGGCCACAAGAAACGCTGTTTTCCACGACAGAAACTTCAACGGGGCCGAGTGCAGAGGCTCGAACGGAGGTCCCATGAGCTTGGTCAGCACCACGTTGAGCTCCCACGCCGGGGCCGGAGCCTTCACCGGCGGGAACGATCTGAACAGTCCCTTCATGAACTCTTTCACCAGACGATGAGACCACAAGGACGTCCGCCCCGTGGTTCTGGTGTATCGGGAGATCGCAGCAAGATGAATCTTGATGGACGCGTGTGCCTGTCCAGCTTTGGCCAGCGTCAGCAGGTACGGCAGTACCTGGGGAGCCGTAATCCGTAGAGGGTTAATCTTCTGTGCGTGGCACCAGACAGAGAACCTCTTCCATTTGTGTCCGTAGCATTTAAGAGTCGAGGACGCCCTGGCCTTTGCAAGAACCTCTCTGCAGTCGGCCGGTATGTCGTATCCTCCAAACTCTAGCGCTGCAGGAGCCAGGCCTGCAAGTTCAGCGATTTCGGGTCGTGGTGGAGGATGGCGCCTCCTTCCCTGGAGAGCAGATCCGCGTCCACCGGCAGCTTGATTGGCCAGAAGGTCCGGGAACCATATCTGCCTCGGCCACGCAGGTGCGACGAGGATCATCCTGCACCGTGACCTCTTGAGCTGGTTGACAAGCCGGATCAGCAGTGGCAAAGGAGGGAACGCGTAGAGGAACAGGCCCTCCCAGGGGAACGAGAAAGCATCGCCCATGCTCCTCGCCTGGGGAAACCTGCTGGCAAACCTCCGGCACTTGGAGTTCGTCGCCGTCGCGAACAGGTCGATCTGGGGTGTGACCCACCGTCGGAAGAGGCGATCCGCTAGATCCTGCCGTAGTTCCCACTCGTGGCACGAGCGCAGCTCCCTGCTGAGTGAGTCGGCGATGGTGTTTTTTATCCCTGCCAGATGAAACGGCACCAGAAACATCCCTTGGGCGACTGCCCGATGCCACAGGTCCTGCGCCTCCTTGGACAGTGCTGGGGACCTGGTTCCGCCCTGTTTCCTGATGTAAAACAAGGTGGTGGTGTTGTCGGTGAAGATCCTCACCACCTTGCCCTTGAGGGACGGAAGGAAGGACCTGAGGGCCCAAAACACTGCACGGAGCTCCAGGACGTTGATATGTAGGGATTTCTCCGTCGGGAGCCAAAGGCCTCTTGCGTGCAGATTTTCGGTGTGTGCTCCCCACCCTTCCAGGGAGGCATCCGTGGTCACTGTCTCCTGGTGGGCTGGGGTCTGGAAGTCCATGCCCGCCGTCAGATGCGCGCGGGTGCCCCACCACCGGATCGCTCGTCGGAAACTCTCGTCGAGTGTGATCCTTTCCTCGAAGCTGCCCGTCGTTTGGATCCAGCGCGCGTCCAGGAACTCCTGCAACGGGCGCATCCGGAGCCTGCACATGGGAATGAGGTAGATGCAGGAAGACATCATTCCGAGGAGGGACTTGATGGACCTCACCTTGGCCGCGTCGGCCACCAACATCCGCTGCACCTTGCCCAGAATGGTCCTGGTCCTCTCCTCCGACGGGGAGGCCAGAAGGGACACTGTGTTGAGCCTCGCTCCCAGAAACAGAGCGTCTTGTGCGGGCACCAGGTGGGAATTGGCGTAGTTCACGGAGAATCCCAGGTCCGTGAGAAGTTGGACGGTCCTTGCTGTGTGAACCACGGCGAGCTCCCTTGTCTTGGCTCGGATGAGCCAGTCGTCCAGGTAGGGGTAGACGTGGATCCCTTTGCGGCGCAGCTGAGCCGCCACCGGTGCGAGGCACTTGGTGAACACCCTGGGTGCCGACCGTAGACCGAAGGGGAGGGCTTTGAACTGGTAATGACGCCCTTGGACCACAAACCTGAGGAATTTTCGGTGCCCCTTCAAGATGGGAATATGGAAGTAGGCATCCTCCAAATCCAACGACGACAGGAAGTCTCCTTCCTCCAGCTGACCCAGGACGTGCTGGAGGGTGACCATCCGGAACTTTTGCGCCTTGATGAACTTGTTCAGACGTCGCAGGTCCAGGATGGGGCGCCATCCCCCCGTCTTCTTCTTCATGAGGAAGTATCTCGAGTAGACTCCGGAGCCCCGAAGCCTCTTTGGGACGAATTCGATGGCGCCCTTCTTGAGCATCGCCTTCACCTCCAGGAGAAGTTGAGGGACGTGAAGTTCTTTCCTGGCCACGGGGGGGACGCGCGGACACTTTCTTTGAAACTCGAGCGCGTGGCCCCGGGCCAAGGCGTCCAGCACCCAACGGTCGGTGGAGATGGACTCCCACACGCTGACGAAGCTCGCCAGCCGGCCTCCCACCGGGGTGCTTCGGTGGGGGCACGACCCCCCGGCCGGTTCAATCCTGCTTCGACGAGGCTTTAGCGCCTTGTCCTTGGCGACGACGGCGGGGTCCGCCAGACTTGCCTCGTCCTCTGTAGGCCTCCTGAGACGACGAGCGGGCTGCTTGATGGTAGGAGGAGAAACCGCTGCCGGAACCTTTGGAGGCGCCCTTGCCTCCGCTGCTCCGAAAGGGCGTCCGTCGTTGTTGCAGAACTCCAAGGGCCCGGGCCGTCTCGGTGTCCGCTTTAATGGCCTGAAGGGAATCGTCCACTGTTTTCCCAAACAGGTTGTTCCCATCGAAGGGCATGTCCAGGACTCTGGTCTGAACGTCTTGACGGAAGTCCGTAGCCTTGAGCCATCCACGCCGCCTAAGGCAAACGCCGTTGCCCAACTGGCGGAACCCAGTGTCGGCGATGTCCGTCGCAACGGTAATGGCGTGGTCCGATGCCACCTCACCTTCCTGCAGGATCTCCAGGGCCTCTGCCCTCTTGTCGTCCGGCAAGAAGTCCAGCAGGGGAGCCAGTTTGTACCAGAGCTCCCTGTCGTATCGGGCCACGATAGCCAAGGCGTTGGCAGCTTTAATCGTCGTCGCTGCAGACGAGATGACTCTGCGTCCCATAGCGTCCAATTTCTTTCCCTCGCCGTCCGGTGGGGAAGTCGATGTGGAGGCCGCACCCCCCCCCGCTTTTTTCCTGGCCGCCGCGGAGACGACTGAGTCCGGGGTAGGCTGCGCCCGGAGGCACAGGGGGGCCGTGTCCGGGACCCGGTACTTTTTCTCGTACCGGTCTCTTCTAGCTGGCGTCGTGGAAGGGTTCTTGAGGAGGGTGAGGCCCTCATCCCAAATGTCGTCCAATAGAGGCACCGCGGGGACCGTCTTCCTCTTGGCCTCGCGCCGCTGATAAAGGAAACCTTCCTTCTTCTTCTCCTCAGGGCAGAGTTGGAAAAGCTCGGATGCCCTGGCGATCATAGAGTGGAACGATCCAATCTCGTCGGGCAGAGAAACCCTGGTGGGAGGCGACGACGGTACATCCTCGTCGTAAACCTCGTTGTCCGTACCCGTCGCTGCCGTGTCAGTCCCCGTATCATCCCCTCGGGTGGACGGGGAGGAGGGCTGGAAGGGGCGCGACGGCTGAAAAGGAGGTGGAGGGTGGATCCTTCTTCTCTTGGTAGGGGGAACACCAGAAGGTCCCGGTTCTGGGTCCCCCGACGGGAGAGGTTCAGTCGGCAACGGTAGTCTCGTCCTTATCTCTGAGCATAAGGACTGTATAGCCAACAAAATGGCCGCCGAGTTGTCTCGCGGCGCTGGCAGAGGGGAATCCGACGGGCGATCAGGGCGTTCCCGACGGGCCGGTCTTCTTCCACGCCGAGGCCGTGGCTTAAGACCTCGACCAGCTCCTCCTCCGAGGTTGAGGCCGAATCTACGACGACGCCCTGCCCCCCCTTTTTCTTCCCCACGGGGGTCCTATCGATGGGCACAAAAGAGGACTCCCTCCGAGGTGGCAGGGAGACTCTGAGCCCCGAGGTCGCCACCACTGGTGTAGCCTCCACAGGCTGAGCCAGGGCCGCCGCGACAGTTTCGATAGAGGGCTTGGCCGGATGGATTAAGGCCTTCACCACCTTAGGTGCGCTCACCGCCTTATCCTTGAGGGGGGGGACACTGCCTCGCTCCCCCTCCGCCTTCGAGCTCGACCGGGGCCTCTCCAGGAGCTTCGCCGGGTGCTCGGCCTTCCTCTTACCCGACCCAGAGCGTTGGCTCGTGGTTGATGGTGCCGGGGAGGGTGCGCCCTGCCTGGCGCCCGTAGAGCCCGACCGTTCGGCGCTCCCGGTGCCAGCGGACTCGCGGTGTTTGGCCTTATGTTGGACCCCCGTCGCCGGGGCGTCCTCAAAGGTCTTAGAAGACCGCTCGGATTTCTTCCTCTTCTTCTCGCCGGACGGGCTCTTCCCTTCTAGCCAGTTGGCGAGACGTTGATGGCGGTCCTTCATGGACGAGATCTACCTAGAAATCCACGCATGGATGGCCACCCACAGCCTCTGCTTAAATGACGATAAGACGGAACTGCTTATTGTCAGCTCACAGACTCGCCTCCATAAACTGGATCCTAGATACCAATCCTTCACCATTGACGGCAACAGTATAAAAGTGTCAAAAGACGTCAAAACACTGGGGGTGTACCTTGACTCAAGACTTTCTCTTAAAAAGAAAATTAACGCCACCATTTCAGCCACAGCCTATACCAACAAACACATAAATGCCTGCAAACCATTCTTATCCACCAACAGCCATCTTATACTGGCTAGAGCCCTCATACTGTCCAAGTTGGACTATTGCAACACCCTATTCCTTGGTTCTACAAACATTAACCTGAATAGACTGCAGATAATCCAAAATAATGCCCTCCGCTGTGCTCTCATTCTTCCACGCAAGGCCCACCTCTCTACACTCAGAAAGGAATCCCACTGGCTCCCCATCCGTGATAGAATTAAACTGCGGACATTGGTCATTACTCACAAATGCCTATACCTGACTGCCCCACGCTACCTCTCAGCCAAATTTACGAGACAGAACTCCACCAGACCAACCAGATCACCTTACCTTCACCAACTCAATATACCAAAGTTTAACCTGAAAACAGCTGGGGGAGTTAGCTTCCCCGTACAGGCAGCCAAACAGTGGAATGCACTTCCCATGACAATAAGAGCTGACACCTCATTCTTGTCATTTAGAGCCAAAGTCAAGGAACTGCTAGGCACCCAACAATAATCAGGCCAAGGCACTTAACTATACCCAACAGGTCCATTACCATACTGATGTATTTGTAACCTAATCCATTATCTGCTTCCTCACTCAAATGTATGTTATGCTTGCAGCAAATCAAACTGTAACTGGCCTGCCATCATCTACTATGCTTCTCCCTGGACCACTCTGTAACCAGGTCCTTCGAACCACACTGTAATGTATCATATTCACATTGTATGTGCAACTATCTGTAACTACTGTTGTACTTAAAGAATTAGCGCCCAGTTACCCGAGGGTTCGACAGCGCTTTACAAATAAACAAACTAAACTAAACATGCGATCATACTGAGCATCCGCATATACATCAGAAAAATACTTATTCCATTGCTTCTCAAATACCCCATTCAGCTCTGCCTGAATGTGCTGAGAGTGTCTGCAGAATTCTTATTAGTCATAGTTCTCGCCATATGTTCACTATTCTTTTGGAAGGTATTACCCAAATTGTTCGAACACAATTGTTCGAATTACCGAATTGACCGAAAGTCGAGGGTCCGAATTGACCTTTGCACAATTGACTGCATATATATATATATATATATATATATATATATTGGTTTGGTAATATATATATATATGTATATATATATATGTATATATATAATGGGGGGTTGCGGGGGGTTCCCCCCGCATATATATGTAACAATTGACCTTCACAATTCGGTCAATTGTGCAAAGGTCAATTGTAATTCGAACAATTGTAGTTCGAACAATTCGTATACATCCTTTTGGAACATCAGCGCTTTCTTGCCCTTTACCCAATTCTTGTAGCGACACTTCAGTGTTTTTAATTGTTGCCAACAGAATTGGGTTTGAGACGCCATAATAGTTTTTCTTTGGTTCTTATACTCCGCTCGTTTGATATTGATCTCTAGATCAAAGGCATGCTTACGTTTACTGCCATTTTTGTTAGGAATAGTGATTGTATTTATAAATGGCACTAGTAGATCAGTACACTGGGCAGGAGAATCAGCGACTGCATTATTCTCTACTGTCCGCCTATATGCTGCTATTTTGGTGTCATTCCATCGAAGTCTTGTCCTTGATGAATTGATAGCCAGACATTGTGTGAACCTTTGTTTGTTGTTCTGGAGCGAGGTCCAGAAAATGTCCAAGGATAATACATTGTGATCACTATGCTGATGTACAATAAGTTCTAGCTTTTGTACTTTATCAAGTAAAGCTTCCTCTACATATATGTAGTCTATGATGCTAACCCTGTGCTCTCTATGCCATGTTGAGTGTGCAGGGATGTCTCCCGGGACTGCCCTATTTACCATGTGAACATTTTGTTCAGCCATAAAGGAGGTCCATCTATGTACCTCCTTTGTGGCACGCTTGTCATCCCAACAATCTAGGTTTAGATCTCCCATAATGATTGTTTGAGTAATGGCTGGGCTCATGTGTACTAGATCTAGTATTCTAGTTAATCCACGATAAAAAGCTTCATCCACCATGGCAGCCGTATTTCGTTATAGATTGATCAGTGCTATTTTCTGCTGACTAATGGTAATTTTTTCTAACTGGATAGATGCACTTTCTGCAGTCCACGCTGAGATTATCCCAATTTCATATTAACAGCCACTAGCAGGCCAGAGGATGCTCTTCCTCTGCTGGGGATGGCTGGCAATAATATGATGTCATAATTATCCCAGACCGGGGTAAGCGTAAGCCACGTTTCTTGTAATGCTATTATATGATATATTGTAGCAACATTTTTAATTCAAGTTTGCAAATGCGAGTGGCCCCTGGTATTCCAGCTCGCAATTTTTAAGACCGGGGCTACAACTTGCATTGGTGGTTAAGTGTCCAAGAAATGATGTGTCGGCGCCCATCTGCCACCTTCAGTCTCAGAATTTGGATATATGTTTGGCTTGGGGTTCTTCTGTTGCGCTCTTGCCGCCATGCGCTCAGGATCTTGAGCAATTAAGAAGCCCATGTCAAACAGTGTCCTTTTAGATCGCCAGATAGTGTTTAATACTATTCCCGAAAGGGATCCATAGTCTTACTATCGCTGGCGTGGAATCTGATATACATTCGATCTGATCAGCATCTCGTGTTGTCACATCTTCTAGTTCCACCACATCACTAAATATATTCAGGACGCTCCTCCTATTAAGATCATAGGATTTGAAGTTTCCATCTCTACATTTCATGATGAGGGTATGACAAGGGGAATTCACTAGATGAGCGTGTCGTGAACGGTTACGCATAGTTGATTCAGTGTTTGTACTATGCGGACGCTGTTGGTCTATCTTCACTGTTTGGCTGTGGTTTAGCGGGCAATTCAAAGAAACTGCTTCTCGATGTGGATTCAAAGTTATTCCTTTAGAGGGACCATTACCACATTGTGAAGGGCCATAGACGTTTACCTGCTTGCCTGAGCCTAAATGTTCTTGTGGCATAAGTGGAGGAACTGGTACTTTTCGGTAATCGTTCTAGTAAGGAGGTGTCTACAGCCTTTTTCAAATTCTCCATAGAAAGTGCAGTCATATTACCTTGTGTATTTTCCACCAAAGGTCTCGAGGGCTGGGGAGGGTGGAAGGTTACCACTTTCTGGGCTATGGCGGCACTCTCCACGTTCTCCACCGGACGCTCTGCCTGTTGGATAGCCTGAAGGAGATTGTTTAGTGGCGAATCGGTTGGTGGCGGATGATTCGTCTCGCTCTGCTGACGTGTAACATCATCCTAATCATCCGCCCGCCCACATCCGCGTTTCAGGCTACGTTGGTATTTCGTCTCAGTTGCTGCCCTTTAGAGATCTTTTTGGTAGGTGAATCGCTTGAAAGAATGCGTTAAGGGTGTTTTTCGGATTTCTAATAGCAGCCGTATTCTTTGGTTTTTTTAATAAAACAGCGAGCTCCTTGACCCCTTTTCTTTATATTTTTGTTGAGTACAAGCCCTTTTGGGAATGAATCTGACACTCGCTGGACAGGGCTTGCCATTGGATTAGATGCTCCTGCAGACGCAGATACGGGAGCCATACTGACCCACGATTCATCAATTGGTATTACATTGTTGCTATTCATGTCCAGAATTGGGCGAATTATACCAGGAAAAGCCGGGAGCAGAGATACCTGCTTAGCAGGTACGGGGAGCTGAGCCACTGAAACAGTCACTGGGCCTCATTACAACTCTAGCCGTTGCCGTGCCGTTAAAAAGTTGCATTTTTCCTGCACCCGTGAATTTGCAAGAACCGGGTCATGCCGAGCTCGGCGGACCCGGTAATTGCCCATTTGCAGGTGCTGGAATCAAGGGCCTCCCGATCCCCATTATGTCCCATAGGGCTGAATGGGAATGGGGATGTCGGATGCACCAGCACATTCAGAGTTGTTCTGTGCATCCGGCGTGCTCTGCTCGCGGGTGCCGTTACACTTGGCGGGTGAGACGGCTCCCATGAGCAGAGCTGATAGTATGGTGGTCCAGGGACTACGGTACCGGCATGCTTACCGGTACCGTAGTTGCCAGACCGCCATGCTCGTAATGAGACTCCTGTAATGATATACTCTCAGCAGTAACAGATAAATCAGACCTTCGATTGTTCCATTTAGTTCCTTCAACTTAGACTCTAATACACTTTTGGCATTGAACCATTGTGACAAATCATCAAGTTGCGCTGCTTGTTTGGTTATTCTGGCATCCAGTGTTTCAAATAATTTAAACAAACTCATTATAGTGGTATTAATTGCAGTTAAAGCCACTTCAATCATAGAGGCGTTATATAGAGGCGTTATGATATGTTATTTATAACCAGAAATTTCTAAGCGCAGACCAGGGATCGACCCTGTGGTGCTCCGTGTCGTCTTGCTTCCAAGGCGAGCGCGTTGCCCCTGAGCTATACTCCCGAGACTTGGTCCCGAGGTGGAATTTCATTGTGTGGTTGGGTGAAGAAAAAATGGAAGAGATGTTGATTGCACTTGTGAAATTGTCGAATTAATCATTGGGGCAATGCCTCTGTGAGAGCTATTCCCGCTAAGAATGGATATTGGTGATTGACACTGACTGGCAAAAATTGAACTTTCAGAGTCGGCTCGACTCACACTTGGAAATGTCACTGGGTTTTTACCCTGCTCCCAATCCACTTGCATTGTGAGACCCCTCAGTGCTTAAAGCTGCTTGTTTTTACAGCGGGGTGGGTTCAAAGAGCCTTACTGGGTTTTTACCCTGCTCCCGATCCACTTGCATTGTGAGACCCCCTCAGCACTTAGAGCTGCTTGTTTTTATAGCCGGGGTGGGTTCAACGAGCCTTATTGGGTTTTTACCCTGCTCCCAATCCACTTGCATTGTGAGACCCCTCAGCGCTTAAAGCTGCTTGTTTTTACAGCGGGGTGGGTTCAAAGAGCCTTACTGGGTTTTTACCCAGCTCCGAATCCACTTGCATTGTGAAAACCCCCTCAGCGCTTAAAGCTGCTTGTTTTTACAGCCGGGGTGGGTTCAAAGAGCCTTACTAGGTTTTTACCCTTCTCCCGATCCACTTGCCCTGTGAGACCCTCTCAGCGCTTAGCGCAGCTTGTTTTTACAGCCGGGGTGGGTTCAAAGAGCCTTACTGGGTTTTTACCCTGCTCCCGATCCACTTGCGTTGTGAGACCCCCTCAGCGCTTAAGGCTGCCTGTTTTTACAGCTGGAATGGGTTCAAAAAGAGAGCCTTACTAGAATTTTCCCTGCTCCTGATCCACTTGTGTTGTGAAACCCTTTCAGTGCTTGTGTTGTACTATTTCGCTGCTGGGGTGGGTTCTAAGGGCTTAGCTGGGAACTTCCCCTGCCCACGATCCACTTGTGTACCCCAGTGCGCTTATCTTGCCTAAAAAGATGCGAGGGGGTGGGTTCCGGAGCCTTACTAGGAACTTACCCTGCTCCTGATCCACTTGTGGTGAGACCCCCCCCCCCTTCTGCATGCATGGAGGTGAATACTTGAGGCTTACTAGTACATGTTTCTGCTCAAGTTCCTCTCTCCTTTTCAGTTTTGTAATACCCCTAGAGCTCCCACCTGTATTGATGTTCTCTGGTGGATTCTGAGCACCTGGGTCTTCTATAACTGTATTTTCCTAGAATATTAACTAATAGACAAAAAGACCCCCCGGTATTTTAAAAAGGCCCTTCTTGGAGTTGAATTTTTATGTTTATTTTTTGAAGTGAGGCGTTTTAGCCTCCCCTAATGATATGATTGTGTTCCATCTTCTACCTGGCCCTCGCTATAGCTTTTCCTTACAGTTATTTGCAGGGTGGGAGGGATGGTTTTTTAGACCTGCAGCCGTCCTGCTGCTGTTCGTGGCTGACGGGGAGGAAGCATGAGAAGGGCCACCTTGCCCCCGCCAGATAAAGGCAAAATTCGGCCTGGGGGCAAGGCGGCCCTTTCTTTGAACTTCAAAAGGCCCCCGCTCAGCATCCGCAGGATGGGAAGGGGGGCCTTTGAAGTATGGAGGGCAAGGTGACAGGGGGCAGCGACTGCCGGTTGTCACCTGCCCCTCTCACCTCACCCTCCAGTCTTGGAGACGCGCTGTCTGGGTTCCCATTGTTAAGGGACCCAGCAGCCCGACCCCACCATGTGCATGCTAAGTGGGGCAGCGCCAAAAGGCACTGCCCCACCGTACTTAGCACAAACCCCCCACCTCCCAGCTTACGGCCCCGGGCCTCCCATCCGGGTGGGCCCGCGTGTATAAGCCTGGAAGTGTTTTTGTGCTGGGGAGTGGCATGCGGGTGACACGGATGGATGACAAGTGTGACAAGACAGGCAATACAGAATGACAGTTGCAGGAATGAGGAGACTGACGACCAGGATGTGAGGTGGAAAAAACTTTGGCCACAAGCTTTATTTTAGTACCAGCCATGGTGCAAAGAAAAACCAGCCATAACATCACATAAGGATAACAATACTATATTTTGGGGACAGAGGGAACAGGTGAGCGGGGGGCCCTAATCCCAATTAGGGGCCCGCTCGAGGCTGATCCCCGCCGCCACCCTGAGGGGATGCTGACCGGCGTCTCCCAGGTCCCCCCAAAATAAGAGATTATGAATTAAGTACAGACTCTGGCTGCCAGGTTCCAGAAAATATTCCTGGTGAAATGTCCATACCTTCAATGGACAGGTGAACCCTGTAATTGCAGAACATGGCCTGGTTGTGTACCGAGATCCCATGTTTAATAAATATGAGGCCTGATAAAAGGCAGAAATTGGCCACGGCTTTGTTCAGTTTGCGCCTAGAAATCTCCATGGCTTTGCTGCACTCTGCCCCATGCCACTGTTGGCGAGGGATGATTTCTGACATCATCACTTCTGTTCGAGGTTTTAGCATGCGTGCCAAGGATCAGAGGGAGGTGCCGATTTAAGCCAGAAAAACGTCCTGCCCAGCTGAGGCAAGTCATTGCCCCTGAGATGGGTGGATGATGAGGAGACAATCGGGGGGGGGGGGAGGAAGATACTATTAGATCAAGTCTTTCCTGATGTATCTTTTGTAAGCCCCCGATTTCCAACCCCCAATCCCTTTTATGGCTTTCTCTTGCAACCCCCCCATCCAGGCTTAAGTGGCTGCTCCTATCCTGAAGGCGTGGGATCCAAACTCAGTAGGATTCCATCCTATAGCTATTATAGTCTTCCTGAGGACAGACCTCACCTGGAATCTACTGAGGGCAGACCCAATTTTGTGTGTGAATAATTTCCCCCCCACCCCCCCCCCGGCTGGGGCGCTTGTTCGTGAAGGCCCTGGTGATGCAGATGGGGCAATATTCTGTTTCCTCAATGCAGTACAGGTTGATGATCCTCCCTTTTCCTAATTGGTCACTTTTGGACCTACACAGTTTCACAGCCCTACCTCTGATCCTGTGTTTTTGGAGGCTATCTCGCTGATCCTGAACACCCCAGAGTAGTTGAATGTGAAGGCAGCTCTAAATAGTGAGGCCTCATAGGCATTGTTGCATACTGCAGGGAGGGTGTCTAGCAGAACTTTTTAATTTAGCAAAATTGAGGGGGCGCCTGGTGTCTGTCTTGACCCCTTCCATTTTGGTCCAACCGTTGAGAGCATATCTGGTTAGTGCGCCGTGGGTGGGGTCGGGTGCCACTGCTAATCTAGTGTAATATGAAACTGCTGCCAGATGGGAGAGCTGTGACCGGCTGGCTGGCGGGGGCTGCCTTGGATGTGTCCATGGTGGCCCAAACCTCTTCTGGAACTGCTGTCCTCCTGGCTTCTGCCTGTGGGTTTAGTGCCTTGCAAGTGGAGAACTGAAAACGGGACAGAGCGTCAGCGGCCTTATTATCTTTGCCTGCAATGTGCCGCCCAATTATTACCATGTTATTTTCCAGGGTGACTTTTTGTCATTTCTCTCAACACTTTTAGCACCAGAGGGCAGGAGGCAGCACCTTGTTTAAAATGTGTACAACCGCCATGTTGTCTGACCGTGTGACCAGTTCTGTGCTGGCCAACAAGTCCCCCCATAAATAGGGTGCCAATCATTATGAGGAATAACTCTAGCAGTGTAATGTTCCTGGACCAGCCCCTCCTCTGCCAGCAGGGAGGCCAGTGCTCGGCGCACCACTTGTTAGCAAAACAAACCCCAAATCCTTTGCTGCCAGCCGCATCTGTGAACAAGGACCTTTTGTCTGCGCCATTCATGGTTTTGCGCCATATCACCTGGCCATTAAAATTGTTAAGAAATGATTCCCATATGGCCATGTCTAGTGTTATTTCTTTGCCCAATCTGATGTGGTGGTGTGGCTTAGTAACCCCCCCCTCATTTTTAGTTCCACGTTCCTGTTAAAGATCCGGCCTTGGTACCTGATTCTGGTAGCAAAATTGAGCTTCCCAGCAAGGGACTGTATTTTCCCGCAGCGTCGCTTAGTCCCTGCCTGTCATCAACCTTATTGTCTTTAGAAGGTCCTCCATTTTGTCTATGGGTAGGCAGCATTCTCTCTTGGAAGAGTCAATCTCTATGCCTAAGAATGACAGGGCGGTGGTGGGTCCTACCGTCTTCTCACGCGCAGTGGAACCCCTAATGCCTGCCTGGTTTCACTGAATAACTTAATGGATGAGCTGCATATGGGAGACCCTGCTCGGCCAGTGAAGAAGAAATCATCTAGATAGTGTACCGTTCTGGCTCTAGGCGTGGCCTGTTGGAGTACCCTTTGTAGGAAAGAACTGAACTATTCAAAAAAAAAAAGAAAAAAAAAAAAAGAAATAAAGTATAAAAGATTTTTGAAAGAACAATCAAGTGTGGAGACAATTATTTGGCACTCATGGATAATATGCAAAGGGAAGTCGCAAGTGGCAATGCATAGAATTTGATAAATGACTTAACTCTACCAGTGGCAATCATGGTATTCATGCAATAACGCAGCTGACAAAACCCTACAAACAATAGAAAAAGCAAAAAAGAAGGAATTCGCCGGGAACAAAGTCCATAAAAAGGTTGCCAAGAAAGTGTTTAAAGTCTATTCAAAGTAGGCACACGCGATGGCGCAGCCCATGGGGGGGGTGGGTGTTTATCAAAATAGAATTTGTTGTCAAAATGGAAACACAGCCACTGGTAGGTGTTCTTGTGCACAGGCGGCAGCCTGAATGCTGACTTAGTGTCGGCTTTCGCCATGAGAGCGTGTCTACCTGACAGTTTTACTAGGTCAACCGCATCCTGCACGCAGCTATACGAGACAGTAGCCTCAGTGGCAAGGATGACAACATTGAAAGGGCTTCCGGCTGAGTGAGATAAATGGTGGATCGTCCTAAACTCCCCCTGCTGTTTTTTGGGCACAATGGCCAGGGGGAAGCATAAAAACTCAATGAAAGGAGGGTGTTGGAAAGGACCCTCAATCCTCCCTAGGTTTGGCTCTTTACCAATTTATTCTCTTATTATGTTGGCTAGAAAAGAGGCAGATTTTAGGTTTTTGGGTATAGTGTGAGATCCCTGGCCCTTGAATGGGATCTGAAACCCATCTTTGAAGCCCTGACCCAAGAATTATCTAGCTGCAGGGTCAGGGTAGTTCTCTAACATTTTTATTAGTTGGTCAATTTCTGTTGGTGAGGCTCCCATTTTATTACTAGTACATGTTTTTACCCTCTGAGACTTTTGGGCTGGGCCTGGAGGGAGAGGCTTTTGTGCAGTCGTTGCTGCTGTGGTCACCATTGCATGTGCTGTATTGGTGCTTGTATCAGCACTCATTGCCCTTGTTGCATGACCCTCTGTTGAAATACCAGCAGGTCCCCGGGGTGCTCCCTTTGCCCCCCCCGTGCTGCGGTTGCCAAACTGCCCTTATTCTGCCCCGCTTTTTGCCCCCTTGGGGGCGGTCTTCGAAACGGGAGTTTGTTTTTGTTGGCATTTGCACTGTCTTGTTGTGACCTATGCTGGTTATGCTGCCTGTTTCTATCCCTTCTGTTGCTTTTGCTGCTCTTGGTCCTTATTATTCTGAGCAGAGCACACTGAGCTGAGTTTTCTTTTAAGACATGGGAAATATACAGTTTGGGGTCTTCCTCTTCCCAGCCTGGGTCAGGGAATCTCTGCATCTCCTTCCTGAACTCCCTGTCGTAGTTCAGCCATGATTTCTGCCCAAAGGTATTGTGGATCTCTAGGATTCTATGGTGGTAGGCAATCAATGCCCTCTTCTGGGAATTCTTTTAAGAGGATGGTTGACAGGATTTGAAAAGAGGCCTCCCAATTCTGAATATTCTTTTCCAGGGTGGGCCTCTTTTCTCACGCTATTTCTTTCTCTTTCTTATCCCTCTCGGGAATAACAAAACCTAATTCTTCATATTCCAATAGGCAACAAATATCAATGAATTGTTTCTTCCAAATCTTAATTTTGCACTCTATGTGCCATGCAATAGGCTTCTATTCACACTTTTGCCGGCTGTGCGTCCCCCATATTTATTCATGTGAGGGCTTGGAGACACAACATCATTGCTAGGCCCAACCCATGCTTTAAGTTGGCCCTGGACATCCTCGCCCCCCCCAGAATCACACTCTGTGTCCATGCTGTCACTCTTGCTGCTGGAGCTGTTTGAGTCATCCCTAAGCCTCTTCATTTTCCCAGCACCCACATCCTTGTGCCACTTTAAAAAATTGTTCTAACATTGCTTTTCACAGTACCTGATTGTGCTTTTCTTTTGGTGCCGGGGTGGGTATCTGAAGAGGCGGTCATGCTGCGGACATCACAACGCTGCTTCTTCCTTGCCGGCCGCTCCCTTTCTGCTGGCTCATCATAGCCGGTGTCCGCATGCTCCAGTGCGTCTGCGTTGTCATCATTGAAACTGGTGGATGCAACTCTACCACTATTTCCTGCACCACGTCCACGCCATGGACTGCTTCTGCCGTTTTATCCTATTCCAGGAGTAGTGTTTCTTTAAGGGATAAAGCATCGGCCATCTTTTCCTTCTTTGAAGTCTTGGCTGGAGCTTCTTAGCACAGAATTGTGATGCTGGCTGTTGCTGTACTGGCCCTTCTTTCTGATTGTGGCTCTTGTCCTGATCTTCTTCTTGTAGTCTGGAACCGCAGTTTTCCCCTCGAAGCAAGGTATTCAGAAAAAACCTAAAGCCAGGCATGCCGGTATGTAAACTTCCCGGGGTAGTGCTGTTTATAGGAGCCATGTTTTAGTGGCCCCCAACTACCTGCTGCGAGGTCCTGCATATGCTGTGGGCTCCAGTCGCACGAAAATGCCTGTGAGCCTGCTGGCAGAGTTGCCCCCTGATTTTAAGCGGGCCGTGTCACTGTACCAACTGGTTTTGCTCGCAAATGGCATGATTGCCAGGCAGCCATTAACTTGCCCTTCATCTGTTGCTCTGTGTCGTCTTGCTTCCAACTCGATTCTCTGAAAACACATTATGAGGCCAGGCGTGTTTTAACGCCAGAGTTTGCTTTGAATAGCATTGAAAGCCGCACACGCTTGAATTGTTTATTTTCTTAATGATGCTTGAGCGGGGATCGCCTTCTGGATAACTTCGAGGTGGGCTCAAGACTTCATAAGCTGCTGCTCAGTGCCCCCGTTCCAGTCTTCGGTATGGAATGCTGCAGCCAGGCCCGAGGCTTTATTATGGATGCCCCTCGTCCAACCACCTCCTGCCAATCTTAGATCTGGCAGTGGCAGCCTGTAAGCAGCTGGAAAATGCTGCGCAGCATCTTTCTTTTTGGCCCGCCGCCGCAGCTGTCAGCTGTCCTCGTGGAGGCTGGAGGGGCTGGTGAAAGACACGTCTCACTGCACCTTTTAAAAGTACTCAAAATTATTCTTCCTGCCGGATTTTTGTGTCTTGCAGTTTGCGAATGGAAATCCTGGGAAACTCCCCCTGCCAATCTGCGATCTTGTGTACACTCGCAGCTTGCCTACAGCCTTGATTTACTGCTTTCCCTCTCCAGCTCCTTTCTTCTTTGTATCAGCCGTGAAGTTGCACTGCCAGCCGTGCTCTGGAATGCTGGAGTGGCTCGAGTCCCGAAGAGCCTGGCGATGTGCTGGTGAAACTCAGCCCGGAGACCTGCAGCCGTCCTGCTGCTGTTCGTGGCTGATGGGGAGGAAGCATGAGAAGGGCCACCTTGCCCCCGCCAGATAAAGGCAAAATTCGGCCTGGGGGCAAGGCGGCCCTTTCTTTGAACTTCAAAAGGCCCCCGCTCAGCATCCGCAGGATGGGAAGGGGGGCCTTTGAAGTATGGAGGGCAAGGTGACAGGGGGCAGCGACTGCCGGTTGTCACCTGCCCCTCTCACCTCACCCTCCTGTCTTGGAGACACGCTGTCTGGGTTCCCATTGTTAAGGGACCCAGCAGCCCGACCCCACCATGTGCATGCTAAGTGGGGCAGCGCCAAAAGGCACTGCCCCATCGTACTTAGCACAAACCCCCCACCTCCCAGCTTATGGCCCCGGGCCTCCCATCCCGGTGGGCCCGGGTGTAGTTTAGCTTTCGGGGTTAGCAAGAGCCCCGAATTGTTGGATCTCAGGGTGTGTCTTGCTGGCAGCCAACCCGATAAGGCTGACAGGTAGTTTGGGCTTTTTCCAAAAAGGCAGGCGTGAGCGAAGCACAGCGTGCAAAACACAATACGCTTTCTAATGGGAAGCCAGTGCAGAGATTTTATTGCCAATGATACATGGTGAGATTTATGCAGTCTGCAGACCACTCTGACAGCATCATTTTGAACCACATGTAGGCGATTTAGTTCTCCCTGACCTTTACCCTGCAGTAGACTTCAGCAGTAGTATTACCATGATCCCACAATGGCACGCGCCAGGGTGGCACAGCAGCTAGAATCCAAGAAAGGCCGGATCTGCGCCAGAAGATTGATGTAGTATGAGGAACAAGACACAAGATGGCTAACATGATCTTTCATGCTCAGTTCTTGGTCGAAAATGACTCCCAGAGTTTTAACCTTCAAGGGAGTTTTTAGAGAGCATTCGCCCAGTTTAAAGGCTTGAAACGCTGGGTTCCGGTGACGGCCCATAATCATGATTTCCGTCAGAGTTGTTAACTGTGCCTACAGCTCGCGCACCAGCCCTTCTAGAAAGCACCCGCCCACGTTATAGCGTGCAGGGACTCTATCTCCCAGAGTGGCCCACTTTCTTAACCCTGACCTGGGGCCTCATTACACCCTTTCACCGATGCTCCACATATTCCAGCATCACGTACATAGGCGTTACACGCATGCATGCTTAGAGATTAGCATCTCTGGCGACGCATGCGCACTCCTAATCCTTACCACAGCGCGTTTTAATTCACACAGGGACCGCGCCAACAGCGAGCAGCTCCTGTTACCAGCTACCCATACGGCTATGTGAACTAGCCGGCCCAGGTGAGAGCATCCACCCGCCCCTCCCATTGTTCCCCTGAGACTCCCCTTAGCCCTTGCTTGATCTAAAGGGTACATGGTCTCTCTCTGTGTTTAGGATCCCGTACCTTCCACCTACACTCTGCCTGCTCTAGGCGCCCGACCAGCAGACCACAACTATGCCCCTCGACCCTGCCTGAGGAGGCGACAGGAGGTCAGAAACCAGCTTCATCGGTCTCTGCGCATACCCATGATGCATGGTAACTACTCTTAGGTCATTGACCTTACCTTGCGACTTTTTGAACCGATACAGATCTATAACAATGTGCACACATGTCATCCACAGTGCCGCTACCCTAGGGCAAGTCTCCTCATGACTTGCTGCCCCCAGGAAATACCCTGTCAATCATAACACTATCCTGCAAAGAAATCCTGGTCCCAGCACACTGATGGTCAGTGTCTTTTCACCTCTCACCCAGTGCTGTCTCTTTGTGTCAGCAGAAATATCTGCCCTTTTAATGTCATTGAGTTGAAATCACCTTTATAAATACACATGTAACACTGCTAATACTAGCCCTTTTTATATGTTCCTCCTAGGGAGACCTTCTCAGTCCACAGAAGAAGGGTCTTGAACTTTATTTTGCCGAAACGTCCGGGGCCTACTACTGTCTTCATGTAGGCTACCCCCAACTATATCTGAACTATTGATTCTTATCCAGACGTTGACCTTTGATTAGGCCACCCCTTTTGATGTCTGGCTTTTTGCAACCATGTACTCATACAGACTGCTTTAATGTGACTGTTATCTACTGTAACTGATGAATTACACAAGTCACTGGAGGTGAAAGATTTGTTCACTATTAGCACCAAGTATCATTGGGTGTTTGCTGTATATATCACCACAATTACTCTGTTCCAAAGATTTTAAACAGAATAAGACCTCCGATAAATACTAGTCAATTTAATAAGAACGTGTGTGTTCCATTGCTTAGTATGGTTGAAAATAATATGTATGGTACACGGAAATCGCCTCTTAGTGTACCCCTCATGACAAAGACATAAGTCTGTTTTACAAAATTAATTGTAAAATAGCAAAACGCCAAGGGAAGGACAACCCCCCTGTACCTATATACTCTGTAAGCCCATTGTCCTTTTCCTTTTAGGGCTCTCCCTTCCGTTTCTAGATTTTGAGGTATGGGGAGCTGGTGAGCCACAGGTTGCAGACCCCTGAACTATTCACAGGCTGGGGATAATTACAAACCAACACTTAAGCAATAACACCTAACTGCCCGGGGCCCAAGGTATATCGTTCGGGCCTCACCAATGTGCTCTGGCGCCCTTAACACCAAATCTGTCCGGCAGATCAGGTGTTATTGGTATTAGCACCTCAGGTTTGAAATCCAAAAACCCGGGGTGCTAAGAGCAATATATTTATTTTCAATTCGGTTGCCTCGCAGTGTCATGTTCATTGAAACAAAATACTTAATAAAGTTGGCCCCCATGGATCTGGAAGGCAAAGCTCCATATGGACTCCTCTTCCATTTCCATGGTGGCCCAGGAGGCTGGATCAGTGGCGGCAGTGGATGCAGAGCCACCCCTGAAAGAAATCAGGTAAGTGGGGATTGCAGAGGAACGGCGACCTGAGGGAAGGTGGAGTGGGGCATGGGGAATATGGCGGGCTTGAGGAAGAAATTAAGGAAATAGTTCTGATAGAACTATACAAGAAAAGGGTTGATGAATTACTGAGAGAAATGAAAGAACTTAAACAATATCTCACTAAAGAAAGAATAAGGAGGATGCAGAAGGATGAACAAAACGTTACCCATAAAAAAGCCTTCAGGTACACTCAAGATCATTATAACCCAAAAGAGCAAGAAGACACGTTACAGAACATTAGACAACGAAACGATAAATGTAGAGTACGATAAGGGGAACCTCTTTTAGCTCAAGCGAAGGAAGTAATAATGAGGAAACAGGTCTGAACACGAGAGGAAACCCACCTGGTAGAAGAAACCCTAGAGGCAGACAGGGGAGGAATAGATATGGTAGCAACAGATGAGGATAGAACGGACAACACATTTTTTTTAGAACGGACCAACAGTATTGAGATATAGAGCCGAGAATCACCCGGAGCATGAGAGCATTGTGGTAAATCTATCGACACACAATCTAACCCACAATGAATTAACAACACTAGAGAAAGGCCTAGGCTTTGTGACTAGCAACAAACACAACCGTTTCACCTTCAGACAGGAATTCTCAGACCTAATGTGCAAAATCCACTTGAAACTATTTTTTGCAGATAAAGAGGAAGAAGATAGTGGTTTCCAGAACAAATCGAGATTCACACCTTCTGTGCAGACCCAGAGTGCTGAAGTGAGAGTTTTTCAATATCGAGTATTGGGAGATCTAGAGAAACTAGAAATGGAAAATAGACAAGCTAAGGGGTTCCAAAATATCAGCAAGGTTGAAAAAGCCACACTTAGATCCCTCTTACAGAATAACAACATCATCATTCGGAGAGCGACAAGGGAGGAGCGATAGCCGTGCAAGACAGAACAGACTATATTCAAGAATGTAACAGACAGCTGCAAGACAATGATAGTTATCAAAAACTAGAAGAGGATCCCACTGGCAACCCAGAGAAACTGATTAGTCAGAAAGTATAAAAAGCACACAAAAAAGAAGCTGAATTTCTGGCAATGGACAAACCAAGGATGCCCTAATTTTATACTCACCCTAAAAAACACAAAACCTGGACCAAACGGCCCAGACGACCCACAGTGTTGGGACTAGATTCAGTCCTAGAACCTTTATCCAAATTCGCAGATACCAAGAAAATGACCTTGTACATCAAAGATACCACACAGATGATCAAAAAAATAGATGGAATAGCATTTGATCATAAAAAGGAAATACTTCTGTGTCTAGATGTTGTAGCCCTGTACATGAGGGGCTTCATTACGGATGCTAGAAGAACGTTTACTACAAGAAACACCAAGCACCAGAACCCCTACATCCTTCATTTTATGGTGCACTGAGATTACACTTACAGAAAATGACTTCCACTTCAATGGCAACTACTATAAACCAATCCAAGGCACCGTGATGGGAGCTACTGGAGCCCCTAGCATAGCCAATCTATACATGGAGCATTTTGAAGAAAATCTAGTATATGCAGGAACTAACCCATTTCAAGAACATCTTCGCCTTTGGCGACGCTATATAGATGACGTGTTTGTCCTGTGGACAGGCAGCAAAGCTGATGAAGCTGCCTTTATTGAGTGGATAAATAAACAAGTCAGACCCCTCAGATTCACGTACATTCTTGATAAGAACAAGATAAATTATCTTGACCTTACCATCAAAGTGGACAAGGATAAAAATAGTATATTTGTAAAACCATTTCACAAACCGACTGACAGTAATGCCCTTTTACATTACACCAGTTTCCATCCATGGCATGTACGGGACAACCTAACAGTAACGGCCAGTTCCTGAGAATTAAGAAGAATGGCACAAATCAGAATGATTACAAACAAGAAGCAAGGTAATTAAGAGATAAACTGCATGTCAGGGGTTACCCATCAAAATTAACAGCAACAGCAATGAAACAGGCTAATCATAACAGCCGTAAAGCTCTTCTGGTTCAGAGTACAAGAAGTGGCAATGAAAATGAAGACACACTAGAGTTTGTGAATACCTAGAGTAACTTTTCAAATCAGATCAAAACAATTATTCATAAAAATTGGAGAGTAATGGAGAAAGGAAAAAACCCATTGAAAAGAACTCTAATCGATTATAAAAGAAGCAAGAACATCAAAGATCAAGTTACAAGAAATAACTTTGTTCCCCAAATGAATAAACAACAGACTATTACGGAAGGTTGGGGCATGACACGCCCGAAAGGGCACACTCGCTGTGGGAACTGCACTCATTGCAGTCAAACAATTAGAAGTGTAGAAACTGTCTTAGGTTTACAGAGAGTCTGGAAACAACAAACCCTGACAAACTGCAAATCCAAAATGGTAGTATACGCCGTTTGGTGTCCATGTGGAAAACTCTATACTGGAAAAACAGAAATAAAAATAAAAACAAGAATTACTGGACATAAAAGCTGCATAAAAAACAGAATACACACAGTGCAAATAGTGAGCAATTTTATTGAATTAATACATAAAGGAGAGGAATTAAATTGGACTGTAGACTATCAAGTAAGAGCAGGAGGAAATGCTAACATAGACAAAAGGAAATTTATTACAAAAAGAAAAAGAATTAATCTTCCTAAAAAGAAGTGCTGAAACGGGCTTGAATGAACACACCGAATAATAAATATACAAAAGGAAGAACAGTGTATATCGTAAATGTATCATTGGAGCCAGTCACTCTACAAGAGGCACAGCTAATATTCCCCACCAGGAATGGGACAGTCATAAACAGCATTGCATCGTATGATAAAAATCTACAGGAGAGATGCGGTACATGAGAGCGGGATGGATGTGCAAGGTACTGAGACTGCTGCAGTCGGCACCCATGGCAACACGTATAAACTTGCACGTATGTAGATTAGAGACATGCACCTACAAGACGTACTAGTCCGACGCGATTACTTAGGGAACAGCTGAGTCAAACGAGAACCCGTCCTGCCGGAACCTAGGAGTGAGAGCTGAACACGCGAATCAAACGGTAAGCAGGAAATATGCACACCCGGAGGTGGTGAGTGATATATTTAACCCCTTGAAAAGCCCATAAAATAAAACAGGAAACAACATCTTGGTCACGGCAGTTGGCAGAACTGATTAGAAGAAGTTGAAATAACTGCAAAATAGAAGCACTCAACTTCTTGCAGGCACATTTTCGCATAAAACATAAGATGGTCCATGAAGGTACTGCACAATATCAAGATGAATTCATTGTTGCTGTTTTAAACTGAGTAAGAAGTAATGTGGAAAAACTAGTATTTGTTCCCCTGAAGAATTTCCAGATAAAAGTGTTTTTAGAGAACGTAAGAGAGGAATGAAAAATATTGGGTAGAAGAAAGAGTATGAAAGAAGTGTGAATGGTTGTGACGTAAGAAGAAATGCATCAGACATAAGAACTGAAAAAAATGTGTATAGAAAGAAATGGCTTTTATAGAAGAAAAAGCTAAGAAAAACTCAAATGTACGCTACTGATTGTTAGTCCACAGAAATTGAACGATGACAAATATATGAATTGCACTGTGAAACTATTTATTGAGTTAATAATAATTTTAAATAAAATCTTATTATTAAATTGAATAGACCACTTGTAGTATTTTTCATAAACTTGTGTGATATAAATACATCCACCTCCAAGTAGAGGAATAAGTAGGTAGCCAACTCAATTGCAAACCGAGAACGACATATGACCTCCTAAACACTTTGAGTATTTGTAAAGAGGGATTGTTTAGTGTGATCAGTAATATACCCCCAACCTCCATTACAAGTTTTAGAAGGCGGTGGAAGTAGCCATCAGGTTTCTTGGAACGCAGGCTTGGATCGTGGTATTCAGCCCACGATCCGAGCACCCTGATTGCTTGGCTGACCCACCCTGGCTGCTAATATAAATAATTCTTCCCTAACACGGCATGTCATTCCGTATAAGCAAAGAAAACACAAGGTACTCTTTACAAATCTAGTGACCACCCTCGACCTCCAATGCATCATTGTAATCTAAGTGCTGATGAAGACAAGAGAGGCTGCTCAGAAGAGCCCGATGGCAACAGGTTTATTGAGTGAGGAGCAAATGGTTAGGATAACAGAGACTATTTAAATGAATAGTGCGCTCAAAATGTGTATTGTCCCGAGCGTTCGGGCATGTGGTTTAAAGCACTCTGTGATCGATCGTAAAAACATTTCCTATGCACCTTACCATAGTTTTCCTCACTTTTACACATGCGAAATCAAGCATCGGGGCAGGTCCATCTTGTGCTAATCTTATCCGTTGCTGCATTGCCCTAATTTGAACTGCCCTCGCAGCACTAAATCCTATCCCCGCCCCTGAAGCTGACATCACTAGATGCTTATGGCCCATTTCATAATGCGAATGCACGTCTCGTGTCAACATTCTCTGTGCGCCAGCTAATGACGTGTCTCCATGGAAATGGCAGGATGTCTCTATCCTCAATAAGTATAAACAGACCGCTTCTCATAATTTTTCCTATGACTCGTTTCTGCTCTGTTCAGCTATCTCCGTTGCTTGTAGCCTGTGTGAACAGATACTTGTACTAGCATTACTATTGATTTTAATTTTGTCGTATAATGTCAACAATTCAGCCCTACCAGTACAAGCCAGAGTATTCCGAGGCAGAATTAGTTGAAAGAGAAATATGTGGAAACGGTGGGGCATCGGACAACAGTTGGGAGGACGAATCACTGGATCCTGAACCAAAGCCTAGTCGCATGGAAGACGTCTCCAACTGGTGTACCTGCAATTGGTGCAAGGTCATGCCAACCGAGGAGGAGAACTGCTGCTGCAGAGAAAACTCTGGATGCATGGCCTACATATCGGAAGACGAGACACAGCCGCAATGCGTTACTGAGCTGCATGACTTCAGGGCAGCCTGCCTCACAAGGTTCATGTTGAGGATTATGATGGTGCTAGTGCACGAACTTCACGCAACAGTTCGCCCTCGCAATATAAGTAACGTGTAAGTGTACTCTAGATGTGATGCAACTTAGGCCACTAACATTTCATGTTTGTCTCCTATATTGTCGTAACTTTCATCTATCACTGCCAAATGAATGTAGTCTGGCAATTCAAAACATCTCTTGCGCTTTGGGGAAATCATAGTGGTCATTTTATGTGTCTTTCACGTACAACTAAGAAACAATATTTTTCTGTCCCCCAAACGTTATGGATTGCATGGGTGTTCCCTTGTGTAATGTGTCTACACTTTAAAGCCCAAGGTGATTGATCCATGAAGTAACATATGTACTGGCAACTATGCCATTGGATACAGGATGGCATCTTCAACTAAGGTTTGTACACTTATCATGTTCATTTAAATACATAAAACAATGTAAACAGTTGAACTGCGCCACATCAAAAAAATCCAACAAGTACAGTTGTACTGTATTTTAATTTGTATTCTAGGCAGCCTGACATGTGATTCGAGCGTAGCTCTTCCTCTGAGGCTGTGCCGATATAGTCAGTTATGTTTGTGAAATACATTGATATATACATTGCCATTTAAAGTTTGAAGTCCAGACCAAGGGGTCATTGGAGGTTGTGCCACATATATATAATGGATTAAACACCAAGGTCATACATTAATCACAGTATTAGGTGAAATCCATAACAGGTCATGGTAGCATAATAGATAATATAAAACAGTTGTTATAAAAATTGCAATTAAACCGTTACCATTCCGGTAGTGGCATCAAAGCAATCCCAGAATCAGGAAAAAAAGGGACAAAATGACAAAAAAACACAACAACCGTTAGCTAACGAGGTGGATAGACAACTGTGGACAAATCTGTGACAATTCCGAAATGCCCAAAATTATATTAATGGAGCACACTGAAAAAGCATATTTACCAAAATTGCTGTCCAATCTGAAAATCTGCACAATGAATAATCACAAACAATATCAGTAGTGATTTAACACAGACCAAAAATAAAGATACCCATCTCACTATCACTTGCATAATGTTCATATGAACTTACCAATTAGATGAATTCACCAATATATGGCTCATAGTCTGAATTCTAGATCATGAATAAGAAAAAATGATTGTGTAACTAATCTGATAATGCTAGTTGTAGAGAAAAATTACCATATGTTTAAAACCGGAAAGTAATACTTGTTTTACCTTAATTAAGGCTGTGATTGCACTAGTACAATAGTAAGAACTTCAATGTGTCCCCGTTACCACCGTAATTGGAAGAAATTAGAAGTCAGCATTGCCAATGAGGATTCCGCAAAGTTGCGTTAATCTATACGTCATGTCCAATTGGGAATTGAAAGGGGAAAAATAACATACAGGCTCGAATTAGCCGGCAGTCTTAATTAGTCAACCTGCCGCTCATTACAAATGGCAGGGACCGTATGAATGTGTCTAGGACGTCCTGCTTACCTGCCTTCCGGCATCCGAATATCCAAATGAATCAAGGGAGGGCACGTGAGCACATTGTCAGTGAATATAATCCAACGCATGTACCGCGAGCTGCAATGGGCTCTGCGGTTACTCTGAGGCCTCCATCTTGCATGAGGAAAGCAACCTCACGTAATGATAATGTCCATATACATGGCTGAATACCTAAACTGAGTCGAGGAATTTACTGTGTAAGATACACAAGAGATTATGGGCCACTAGGAAATTACACGGATGCCAGATGTATGGCACGCTATAATAGAAATGAATTATACATTCTATAGTCAAAAAATAATAAGTTAGCAACTAAAGCCTCCAACCACAGCGGATATTGTGAAGAGCAAAGCCTCCATTGGCAATTTCATGTCGAAATTATTAGTTAATTAATTAAAATTGGGTAGTTTGTATGTAGCATGCCAGACATGGCAATGATTGTCTATCCACTTACAATCAAATACACTTGTGAATGGTGTCTCAACCATAATACAGGGGAATAGCACTACACAATACCGGTATGTCACTGGTAAAACACAGTCCAAGAAGAAGTGAGTTTGAATAGCATTACAAGCCGCAACTGTAGGTTAAAAGTACATTGCACATTGCTAAGAGTATCAACCTGTCACTAAATGTAACACATTGGTAGCTGCATGTTAGGAAATTGCATTGTGTTCTAACTATAAAACTATGTTAGTATAAGCCATCTGTGTGGCTCAAAAGAAAAAAGCATCCTGCCTGATTTTGAGGATCATCAGGATAGTGATTTGGCAGTCGAGTGGGAAACTAACCTGACCTCTAGTTCAAACAAAATGATGCAACTACTTATCGAACATGCAGAAAGGGAACATGCCCGTATTGCAAAACAGATAGATGAACTTAAACAAGAAATTGATCTGTATGATGCTCCTAGTGGTACTATTGATAAAAATGTCTAAACCATGTATAATATATTGAGGAGGCACCAGGATGACGTTAAAATGAGGAGATCCAGAACATTTTCCAGAGATAATAGGTATTATAGAGATAATCGTGTATACACCTATCAAGCCAAATTTGACAATGTCTCAAGATCTTGCAAAAGCAGTGCAGCCTCATCACCTGTCAGTTCCGATATCGAAAGTGATTCGGACAGGTCTAGCAAGAAGACTTCGGGTGCTGGTGCAATAATGGAAGGTGAGATAATCAATGAGGATTAGGGTGAATCTGAAGAATTAGTAAAACCACCTACTCCTGTGCCTTTTTTAGAACAAATAAGACGGTTCAAAAAGGGCAACCGACAGGAAGCCATAAGAAAACAGGTCAGGTTTCGTCTACCACCCGCTGTTAATACCTCAATACTAGGTCCAAACCAAGGGGCACAAGGGGTGGCCAACATGGGCACAGGCAGCGCCGCACCACTCGGCCAATGTCTAACAAGAGCCTCTTATCGGAAATCTCTTCAGAACCAGAATGTTCCGAATCAGTTCCGATAGATTTAGTTCATAATTTAAGTAAATACCAGCTCTCTCCAGAAGAACACTCCTTACTTAATAAAGGACTCTCTTTCGCACCATCTAGTGTGAATGATTATGTACAGATTCAGATAGACCTATTTAAATTCATCAGGAAACTGAAACTTAAAAAAATATTTTGCTACACAAGTTAAACAATACTCTCCTAGAACAGCAGCAATCGAGCCATCAGAGCTTTCTTTACAAGTAATGATGAGCACACATATCCTTATGTCTACTGATGATGCCATATCTGATAGAGAGCCCAGCCTATTGGACACCTTGAAAGAGTTGGATATACAGCAACGTAACTTGAAAATGAAAGAATTTTCTAACAAATCAAAGTTCACGCCTATCTTTCCAGAAGATAATATTATTGATACCTTCCACCGAGCTGTGACCAATGACATCCATACACTTTGTGACTGCTTTTCTTCTCATTCATATCGTAAATCATTTAATTTAACTAAAGCACAATCATTATCTCTACATAAGTTAGCCTCCAGCAACACCCTTGTGATCAAGGAGGCCGATAACGGAGGCAACATTGTAATCATGGATAAAGAAGACTATATAACGATGGCACTGTCCCATTTGAATTTGCCCGGGTGTTATGAAACTTTGAAAAGCAACCAAATTTTGAGCATACGTAACACAGTTCATTCAATTATTGACAAATGGTTTAAGTTAGGCATCATTACAGATGTGGAGAAATCCTTTTTGACTCCTGAACGACCTACTATGCCAACAGCATACTTTTTATCCAAGATCCACAAGGCATATACAAATATACCGGAAGGTAGGCCCATTATCAGTGGGCAGGGAGGTATTATGGAACCAATCTCCATATATGTGACTGGATGTATTTCCCCTCTGGTGCTTACCACACCGACATATGTACGTGACACTATACATATTCTTGATATACTTGATAAATTACCACCTATATCTGATGTATTGTTGGTCACACTTGATGTTAAGGCGCTATATACATCTATTGATCACCAGAGAGCAATCGCCAGCATTAATTACATTTTTCACCATCTGCACATTGAAATGGTTAAAGATTTACTTTGTTGTGCCTTACAAAATATTGTCTTCTTGTTCAATAACACATAATATAAACAACTAATTGGTATTGCAATGGGGCCGAGCTTTGCTCCCTCCGTGGCTAATATATTCATGCACCAATTTGAGCAACAATATGAGTTTTCTAATACCTATGGAAAAGGTATATTGATGATGTCATTATGTTGTGGACTGAAACTGAGGAACTCTTAAGCCAATTTGTTACCTTCCTCAATTACCACAATTGGGAACTGCAATTCACATACCAATCTAGTCCATGTTCAATTGATTTTCTCGATTTGAATATCTCTGTGTCCAAGAGTGATTTCAAGACTAAAACATACCGGAAACCGACTTCAGTTAATGCTGTGTTATACTCGTCTAGTTCTCACAAAAATTCTGTGATTAATAACATCCCGAAAGGTGAATATATTAGAGTGAAAAGGAATTGTTCTCTTGATGCTGACATTGTGGTGGAAAAAGACTTCATTCATGGGCAATTTAAAACACGGGGATACAACCCTTCTTTACTCACCAAGGTTGAACGCGAAGTGTCCAGTATGAAGAGAGTGGATTTGCTTAAACCCAAGACCAGATCAGACTCTGCTAATGAGCGACACAATAAAATCAGACTAATTACCCTCTACAACAGAATAGTAATAGTATCTATACAATTATTAAACGCCACTGTCATTTACTACATTTAGATCATGATTTGGGGAAATTGCTCGAACCCAACCCTGTAATCACCTTCAGCTGAGCACCCACATTGAAAAACATCCTATGCCCATCTTTCATGTCCCAACCACTCAGTGGCGGGACATGGCTTGCAGAGGGAAGGGTCAAAGGCTTTCACAAATGTTGGAGCTGTAATATGTGCCCGCATACTTTGGAGACCCAATTGGTTGATTTTGGTATAACTGGAAAACATATAATTAATTCATTTATGAACAGTAACACGAAATTCGTTGTGTGCTGTATCATCTGCATCTGTGGACTTATGTACATTGGTAGCACCATTAGGCCTCTCAAGATCCGTATTCGTGAACACTTTTCCACATTATCAAAACAGGAATCCAAATACCCTTTGGTGTTGCATTGGCAGACCTGTTATCAATTGGATAATGTTAAGGATATCCGGTTCACAGGACTAGCCCAGGTATGCCTATTTAAGAGAGGGAGGCAATATGGAACTTAAGCTCAGGCAGTAAGAAGCTCGGCTTATATGCAAACATAGACTAGTTACCAGGGGTCTAAATTCAGACCATGAGTTTCACGTATTTTTATGAAATAATCTGCAGGCCACAGGGATGCTTTTCTCTTTTGACCCACACAGATGGCTTATACTAACATAGTTTTATAGTTAGAACACAATGCAATTTCCTAACCTGGAGCTACCAATGTGTTACATTTAGCGACATAGGTTGATACTCTTGACAATGCGCAATGTACTTTTAACCTACAGTTGCAGCTTGTAATGCTATTCAAACTCACTTATTCTTGGACTGTGTTTTGCCAGTGACATACCGGTATTGTGTAGTGCTATTCCCCTGTATTATGGTTGAGACACCATTCACAAGTGTATTTGATTGTAAGTGGATAGACAATCATTGCCATGTCTGGCATGCTACATACAAACTACCCAATTTTAATTAATTAACTAATAATTCCGACATGAAATTGCCAATGGAGGCTTTGCTCTTCACAATATCCGCTGTGGTTGGAGGCTTTAGTTGCTAACTTATTATTTTTTGACTATAGAATGTATAATTCATTTCTATTATAGCGTGCCACACATCTGGCATCCGTGTAATTTCCTAGTGGCCCATTCTCTCTTGTGTATGTTACACGGTAAATTCACCGACTCAGCTTAGGTATTCAACCATGTATATGGACATTATCATTACGTGAGGTTGCTTTCCTCATGCAAGATGGCGGCCTCAGAGTGACCGCAGAGCCCATTGCATCTTGCGGTACATGCGTTGGATTATATTCACTGACAATGCGCTCACGCGCCCTCCCTTGATTCATTCGGATGCCGGAAGGCAGGTAAGCGAGACGTCCTGGACACATTCATACGGTCCCTGCCATTTGTAATGAGCGGCAAGTTGACTAATTAAGACTAATTAAGACCGCTGGCTAATTCGAGCCTGTATGTTATTTTTCCCCTTTCAATTCCCAATTGGACATGACGTATTGATTAACGCAACTTTGCGGAATCCTCATTGGCATAGCTGACTTCTAGTTTCTTCCAATTACGGTGGTAACGGGGACACATTGAAGTTCTTACTATTGTACTAGTGCAATTGCAGCCTTAATTAAGGTAAGACAAGTATTACTTTCCAGGTTTTAAACATATGGTCATTTTTCTCTACAACTAGCATTATCAGATTAGTTACACAATCATTTTTTCTTATTCATGATCTAGAATTCAGACTATGAGCCATATATTGGTTAATTCATCTAATTGGTAAGTTCATACGAACATTATGCAAGTGATAGTGAGATGGGTATCTTTATTTTTGGTCTGTGTTAAATCACTACTGATATTGTTTGTGATTATTCATTGTGCAGTTTTTCAGATTGGACAGCAATTTTGGTAAATATGCTTTTTCAGTGTGCTCCTTTAATATAATTTTGCGCATTTCGGAATTGTCACAGATTTGTCCACGGTTGTCTATCCACCTTGTTAGCTAACGGTTGTTGTTGTGTTTTTTTGTCATTTTGTCCCTTTTTTCCTGCTTCTGGGATTGCTTTGATGCCACTACTGGAATGGTAACTGTTTAATTGCAATTTTTGTATTATCTATTATGCTACCATGACCTGTTATGGATTTCACCTAATACTGTGATTAATGTATGACCTTGGTGTTTAATCCATTATATATATGTGGCACAACCTCCAATGACCCCTTGGTCTGGACTTCAAACTTTAAATGGCAATGTATATATCAATGTATTTCACAAACATAACTGACTATATCGGCACAGCCTCAGAGGAAGAGCTACGCTCGAATCACATGTCAGGCTGCCTAGAATACAAATTAAAATACAGTACAACTGTACTTGTTGGATTTTTTTGATGTGGCGCAGTTCAACTGTTTACATTGTTTTATGTATTTAAATGAACATGATAAGTGTACAAACCGTAGTTGAAGATGCAATCTTGTATCTATGTCATAGTTGCCAGTACAAACGTTACTTCATGGATCAATCAACTTGGGCTTTAAAGTGTAGACACATTACACAAGGGAACACCTATGCATTCCATAACGTTTGGGGGACAGAGAAATATTGTTTCTTAGTTGTACGTGAAAGACACATAAAATGACCACTATGATTTCCCCAAAGCGCGAGAGATGTATTGAATTGCCAGACTACATTCATTTGGTAGTGATAGATCAAAGTTACAACAATACAGGAGACAAACATGAAATGTTAGTGGCCTAAGTTGCATCACATCTAGAGTACACTTACACGTTACTTATATTGCGAGGGCGAACTGTTGCGTGAAGTTCGTGCACTAGCACCATCATAATCCTCAACACGAACCTTGTGAGGCAGGCTGCCCTGAAGTCATGCAGCTCAGTAACGCATTGCGGCTGTGTCTCGTCTCCCGATATGTAGGCCAAGCATCCAGAGTGTTCTCTGCAGCAGCAGTTCTCCTCCTCGGTTGGCATGACCTTGCACCAATTGCAGGTACAACAGGTGGATACGTCTTCCATGCGACTAGGCTTTGGTTCAGGATCCAGTGATTCGTCCTCCCAACTGTTTTTTTGATGTGGCGCAGTTCAACTGTTTACATTGTTTTATTAACATCTCTGTGGGGTGTTGGTCAAGGCACTCACAACCTAACAAGTTGAGTGCTGCCGCAACTCTATAATTTGAAACTCACGGCAATAGCGCTGCAATTCTCAGTGACCTTGCTTGACCATTTCATTTAAATACAGTTTGTATGTTTCTCTTCCACAGGTGGTACCGGCTGGTGGCCTATCGTTCGTTTACATGGTGGCTTCATGGGAGGCTTGGACACCGCGTTCGACAGAGTAATACCCGATTGTGTCATTGGAGCCATTCGCACCAAATTCCCCAGTGACAGCGGTCAGTACAGGGTATTTTCCCACACTGTGCTGCAAGCCGAAGTATACAATTTGTAGTACATTTGTGCCATCAACATCAGCAACGAAATAAAATAAAAATCATCTTTTATGAACAGTGGTTTCAATTTTTCATTGAATCAAGGAGACGCTCACTTGTCCTGGCAGGGCTGGCAGGATGGGAACGCCCAAGGTGCCAAACACCATATACACTTCAAAGGTATCTTCCGTGCAGGGGGAATTGCTCACATGGCCTAGCCAGACCCAGTGTCTCCACGCAGGCTCCCCTGAAGCAGGCGCGCCTCTGCAATCCACATAATTGTGTCTCCATTCAGCAGTGTCCGGCCCTTTTCTGCATGTCTCATGCCCCTCCATCCCCCTCCAGTATCAATGGCAGTTCGCACCTGTGGCCGTGCCCTCCCAAGTGGGCTGGCAGGGTGGGAACGGCCAAGATGTCAAACACCATGTACACTTCAAAGATATCTTCCGCGCAGGGGGAATTGTTCACATGGCCTAGCCAGACCCAGTGTCCCACGCAGGCTCCCCTGAAGCAGGCTGCGCCCCTACTATCCACATAAGTGTGTCTCAATTCAGCAATGTTCCGGCCCTTCTCTGCATCACATACACACCCACTTTTCTAATTCTTTATAAACCCCTTGATAGTTATCCTAAGAACATCTGTGAGCACTGGAAGTCAACTCGTGATCGTGCTACTTGCTACTAACTACCCTGCCTGCTGAATCCAATTGTTTGTTAGTCAAGTTAAGTGCAGGTCTCCTAATCATCTCTTTCTGATCTCACAATTTCTATCTGTTTCGAACGAATGTACCTAGTAGTGTAATGTTCATTCATCTCAATGACTTTACCATTGCCTGCTGTTTAAAGTGTTCTGATCTCGATATATAGCAAATTTCATCAGTGTAAATTGTGATAGAATTGCATCCCTCTCAAACCATGTCTATAAGCATGCTTCCTCTTGATGCATGAAAGTAAGTTCAACGGACGAGTAACACGTTACAGTTTACGTTGCATCAATCAATTCTGTATGAAAGTTATCCTGGTGTATATTCGACTATGCTACAAAGGTTTTGCTTCTTTGAGTAAAAGAAACATTGCATAGAAAACTTTGATATAATCCCATCAATCTCATGCGTTCAGTAGAATTATTTTGTAATTATGTGTACTTTTTTTATACAGATTTTTCAAGAATGCCTGCCACCCTACCCTTGAGAATTCTATATTATTACTTCTCAATCATAAAGGTGGTGCCAGAGTGACACCTATGAACCATAAGTCAAAAGGTCTCTGCTTCCAGCTTGAACTTTGTACAAGCTTTCTACAAGGTGACTGGCGGTGGAGAACTGCCAAGTAAAATAAGGAGTCATAGTAACTGGAGCGGCAAAACAGGGCAAACTATTTTTCAAAAACGAACCCACAACAAAGTTCCTGAGGACATTGCATAACACAAGAAACTCTTTGAGAAAACCCATGCGGCCACGAATGGGAAGGCACGTGCCTCCACAAATGAGAACTGAAACGCACAAACGAGAAGCAAATGAGGCCGCATGGGAAAGAAGATGGAGGGAGCCTTGGTATGAAACCCAATGGAGGCTCCATCACGCTGGAGCCTTGGTATGGAACCCAATGCTGGAGGCTCTATCACGCTCGGCTTTTAGATGCTAAGAAATCCACTGCATGGGCCTGACATCACCGCAGCTCCAGACAGACATCACCATCCTGTTAAAGGCAGAATTATAGAAAGAGTTCCAGCATTATAGAAAGAGGATGGATAACAAGGTGTTGGTCGGTAGTAGAGCTGACTTCATTTTCCCAGGGGGTGCTTGTGGACAGATTTATAGGAAGTCCAATTGACGGCATAGGAACTTTTAGCACAGATGACTTTTCCCTGGGGGTGCCCAGGTCCCAGAGCAGCTGCATATTTGGCTCCTCTGGGTCGGGAAACAAGAAATAGCGCTGAGAGAGGAATGCACAGAAACGGCTAAGATTGCAAGAGCATCTGGCTCCAGACACTCTGCCATCTGAAAATAGTTCCAGGAGCAATGAGTGTGGCGAGGCAGATCAAGAAAGGGATTTCAGGACAACTTAGGGTGAGGCTATGCATGAAGGGGACAATAAATGGACTCCGGAGAGAAGCAGTATTTGGCAGGTTGTTGTTTATCCGCAGGTGTCTGCAACCTTTGGCTCATCACATGTTTTCTACCAGAATTCCCATCAGCCCCAGCCAGCATAGTCAATGGTAAAGGATCATGGGAGTCGCAGTCCAAAACATCTAGGCAGCCACAGTTGCAGACGCCCAGTGTATCGGGAAGAATACTTACAATTCCTTGGAGTGTTTCTTGCTAGGGCATGCATACAAAACATGACCCACCTTGGCAAGCATAACTGCAAAGAGATGCCCTTCACATTACGTAAAGCCACACGCAGGAAGCACAGTGCCTAGAGGTTGCTGTGATGGCACTGGCATGCTTTACAAGCCATCTCCAGGGCTAGCAGTAAGAAAGCACCTTTGACAGATCATTAAGCAATTACAGAAGCTGAGGAACTCACTGACAGCAAGAGGTGCTTCTCCTCAAATACAGAAACACAGGCACTCACATACAGCAAGAGGCGCTTCTCCGCAAATACAGAAACGCAGGCACTCACATACAGCAAGAGGCGCTTCTCCTCAATTACAGAAACACAGGCGCTCACATACAGCAAGAGGCGCTTCTCCTCAATTACAGAAACACAGGAACTCACATACAGCAAGAAGCGCTTCTCCTCAAATACAGAAACACAGGAACTCACAGACAGCAAGAGGCGATTCTCCTCAAATACAGAAACACAGGCACTCACAGACAGCAAGAGGCGCTTTTCCTCACATACAGAAACACAGGAACTCACAGACAGCAAGAGGCGCTACTCCTCAAATACAGAAACACAGGAACTCACAAACAGCAAGAGGCGCTTTTCCTCAATTACTGAAACACAGGAGCTCACATACAGCAAGAGGTGCTTCTCCTCAATTACAGAAACACATGGGCTCACAGACAGCAAGAGGCGCTTCCCTTCAATTATAGAAACACAGGAGCTCACATACAGCAAGAGGCACTTCTCCTCAATTACAGAAACACAGGCACTCACATACAGCAAGAGGCGCTTCTCCTCAATCACAGAAAAAACATCGGCGTGCAGAAAGCAAGAGGCGCTTTTCCTCAATTACAGAAACACAGGAACTCACATACAGCAAGAGGCGCTTCTCCTCAATTACAGAAACACAGGAACTCACAGATAGCAAGAGGCGCTTCTACTCAATTACAGAAACACAGGAACTCACATACAGCAAGAGGTGCTTCTCCTTAATTACAGAAACAGAGTATCTCAAAGACACCAAGACTGCTTCTCCTCAATTACAGAAAGACTCATTTACTTAAACAAAGGAACTCCCTGACAGCAACAGATGCAAGAGAAGTGCTTCTGTGAGAGGCAAGATGCAGGTGCACTGACAGCAAGAGATGTGCTTCTGTGAGAGCAGACACACACACACACACCAAGAGAGGTGCTTCTATGAGAGCAGACACACACACACACACCAAGAGAGGTGCTTCTGTGAGAGCAGAGACACAGTTATTCCAACAGAAAGAGAAGTGTGTCTCAGAGCAGAGACATAGGTACACGGACAGCAAGAGAGGTTCTTCTACAAGAAAGTAGCTTTTATGAGAGCAGACAAACAGCCACACTGACAGCCAGAGAGGTGCTTCTGTGAGAACAGAGACACAGGCACCACTAATAGCAAGAGAAGCGCTTCTGTGAGAACAGAGACACAAGTGCACACTAACAGCAAGAGAGGCACTTCTGTGAGAACAGAGACCCAGGCGCACACTAACAGCAAGAGAGGCGCTTCTGTGAGAGCAGAGGCACACGGACTGCAAAAGAGGCGCTTCTGTGAGAACAGAGACACAGGCGCACACTAACAGCAAGAGAGGCGCTTCTGTGAGAGCAGAGGCACAGGCACACGGACAGCAAGAGAGGCACTTCTGTGAGAACAGAGACCCAGGCGCACACTAACAGCAAGAGAGGCGCTTCTGTGAGAGCAGAGGCACACGGACACCAAAAGAGGCGCTTCTGTGAGAACAGAGACACAGGCGCACACTAACACCAAGAGAGGTGTTTCTGTTAGAGCAGAGGCACAGGCACACGGAAAGCAAGAGAGGCGCTTCTGTGAGAGCAGAGGCACAGGCACACAGACAGTAAGAGAGGTGCTTCTGTGAGAGCAGAGGCACAGGGACAGCAAGGGAGACACTTCTGTGAGAGCAAAGACACAGGCACACAGACAGCAAGAGAGGCGCTTCTGTGAGCATAAACACAAGCATACACTAATAGCAAGAGAGGTGCTGTTGTGAGAGCAGGGACAGACGGACTGACAGCAAGGGAGGTTGCTTCTGTGAGCAGAAACACAAGCATACACTAACAGCAAGAGAGGTGCTGTTGTGAGAGCAGAGATAGATGCAGTGACAACAAGGGAGGTTGCTTCTGTGAGCATAAACACAAGCATACACTAACAGCAAGAGAGGTGCTGTTGTAAGAGCAGAGACAGACACACTGACAGCAAGGGAGGTTGCTTCTGTGGCAGCAGAGACACAGGTGCATTGACAGCAAGGGAGGTTATTTCTGCAAGAGTAGAGATGCAGCTTCATTGATAGCAAGAGAGGTGCTTCTGTGAGAACAGAGACACAAGTGCACACTAACAGCAAGAGAGGCACTTCTGTGAGAACAGAGACCCAGGCGCACATTAACAGCAAGAGAGGCGCTTCTGTGAGAGCAGAGGCACACGGACAGCAAAAGAGGCGCTTCTGTGAGAACAGAGACACAGGCGCACACTAACAGCAAGAGAGGCGCTTCTGTGAGAGCAGAGGCACAGGCACACGGACAGCAAGAGAGGTGCTTCTGTGAGAACAGAGACACAGGCGCACACTAACAGCAAGAGAGGCGTTTCTGTGAGAGCAGAGGCACAGGCAAACGGACAGCAAGAGAGGCGCTTTTGTGAGAACAGAGACACAGGCGCATACTAACAGCAAGAGAGGCGCTTCTGTGAGAGCAGAGGCACAGGCAGAGGGAGAGCAAGAGGTGCTTCTGTGAGACCAGAGACCCAGGCACACTGACAGCAAGAGAGGGGCTTCTGTGGCAGCAGAGACACAGGTCCATTGACAGCAAGAGAGGTGCTTCTGTGGCAGCAGAGGCACAGGCACACAGACAGTAAGAGAGGTGCTTCTGTGAGAGCAGAGGCACAGGGACAGCAAGGGAGACGCTTCTGTGAGAGCAAAGACACAGGCACACAGACAGCAAGAGAGGCGCTTCTGTGAGCATAAACACAAGCATACACTAACAGCAAGAGAGGTGCTGTTGTGAGAGCAGGGACAGACGGACTGATAGCAAGGGAGGTTGCTTCTGTGAGCAGAAACACAAGCATACACTAACAGCAAGAGAGGTGCTGTTGTGAGAGCAGAGATAGATGCACTGACAACAAGGGAGGTTGCTTCTGTGAGCATAAACACAAGCATACACTAACAGCAAGAGAGGTGCTGTTGTAAGAGCAGAGACAGACACACTGACAGCAAGGGAGGTTGCTTCTGTGGCAGCAGAGACACAGGTGCATTGACAGCAAGGGAGGTTATTTCTGCAAGAGTAGAGATGCAGCTTCATTGATAGCAAGAGAGGTGCTTCTGTGAGAACAGAGACACAAGTGCACACTAACAGCAAGAGAGGCACTTCTGTGAGAACAGAGACCCAGGCGCACACTAACAGCAAGAGAGGCGCTTCTGTGAGAGCAGAGGCACACGGACAGCAAAAGAGGCGCTTCTGTGAGAACAGAGACACAGGCGCACACTAACAGCAAGAGAGGCGCTTCTGTGAGAGCAGAGGCACAGGCACACGGACAGCAAGAGAGGTGCTTCTGTGAGAACAGAGACACAGGCGCACACTAACAGCAAGAGAGGCGTTTCTGTGAGAGCAGAGGCACAGGCAAACGGACAGCAAGAGAGGCGCTTTTGTGAGAACAGAGACACAGGCGCATACTAACAGCAAGAGAGGCACTTCTGTGAGAGCAGAGGCACAGGCAGAGGGACAGCAAGAGGTGCTTCTGTGAGAACAGAGACCCAGGCACACTGACAGCAAGAGAGGGGCTTCTGTGGCAGCAGAGACACAGGTCCATTGACAGCAAGAGAGGTGCTTCTGTGGCAGCAGAGCCACAGGTGCATTGAAAGCAAGGGAGGTTATTTCTGCAAGAGTAGAGATGCAGCTTTATTGATAGCAAGAGAGGTGCTTCTGTGAGAACAGAGACACAAGTGCACACTAACAGCAAGAGAGGCACTTCTGTGAGAACAGAGACCCAGGCGCACACTAACAGCAAGAGAGGCGCTTCTGTGAGAGCAGAGGCACACGGACAGCAAAAGAGGCGCTTCTGTGAGAACAGAGACACAGGCGCACACTAACAGCAAGAGAGGCGCTTCTGTGAGAGCAAAGGCACAGGCACACGGACAGCAAGAGAGGTGCTTCTGTGAGAACAGAGACACAGGCGCACACTAACAGCAAGAGAGGCGTTTCTGTGAGAGCAGAGGCACAGGCAAACGGACAGCAAGAGAGGCGCTTTTGTGAGAACAGAGACACAGGCGCATACAAACAGCAAGAGAGGCGCTTCTGTGAGTGCAGAGGCACAGGCAGAGGGACAGCAAGAGGTGCTTCTGTGAGAACAGAGACCCAGGCACACTGACAGCAAGAGAGGGGCTTCTGTGGCAGCAGAGACACAGGCCCATTGACAGCAAGAGAGGTGCTTCTGTGGCAGCAGAGCCACAGGTGCATTGACAGCAAGGGAGGTTATTTCTGCAAGAGTAGAGCTGCAGCTTCATTGATAGCAAGAGAGGTGCTTCTGTGAGAACAGAGACACAGGCACCACTAATAGCAAGAGAAGCGCTTCTGTGAGAACAGAGACACAAGTGCACACTAACAGCAAGAGAGGCACTTCTGTGAGAACAGAGACCCAGGCGCACACTAACAGCAAGAGAGGCGCTTCTGTGAGAGCAGAGGCACACGGACAACAAAAGAGGCGCTTCTGTGAGAACAGAGACACAGGTGCACACTAACAGCAAGAGAGGCGCTTCTGTGAGAGCAGAGGCACAGGCACACGGACAGCAAGAGAGGCACTTCTGTGAGAACAGAGTCCCAGGCGCACACTAACAGCAAGAGAGGCGCTTCTGTGAGAGCAGAGGCACACGGACACCAAAAGAGGCGCTTCTGTGAGAACAGAGACACAGGCGCACAATAACAGCAAGAGAGGCGCTTCTGTGAGAGCAGAGGCACAGGCACACGGACAGCAAGAGAGGCACTTCTGTGAGAACAGAGACCCAGGCGCACACTAACAGCAAGAGAGGCGCTTCTGTGAGAGCAGAGGCACACGGACACCAAAAGAGGCGCTTCTGTGAGAACAGAGACACAGGCGCACACTAACAGCAAGAGAGGCGCTTCTGTGAGAACAGAGACCCAGGCACACGGACAGCAAGAGAGGCGCTTCTGTGGCAGCAGAGGCACAGGTCCATTGACAGCAAGAGAAGCGCTTCTGTGGCAGCAGAGACACAGGTGCATTGACAGCAAGGGAGGTTATTTCTGCAAGAGTAGAGCTGCAGGTTCATTGATAGCAAGAGAGGTGCTTCTGTGAGAACAGAGACACAGGCGCACACTAACAGCAAGAGAAGCGCTTCTGTGAGAACAGAGACACAGGTTCACACTAACAGCAAGAGGGGTGCTTCTGTGAGAGCAGAGGCACAGGCACACGGACAGCAAGAGAGGCGCGTGTGTGAGAACAGACACACAGGCGCACAAAAACAGCAAGAGAGGCGCTTCTGTGAGAGCAGAGGCACAGGCACACAGACAGGAAGAGAGGCGCTTCTGTGAGAACAGAGACACAGGCGCACACTAACAGCAAGAGAGGCGCTTCTGTGAGAGCAGAGGCACAGGCACACGGACAGCAAGAGAGGTGCTTCTGTGAAAGCAGAGGCACAGGCACACAGACAGCAAGGGAGGCGTTTCTGTGAGAGGAGAGGCACAGGCACACAGACAGCAATAGAGGCGATTCTGTGAGAGCAGAGGCACAGGCACACAGACAGCAGGAGAGACGCTTCTGTGAGAGCAGAGGCACAGGCACATGGACAGCAAGAGAGGTGCTTCTATGAGAACAGAGACACAGGCGCACACTAACAGCAAGAGAGGCGCTTCTGTGAGAACAGAGGCACAGGCACACGGACAGCAAGAAAGGTGCTTCTGTGAAAGCAGAGGCACAGGCACACAGACAGCAAGGGAGGCGTTTCTGTGAGAACTGAGGCACAGGCACACAGACAGCAAGAGAGGTGCTTCTGTGAGAGCAAAGGCACAGGCAGAGGGACAGCAAGGGAGGCGCTTCTGTGAGAGCAGAGGCACAGGCACACACTAAAAGCAAGAGAGGTGCTTCTGTGAGCATAAACACAAGCATAAACTAACAGCAAGAGAGGTGCTGTTGTGAGAGCAGAGATAGATGCACTGACAGCCAGAGAGGTTGCTTCTGTGAGCATAAACACAAGCATACACTAACAGCAAGAGCGGTGCTGTTGTAAGAGCAGAGACAGACACACTGACAGCAAGGGAGGTTGCTTCTGTGAGCATAAACACAAGCATACACTAACAGTAAGAGAGGTGCTGTTGCGAGAGCAGAGGCAGACACACTAACAGCAAGAAAGGTTGCTTCTGTGAGCATAAACACAAGCATAAACTAACAGCAAGAGAGGTGCTGTTGCGAGAGCAGAGATAGACGCACTGACAGCAAAGGAGGTTGCTTCTGTGAGCATAAACATAAGCATACACTAACAGCAAGATAGGTGCTGTTGCGAGAGCAGAGACAGACGCACTGACAGCAAAGGAGGTTGCTTCTGTGAGCATAAACACAAGCATACACTAACAGAAAGAGAGGTGATGTTGTGAGAGCAGAGACAGACGCACTGACAGCAAGAGAGGTTGCTTCTGTGAGCATAAACACAAGCATACACTAACAGCAAGAGAGGTGCTGTTGTGAGAGCAGAGACAGACGCACTGACAGCAAGGGAGGTTGCTTCTGTGAGCATAAACACAAGCATACACTAACAGAAAGAGAGGTGATGTTGTGAGAGCAGAGACAGACGCACTGACAGCAAGAGAGGTTGCTTCTGTGAGCATAAACACAAGCATACACTAACAGAAAGAGAGGTGATGTTGTGAGAGCAGAGACAGACGCACTGACAGCAAGAGAGGTTGCTTCTGTGAGCATAAACACAAGCATACACTAACAGCAAGAGAGGTGCTGTTCTGAGAGCAAAGACAGACGCACTGACAGCAAAAGAGGTTGCTTCTGTGAGCATAAACACAAGAATACACTAACAGCAAGAAAGGTGCTGTTGTGAGAGGAGAGAGAGACGCACTGACACAAGAGAGGTGGTCCTGTGAGAATAGAGACCCAGGAACACGGACAGCAAGAAAGGCGCTTCTGTGTCAGCAGAGAGGCAGGTTCATTGATAGCAAGAGAGGTGCTTCTGTGAGAGCAAAGGCACAGGCACACACTAACAGCAAGAGAGGTGCTTCTGTGAGAGCAGAGGCACAGGCACACACTAACAGCAAGAGAGGTGCTTCTGTGAGAGCAGAGGCACAGGCACACACTAACAGCAAGAGAGGTGCTTCTGTGAGAGCAGAGGCACAGGCACACACTAACAGCAAGAGAGGTGCTTCTGTGAGAGCAGAGGCACAGGCACACTGACAGCAAGAGAGACGCTTCTCTGAGAGCACAGGGACACGGAGAGCAAGAGAGGTGCTTCCGTGAGAACAGAGACACAGGCACAATGACAGCAAGAGAGGTGCTTCTGTGAGAGCAGAGGCACAGGGACAGCAAGGGAGGCGCTTCTATGAGAGCAGAGGCACAGGCAAAGGGACAGCAAGAGAGGCACTTCTATGCGAACAGAGACACAGGTGCACACTAACAGCAAGAGAGGCATTTCTGTGAGAGCAGAGGCACAGGCAAACGGACAGCAAGAGAGGCGCTTTTGTGAGAACAGAGACACAGGCGCATACTAACAGCAAGAGAGGCGCTTCTGTGAGAGCAGAGGCACAGGCAGAGGTACAGCAAGGGAGGTGCTTCTGTGAGACCAGAGGCACAGGCACACACTAACAGCAAGAGAGGTGCTTCTGTGAGCATAAACACAAGCATAAACTAACAGCAAGAGAGGTGCTGTTGTGAGAGCAGAGATAGACGCACTGACAGCCAGAGAGGTTGCTTCTGTGAGCATAAACACAAGCATACACTAACAGCAAGAGCGGTGCTGTTGTATGAGCAGAGACAGACACACTGACAGCGAGGGAGGTTGCTTCTGTGAGCATAAACACAAGCATACACTAACAGCAAGAGAGGTACTGTTGCGAGAGCAGAGACAGACACACTAACAGCAAGAGAGGTGCTTCTGTGAGCATAAACACAAGCATAAACTAACAGCAAGAGAGGTGCTGTTGTGAGAGCAGAGATAGACGCACTGACAGCACGGGAGGTTGCTTCTGTGAGCATAAACACAAGCATACACTAACAGCAAGATAGGTGCTGTTGTGAGAGCAGAGATAGACGCACTGACAGCACGGGAGGTTGCTTCTGTGAGCATAAACACAAGCATACACTAACAGAAAGAGAGGTGATGTTGTGAGAGCAGAGACAGACGCACTGACAGCAAGAGAGGTTGCTTCTGTGAGCATAAACACAAGCATACACTAACAGCAAGAGAGGTGCTGTTGTGAGAGCAAAGACAGACGCACTGACAGCAAGAGAGGTTGCTTCTGTGAGCATAAACACAAGCATACACTAACAGCAAGAGAGGTGCTGTTGTGAGAGCAAAGACAGACGCACTGACAGCAAAGGAGGTTGCTTCTGTGAGCATAAACACAAGCATACACTAACAGAAAGAGAGGTGATGTTGTGAGAGCAGAGACAGACGCACTGACAGCAAGAGAGGTTGCTTCTGTGAGCATAAACACAAGCATACACTAACAGCAAGAGAGGTGCTGTTGTGAGAGCAGAGACAGACGCACTGACAGCAAGGGAGGTTGCTTCTGTGAGCATAAACACAAGCATACACTAACAGAAAGAGAGGTGATGTTGTGAGAGCAGAGACAGACGCACTGACAGCAAGAGAGGTTGCTT
Organism: Ambystoma mexicanum; assembly: GCF_040938575.1. NCBI lineage: Eukaryota > Metazoa > Chordata > Amphibia > Caudata > Ambystomatidae > Ambystoma > Ambystoma mexicanum. The sequence continues at coordinate 59,333,992 of NC_090935.1, read as the reverse complement.
CTGTGAGCATAAACACAAGCATACACTAACAGAAAGAGAGGTGATGTTGTGAGAGCAGAGACAGACGCACTGACAGCAAGAGAGGTTGCTTCTGTGAGCATAAACACAAGCATACACTAACAGCAAGAGAGGTGCTGTTCTGAGAGCAAAGACAGACGCACTGACAGCAAAAGAGGTTGCTTCTGTGAGCATAGACACAAGAATACACTAACAGCAAGAAAGGTGCTGTTGTGAGAGGAGAGAGAGACGCACTGACACAAGAGAGGTGCTTCTGTGAGAATAGAGACCCAGGAACACGGACAGCAAGAAAGGCGCTTCTGTGTCAGCAGAGAGGCAGGTTCATTGATAGCAAGAGAGGTGCTTCTGTGAGAGCAAAGGCACAGGCACACACTAACAGCAAGAGAGGTGCTTCTGTGAGAGCAGAGGCACAGGCACACACTAACAGCAAGAGAGGTGCTTCTGTGAGAGCAGAGGCACAGGCACACACTAACAGCAAGAGAGGTGCTTCTGTGAGAGCAGAGGCACAGGCACACACTAACAGCAAGAGAGGTGCTTCTGTGAGAGCAGAGGCACAGGCACACTGACAGCAAGAGAGACGCTTCTCTGAGAGCACAGGGACACGGAGAGCAAGAGAGGTGCTTCCGTGAGAACAGAGACACAGGCACAATGACAGCAAGAGAGGTGCTTCTGTGAGAGCAGAGGCACAGGGACAGCAAGGGAGGCGCTTCTATGAGAGCAGAGGCACAGGCAAAGGGACAGCAAGAGAGGCACTTCTATGCGAACAGAGACACAGGTGCACACTAACAGCAAGAGAGGCATTTCTGTGAGAGCAGAGGCACAGGCAAACGGACAGCAAGAGAGGCGCTTTTGTGAGAACAGAGACACAGGCGCATACTAACAGCAAGAGAGGCGCTTCTGTGAGAGCAGAGGCACAGGCAGAGGTACAGCAAGGGAGGTGCTTCTGTGAGACCAGAGGCACAGGCACACACTAACAGCAAGAGAGGTGCTTCTGTGAGCATAAACACAAGCATAAACTAACAGCAAGAGAGGTGCTGTTGTGAGAGCAGAGATAGACGCACTGACAGCCAGAGAGGTTGCTTCTGTGAGCATAAACACAAGCATACACTAACAGCAAGAGCGGTGCTGTTGTATGAGCAGAGACAGACACACTGACAGCAAGGGAGGTTGCTTCTGTGAGCATAAACACAAGCATACACTAACAGCAAGAGAGGTACTGTTGCGAGAGCAGAGACAGACACACTAACAGCAAGAGAGGTGCTTCTGTGAGCATAAACACAAGCATAAACTAACAGCAAGAGAGGTGCTGTTGTGAGAGCAGAGATAGACGCACTGACAGCACGGGAGGTTGCTTCTGTGAGCATAAACACAAGCATACACTAACAGCAAGATAGGTGCTGTTGTGAGAGCAGAGATAGACGCACTGACAGCACGGGAGGTTGCTTCTGTGAGCATAAACACAAGCATACACTAACAGAAAGAGAGGTGATGTTGTGAGAGCAGAGACAGACGCACTGACAGCAAGAGAGGTTGCTTCTGTGAGCATAAACACAAGCATACACTAACAGCAAGAGAGGTGCTGTTGTGAGAGCAAAGACAGACGCACTGACAGCAAGAGAGGTTGCTTCTGTGAGCATAAACACAAGCATACACTAACAGCAAGAGAGGTGCTGTTGTGAGAGCAAAGACAGACGCACTGACAGCAAAGGAGGTTGCTTCTGTGAGCATAAACACAAGCATACACTAACAGAAAGAGAGGTGATGTTGTGAGAGCAGAGACAGACGCACTGACAGCAAGAGAGGTTGCTTCTGTGAGCATAAACACAAGCATACACTAACAGCAAGAGAGGTGCTGTTGTGAGAGCAGAGACAGACGCACTGACAGCAAGGGAGGTTGCTTCTGTGAGCATAAACACAAGCATACACTAACAGAAAGAGAGGTGATGTTGTGAGAGCAGAGACAGACGCACTGACAGCAAGAGAGGTTGCTTCTGTGAGCATAAACACAAGCATACACTAACAGCAAGAGAGGTGCTGTTGTGAGAGCAAAGACAGACGCACTGACAGCAAGAGAGGTTGCTTCTGTGAGCATAAACACAAGCATACACTAACAGCAAGAGAGGTGCTGTTGTGAGAGCAAAGACAGACGCACTGACAGCAAAGGAGGTTGCTTCTGTGAGCATAAACACAAGCATACACTAACAGAAAGAGAGGTGATGTTGTGAGAGCAGAGACAGACGCACTGACAGCACGGGAGGTTGCTTCTGTGAGCATAAACACAAGCATACACTAACAGCAAGATAGGTGCTGTTGTGAGAGCAGAGACAGATGCACTGACAGCAAGGGAGGTTGCTTCTGTGAGCATAAACACAAGCATACACTAACAGAAAGAGAGGTGATGTTGTGAGAGCAGAGACAGACGCACTGACAGCAAGAGAGGTTGCTTCTGTGAGCATAAACACAAGCATACACTAACAGCAAGAGAGGTTCTGTTGTGAGAGCAAAGACAGACGCACTGACAGCAAGAGAGGTTGCTTCTGTGAGCATAAACACAAGCATACACTAACAGCAAGAGAGGTGCTGTTGTGAGAGCAAAGACAGACGCACTGACAGCAAAAGAGGTTGCTTCTGTGAGCATAAACACAAGCATACACTAACAGAAAGAGAGGTGATGTTGTGAGAGCAGAGACAGACGCACTGACAGCAAGAGAGGTTGCTTCTGTGAGCATAAACACAAGCATACACTAACAGCAAGAGAGGTGCTGTTGTGAGAGCAAAGACAGACGCACTGACAGCCAGAGAGGTTGCTTCTGTGAGCATAAACACAAGCATACACTAACAGCAAGAGCGGTGCTGTTGTATGAGCAGAGACAGTCACACTGACAGCGAGGGAGGTTGCTTCTGTGAGCATAAACACAAGCATACACTAACAGCAAGAGAGGTACTGTTGCGAGAGCAGAGACAGACACACTAACAGCAAGAGAGGTGCTTCTGTGAGCATAAACACAAGCATAAACTAACAGCAAGAGAGGTGCTGTTGTGAGAGCAGAGATAGACGCACTGACAGCACGGGAGGTTGCTTCTGTGAGCATAAACACAAGCATACACTAACAGCAAGATAGGTGCTGTTGTGAGAGCAGAGATAGACGCACTGACAGCACGGGAGGTTGCTTCTGTGAGCATAAACACAAGCATACACTAACAGAAAGAGAGGTGATGTTGTGAGAGCAGAGACAGACGCACTGACAGCAAGAGAGGTTGCTTCTGTGAGCATAAACACAAGCATACACTAACAGCAAGAGAGGTGCTGTTGTGAGAGCAAAGACAGACGCACTGACAGCAAGAGAGGTTGCTTCTGTGAGCATAAACACAAGCATACACTAACAGCAAGAGAGGTGCTGTTGTGAGAGCAAAGACAGACGCACTGACAGCAAAGGAGGTTGCTTCTGTGAGCATAAACACAAGCATACACTAACAGAAAGAGAGGTGATGTTGTGAGAGCAGAGACAGACGCACTGACAGCAAGAGAGGTTGCTTCTGTGAGCATAAACACAAGCATACACTAACAGCAAGAGAGGTGCTGTTGTGAGAGCAGAGACAGACGCACTGACAGCAAGGGAGGTTGCTTCTGTGAGCATAAACACAAGCATACACTAACAGAAAGAGAGGTGATGTTGTGAGAGCAAAGACAGACGCACTGACAGCAAAGGAGGTTGCTTCTGTGAGCATAAACACAAGCATACACTAACAGAAAGAGAGGTGATGTTGTGAGAGCAGAGACAGACGCACTGACAGCAAGAGAGGTTGCTTCTGTGAGCATAAACACAAGCATACACTAACAGCAAGAGAGGTGCTGTTGTGAGAGCAGAGACAGACGCACTGACAGCAAGGGAGGTTGCTTCTGTGAGCATAAACACAAGCATACACTAACAGAAAGAGAGGTGATGTTGTGAGAGCAGAGACAGACGCACTGACAGCAAGAGAGGTTGCTTCTGTGAGCATAAACACAAGCATACACTAACAGCAAGAGAGGTGCTGTTGTGAGAGCAAAGACAGACGCACTGACAGCAAGAGAGGTTGCTTCTGTGAGCATAAACACAAGCATACACTAACAGCAAGAGAGGTGCTGTTGTGAGAGCAAAGACAGACGCACTGACAGCAAAGGAGGTCGCTTCTGTGAGCATAAACACAAGCATACACTAACAGAAAGAGAGGTGATGTTGTGAGAGCAGAGACAGACGCACTGACAGCACGGGAGGTTGCTTCTGTGAGCATAAACACAAGCATACACTAACAGCAAGATAGGTGCTGTTGTGAGAGCAGAGACAGATGCACTGACAGCAAGGGAGGTTGCTTCTGTGAGCATAAACACAAGCATACACTAACAGAAAGAGAGGTGATGTTGTGAGAGCAGAGACAGACGCACTGACAGCAAGAGAGGTTGCTTCTGTGAGCATAAACACAAGCATACACTAACAGCAAGAGAGGTGCTGTTGTGAGAGCAAAGACAGACGCACTGACAGCAAGAGAGGTTGCTTCTGTGAGCATAAACACAAGCATACACTAACAGCAAGAGAGGTGCTGTTGTGAGAGCAAAGACAGACGCACTGACAGCAAAAGAGGTTGCTTCTGTGAGCATAAACACAAGCATACACTAACAGAAAGAGAGGTGATGTTGTGAGAGCAGAGACAGACGCACTGACAGCAAGAGAGGTTGCTTCTGTGAGCATAAACACAAGCATACACTAACAGCAAGAGAGGTGCTGTTGTGAGAGCAAAGACAGACGCACTGACAGCCAGAGAGGTTGCTTCTGTGAGCATAAACACAAGCATACACTAACAGCAAGAGCGGTGCTGTTGTATGAGCAGAGACAGACACACTGACAGCGAGGGAGGTTGCTTCTGTGAGCATAAACACAAGCATACACTAACAGCAAGAGAGGTACTGTTGCGAGAGCAGAGACAGACACACTAACAGCAAGAGAGGTGCTTCTGTGAGCATAAACACAAGCATAAACTAACAGCAAGAGAGGTGCTGTTGTGAGAGCAGAGATAGACGCACTGACAGCACGGGAGGTTGCTTCTGTGAGCATAAACACAAGCATACACTAACAGCAAGATAGGTGCTGTTGTGAGAGCAGAGATAGACGCACTGACAGCACGGGAGGTTGCTTCTGTGAGCATAAACACAAGCATACACTAACAGAAAGAGAGGTGATGTTGTGAGAGCAGAGACAGACGCACTGACAGCAAGAGAGGTTGCTTCTGTGAGCATAAACACAAGCATACACTAACAGCAAGAGAGGTGCTGTTGTGAGAGCAAAGACAGACGCACTGACAGCAAGAGAGGTTGCTTCTGTGAGCATAAACACAAGCATACACTAACAGCAAGAGAGGTGCTGTTGTGAGAGCAAAGACAGACGCACTGACAGCAAAGGAGGTTGCTTCTGTGAGCATAAACACAAGCATACACTAACAGAAAGAGAGGTGATGTTGTGAGAGCAGAGACAGACGCACTGACAGCAAGAGAGGTTGCTTCTGTGAGCATAAACACAAGCATACACTAACAGCAAGAGAGGTGCTGTTGTGAGAGCAGAGACAGACGCACTGACAGCAAGGGAGGTTGCTTCTGTGAGCATAAACACAAGCATACACTAACAGAAAGAGAGGTGATGTTGTGAGAGCAGAGACAGACGCACTGACAGCAAGAGAGGTTGCTTCTGTGAGCATAAACACAAGCATACACTAACAGAAAGAGAGGTGATGTTGTGAGAGCAGAGACAGACGCACTGACAGCAAGAGAGGTTGCTTCTGTGAGCATAAACACAAGCATACACTAACAGCAAGAGAGGTGCTGTTCTGAGAGCAAAGACAGACGCAATGACAGCAAAAGAGGTTGCTTCTGTGAGCATAGACACAAGAATACACTAACAGCAAGAAAGGTGCTGTTGTGAGAGGAGAGAGAGACGCACTGACACAAGAGAGGTGCTTCTGTGAGAATAGAGACCCAGGAACACGGACAGCAAGAAAGGCGCTTCTGTGTCAGCAGAGAGGCAGGTTCATTGATAGCAAGAGAGGTGCTTCTGTGAGAGCAAAGGCACAGGCACACACTAACAGCAAGAGAGGTGCTTCTGTGAGAGCAGAGGCACAGGCACACACTAACAGCAAGAGAGGTGCTTCTGTGAGAGCAGAGGCACAGGCACACACTAACAGCAAGAGAGGTGCTTCTGTGAGAGCAGAGGCACAGGCACACACTAACAGCAAGAGAGGTGCTTCTGTGAGAGCAGAGGCACAGGCACACTGACAGCAAGAGAGACGCTTCTCTGAGAGCACAGGGACACGGAGAGCAAGAGAGGTGCTTCCGTGAGAACAGAGACACAGGCACAATGACAGCAAGAGAGGTGCTTCTGTGAGAGCAGAGGCACAGGGACAGCAAGGGAGGCGCTTCTATGAGAGCAGAGGCACAGGCAAAGGGACAGCAAGAGAGGCACTTCTATGCGAACAGAGACACAGGTGCACACTAACAGCAAGAGAGGCATTTCTGTGAGAGCAGAGGCACAGGCAAACGGACAGCAAGAGAGGCGCTTTTGTGAGAACAGAGACACAGGCGCATACTAACAGCAAGAGAGGCGCTTCTGTGAGAGCAGAGGCACAGGCAGAGGTACAGCAAGGGAGGTGCTTCTGTGAGACCAGAGGCACAGGCACACACTAACAGCAAGAGAGGTGCTTCTGTGAGCATAAACACAAGCATAAACTAACAGCAAGAGAGGTGCTGTTGTGAGAGCAGAGATAGACGCACTGACAGCCAGAGAGGTTGCTTCTGTGAGCATAAACACAAGCATACACTAACAGCAAGAGCGGTGCTGTTGTATGAGCAGAGACAGACACACTGACAGCAAGGGAGGTTGCTTCTGTGAGCATAAACACAAGCATACACTAACAGCAAGAGAGGTACTGTTGCGAGAGCAGAGACAGACACACTAACAGCAAGAGAGGTGCTTCTGTGAGCATAAACACAAGCATAAACTAACAGCAAGAGAGGTGCTGTTGTGAGAGCAGAGATAGACGCACTGACAGCACGGGAGGTTGCTTCTGTGAGCATAAACACAAGCATACACTAACAGCAAGATAGGTGCTGTTGTGAGAGCAGAGATAGACGCACTGACAGCACGGGAGGTTGCTTCTGTGAGCATAAACACAAGCATACACTAACAGAAAGAGAGGTGATGTTGTGAGAGCAGAGACAGACGCACTGACAGCAAGAGAGGTTGCTTCTGTGAGCATAAACACAAGCATACACTAACAGCAAGAGAGGTGCTGTTGTGAGAGCAAAGACAGACGCACTGACAGCAAGAGAGGTTGCTTCTGTGAGCATAAACACAAGCATACACTAACAGCAAGAGAGGTGCTGTTGTGAGAGCAAAGACAGACGCACTGACAGCAAAGGAGGTTGCTTCTGTGAGCATAAACACAAGCATACACTAACAGAAAGAGAGGTGATGTTGTGAGAGCAGAGACAGACGCACTGACAGCAAGAGAGGTTGCTTCTGTGAGCATAAACACAAGCATACACTAACAGCAAGAGAGGTGCTGTTGTGAGAGCAGAGACAGACGCACTGACAGCAAGGGAGGTTGCTTCTGTGAGCATAAACACAAGCATACACTAACAGAAAGAGAGGTGATGTTGTGAGAGCAGAGACAGACGCACTGACAGCAAGAGAGGTTGCTTCTGTGAGCATAAACACAAGCATACACTAACAGCAAGAGAGGTGCTGTTGTGAGAGCAAAGACAGACGCACTGACAGCAAGAGAGGTTGCTTCTGTGAGCATAAACACAAGCATACACTAACAGCAAGAGAGGTGCTGTTGTGAGAGCAAAGACAGACGCACTGACAGCAAAGGAGGTTGCTTCTGTGAGCATAAACACAAGCATACACTAACAGAAAGAGAGGTGATGTTGTGAGAGCAGAGACAGACGCACTGACAGCACGGGAGGTTGCTTCTGTGAGCATAAACACAAGCATACACTAACAGCAAGATAGGTGCTGTTGTGAGAGCAGAGACAGATGCACTGACAGCAAGGGAGGTTGCTTCTGTGAGCATAAACACAAGCATACACTAACAGAAAGAGAGGTGATGTTGTGAGAGCAGAGACAGACGCACTGACAGCAAGAGAGGTTGCTTCTGTGAGCATAAACACAAGCATACACTAACAGCAAGAGAGGTGCTGTTGTGAGAGCAAAGACAGACGCACTGACAGCAAGAGAGGTTGCTTCTGTGAGCATAAACACAAGCATACACTAACAGCAAGAGAGGTGCTGTTGTGAGAGCAAAGACAGACGCACTGACAGCAAAAGAGGTTGCTTCTGTGAGCATAAACACAAGCATACACTAACAGCAAGAAAGGTGCTGTTGTGAGAGCAGAGACAGTCGCACTGACACAAGAGAGGCGCTTCTGTGAGAATAGAGACCCAGGCACATGGACAGCAAGAGCGGCGCTTCTGTGTCAGCAGAGACACAGGTCCATTGACAGCAAGCGATGTTCTTCTGTGGCAGCAGAGACATAGGTGCATTGACAGCAAGGGAGGTTATTTCTGCAAGAGTAGAGATGCAGGTTCATTGATAGCAAGAGAGGTGCTTCTGTGAGAGCAGAGGCACAGGCACACACTAACAGCAAGAGAGGTGCTTCTGTGAGAGCAGAGGCACAGGCATACGGACAGCAAGAGAGGCTCTTCTGTCAGAACAGAAACCCAGGCACAAGGACAGCAAGAGAGGCGCCTCTGTGAAAACAGAGACCCAGGCACAGGGACAGCAAGAGAGGTGCTTCTGTGAGAACAGAGACACAGGCGTACACTAACAGCAAGAGAGGCGCTTCTGTGAGAGCAGAGACACAGGCACACGGTCAGCAAGAGAAGCACTTCTGTGAGAACAGAGACATAGGTGCACAATAACATAAAGAGAGGCACTTCTGTGAGAGCAGAGGCACAGGCACACGGACATCAAGAGAGGCGCTTCTATGAGAACAGAGACACAGGCGCACACTAACAGCAAGAGAGGCGCTTCTGTGAGAGCAGAGGCACAGGCCCACGGACAGCAAGAGAGGCGCTTCTGTGAGAACAGAGACAAAGGCGCACACTAACAGCAAGAGAGGCCCTTTTGTGAGAGCAGAGGCACAGGCACACAGACAGCAAGAGAGGCACTTCTGTGAGAGCAGAGGCACAGGCACACAGACTGTAAGAAAGACGCTTCTTTGAGAGCAGAGGCACAGGCACACTGACAGTAAGAGAGGCGCTTCTCTGAGAGCACAGGCACACGGACAGCAAGAGAGGTGCTTCTGTGAAAACAGAGACACAGGCACACTGACAGCAAGAGAGGTGCTTCTGTGAGAGCAGAGGCACAGGTACAGCAAGGGAGGTGCTTCTGTGAGAGCGGTGGCACAGGCACACTGGCAGCAAGAGAGGTGCTTCTGTGAGAGCAGAGGCACAGGGACAGCAAGAGGGGTTCTTCTGTGAGAGCACAGGCACAGGCACACTAACAGCAAGAGAGGTGCTTCTGTCAGAGCACAGGCACAGGGACAGCAAGAAAGGCGCTTCTGTGAGAACAGAGACACAGGTACACGGACAGCAAGAGGGGCGCAAAACCCACAGTCTAACAGCAGCAGCCATGGGGGAGGTAACAGGCTCCAGTATAGACGAACCGCTGGGATTAGCCACCACAAAATGTACAGACACTCGGGCATGGATACAGGCGACAGACTGGAAGCAAAGAGGAAGTACACATCCCAATAGCAAAGAAAGAAAATATGTTAAATTAAAAATAAAAGGTTTTACCGCCACCCTAAGGGTCTGGCAGAAATACTGCATATGTTATTCTGTGGTAATGCCATACACGGTAATCACTGCATTAAATCATAAAATGCTACATTTTGAGTCCAATTTCTAGCTCCACCAACAGGCAGAGGTAAACAATTTAAAAACTCAGTTGTAATTTGTAAAAATATTTTTCCGTACTGAAATCGAGCAATGTTTCATTGTGACAGTCACAGGGGGTGCATAAGTGAGGAACCCTGATGCCCACCTTTCCACCACCTCTGCCATATAATGTACAAAAGGGCTAACAATAATCCTTGTGTGCATTGAAACAAATTGTACAGTAGTGCTATAAACTGCTATTGTATATGATCCGGCCTCAACAACAACATGAGGGTGGACAATGTATAAACAATTTATAAACTTAAGAAAATAAAAGATATGGATTGTTGGAAAAACTGCCTGAAGTATTTCCTTAAAAGCTACACACGCAACACTGCATTCCCATAATGAGACGAAAATCCGCAATGCCAAAAGAAAGCTTCTGTTACTGATACTAGGAACACATAAACAATGGCAGCAAAAGTGGTACTCCTTACTGGCAATAGGCACTGCTAAGCACAAACAGCGAAGGTGGTGGTCCATACTGACAACGTCAACACCGGCAGCAAAAGAGCTGCTCCTTACTGGCAATAGGCACTGCTAAGCACAAACAGCGAAGGTGGTGGTCCATACTAACAACGTCAACACCGGCAGCAAAAGAGCTGCTCCTTACTGGCAATAGGCACTGCTAAGCACAAACAGCGAAGGTGGTGGTCCATACTGACAACGTCAACACCGGCAGCAAAAGAGCTGCTCCTTACTGGCAATAGGCACTGCTAAGCACAAACAGCGAAGGTGGTGGTCCATACTGACAACGTCAACACCGGCAGCAAAAGAGCTGCTCCTTACTGGCAATAGGCACTGCTAAGCACAAACAGCGAAGATGGTGGTCCATACTGACAACGTCAAGACCGGCAGCAAAAGAGTTGCTCCTTACTGGCAATAGGCACTGCTAAGCAAAAACAGCAAAGGTGGTGTTCAATACTGACAACGTTAACACTGGCAGCAAAAGAGCTGCTCCTTACTGGCAATAGGCACTGCTAAGCACAAACAGCGAAGGTGGTGGTCCATACTGACAACGTCAACACCGGCAGCAAAAGAGGTTTTCTTTACAGGCAATAGGCACTGCTAAGCAAAAACAGCAAAGGTGGTGGTCTATATTGACAACATCAACACTGTCTACAAAGAAGTGCTTGTTACCGACAATACAAACAGGTAAATACTGACTAGAAGTGGGGTGCTCTTGAATGGCAATACAAACTGGTAAGCACAACCAGCAAAGGTGGTGTTTCATACTTACAACACCAACACTGCCAACAAGAGAGGTGCACCTGACTGGCAATAAAAACTGGTAAATACTTACAAGAAGAGGGCTGCTCCTGACTGGCAATAGGCACTGCTAAGCACAAACAGAAAAAGGCGGTGTTCAAATACTGACGACATTAACACTGGCAGCAAAAGAGCTGCTCCTTACTGGCAATAGTAACTGCTAAGCAAAAACAGCAAAGGTGGTGATCCATACTGACAACACTGGCAGCAAAAGAGGTTATCTTACTGGCCAAAGGAACTGCTAAGCAAAAACAGCATAGGTGGTGGTCCATACTGACAATGTCAACACTGTCACCAAAGAAGTGTGTGTTACCGACAATACAAACAGGTGAATACTGACTAGAAGAGTGGTGCTCCTGACTGGCAATAAAAACTGGTAAACACAACCAGCAAATGTGGTGTTTCATACTTACAACACCAACACTGCCAACTAGAGAGGTGCACCTGAATGGAAATAAAAACTGGTAAGCACAACCAGCAAAGGTGGTATTCCATAATGAAATCAACGCTGCCAACAAAAAAGGTGCACCTGACTGTCAACAATCAGCAAAGGCTGTGTTCCATACTGACAACACCAACACTGCCAACAAAAAAGGTGCGCCTGACTGGCAATAAAAACTGGTAAGCACAACCAGCAAAGGTACTGTTCCATGCTGACAACACAAACACTGTCAACACGAGAGGTGCTTCTGGCTGGCAATAAAAACTGGTAAGCACAACCAGCAAAGGTTGTGTTCCATAATGACAACACCAACACTGCCAACAAAACAGGTGCAACTGACTGGCAACAACCAGCAAAGGTGCTGTTCCATGCTGACAACACCAACACTGTCAACACGAGAGGTGCTTCTGGCTGGCAATAAAAACTGGTAAGCACAACCAGCAAAGGTTGTGTTCCATAATGACAACACCAACACTGCCAACAAAACAGGTACAACTAACTGGCAAAAACCAGCAAAGCTGCTATTCCATGCTGACAACACCAACACTGCCAACAAGAGAGGTGCTTCTTACTGGCAATAGAAACTGGTAAGCACAACCAGCAAAGGTTGTGTTCCATAATGACAACACCAACACTGCCAACAAAACAGGTGCAAATGACTGGCAACAACCATCAACGGTGCTGTTCCATAATGACAACAACACTGCCAACAAAACAGGTGCAAATGACTGGCAACAACCATCAACGGTGCTGTTCCATAATGACAACAACAACACTGCCAACAAGAGAGGTGCTTCTTACTGGCAACAACCAGCAGAGGTGCTGTTCCATGCTGACAACATCAAAACTGCCAACAAGAGAGGTTCTTCTGACTGGCAATAAAAACTGGTAAGCACAAACAGCAAAGGTTGGGTTCCATAATGAAAACACCAGCACTGTCAACAAAGGAGGTGCTTCTTACTGGGAACAACCAGCAGAGGTGCTGTTCCATAATGACAACAACAACACTGTCAACAAGAGAGGTGCTTCTTACTGGCAACGACCAGCAGAGGTGCTGTTCCATGCTGACAACCCCAACACTGCCAACAAGAGAGGTGCTTCTGACTGGCAATAAAAACTGGTAAGCACAACCAGCAAAGGTTGGGTTCCATAATGAAAACACCAGCACTGTCAACAAAGGAGGTGCAACTGACTGGCAACAATCAGCAAAGGTGCGGTTCCATAATAACAACAACAATACTGCCAACAAGAGAGGTGCTTCTTACTGGCAACGACCAGCAGAGGTGCTGTTCCATGCTGACAACACCAACACTGCCAATAAGAGAGGTGCTTCTGACTGGCAATAAAAACTGGTAAGCACAACCAGCAAAGGTGGTGTTTCATACTTACAACACCAACACTGCCAACAAGAGAGGGGCACCTGACTGGCAATAAAAACTGGTAAATACTTACAAGAGGGCTGCTCCTGACTGGCAATAAGCACTGCTAAGCACAAGCAGAAAAGGCGGTGTTCAAATACTGACAACATTAACACTGGCAGCAAAAGAGCTGCTCCTTACTGGCAATAGTAACTGCTAAGCAAAAACAGCAAAGGTGGTGATCCATACTGACAACACTGGCAGCAAAAGAGGTTATCTTACTGGCCAAAGGAACTGCTAAGCAGAAACAGCATAGGTGGTGGTCCATACTGACTATGTCAACACTGTCACCAAAGAAGTGTGTGTTACCGACAATACAAACAGGTGAATACTGACTAGAAGAGTGGTGCTCCTGACTGGCAATAAAAACTGGTAAGCACAACCAGCCAATGTGGTGTTTCATACTTACAACACCAACACTGCCAACAAGAGAGGTGCACCTGACTGGCAATAATAAATGGTAAATACTGACAAAAAGAGGGCTGCTCCTGACTGGCAGTAGGCACTGCTAAGCACAACCAACAAAGGTGTTGCCATACTGACAACACCAACACTGCCAACTAGAGAGGTGCACCTGAATGGAAATAAAAACTGGTAAGCACAACCAGCAAAGGTGGTATTCCATAATGAAATCAACGCTGCCAACAAAAAAGGTGCACCTGACTGTCAACAATCAGCAAAGGTTGTGTTCCATACTGACAACACCAACACTGCCAACAAAAAAGGTGCGCCTGACTGGCAATAAAAACTGGTAAGCACAACCAGCAAAGGTACTGTTCCATAATGACAACAACAACACTGCCAACAAGAGAGGTGCAACTGACTGGCAACAACCAGCAAAGGTGCTGTTCCATAATGATAACAACAACACTGTCAACAAGAGAGGTGCTTCTTACTGGCAATGACCAGCAGAGGTGCTGTTCCATGCTGACAACACCAACACTGCCAACAAGAGAGGTGCTTCTGACTGGCAATACAAACTGGTAAGCACAACCAGCAAAGGTTGTGTTCCATAATGACAACACCAACACTGCCAACAAAACAGGTGCAAATGACTGGCAACAACCATCAACGGTGCTGTTCCATAATGACAACAACACTGCCAACAAAACAGGTGCAAATGACTGGCAACAACCTTCAACGGTGCTGTTCCATAATGACAACAACAACACTGCCAAGAAGAGAGGTGCTTCTGACTGGCAATAAAAACTGGTAAGCACAAACAGCAAAGGTTGGGTTCCATAATGAAAACACCAGCACTGTCAACAAAGGAGGTGCAACTGAATGGCAACAATCAGCAAAGGTGCTGTTCCATAATAACAACAACAACACCGCCCAGAAGGGAGGTGCTTCTTACTGGGAACAACCAGTAGAGGTGCTGTTCCATAATGACAACAACAACACTGTCAACAAGAGAGGTGCTTCTTACTGGCAACGACCTGCAGAGGTGCTGTTCCATGCTGACAACACCAACACTGCCAATAAGAGAGGTGCTTCTGACTGGCAATAAAAACTGGTAAGCACAACCAGCAAAGGTGGTGTTTCATACTTACAACACCAACACTGCCAACAAGAGAGATGCACCTGACTGGCAATAAAAACTGGTAAATACTTACAAGAAGAGGGCTGCTCCTGACTGGCAATAAGCACTGCTAAGCACAAACAGAAAAGGCGGTGTTCAAATACTGACGACATTAACACTGGCAGCAAAAGAGCTGCTCCTTACTGGCAATAGTAACTGCTAAGCAAAAACAGCAAAGGTGGTGATCCATACTGACAACACTGGCAGCAAAAGAGGTTATCTTACTGGCCAAAGGAACTGCTAAGCAAAAACAGCATAGGTGGTGGTCCATACTGACTATGTCAACACTGTCACCAAAGAAGTGTGTGTTACCGACAATACAAACAGGTGAATACTGACTAGAAGAGTGGTGCTCCTGACTGGCAATAAAAACTGGTAAGCACAACCAGCAAAGGTGGTGTTTCATACTTACAACACCAACACTGCCAACAAGAGAGGTGCACCTGACTGGCAATAATAAATGGTAAATACTGACAAAAAGAGGGCTGCTCCTGACTGGCAGTAGGCACTGCTAAGCACAACCAACAAAGGTGTTTCCATACTGACAACACCAACACTGCCAACTAGAGAGGTGCACCTGAATGGAAATAAAAACTGGTAAGCACAACCAGCAAAGGTGGTATTCCATAATGAAATCAACGCTGCCAACAAAAAAGGTGCACCTGACTGTCAACAATCAGCAAAGGTTGTGTTCCATACTGACAACACCAACACTGCCAACAAAAAAGGTGCGCCTGACTGGCAATAAAAACTGATAAGCACAACCAGCAAAGGTACTGTTCCATGCTGACAACACCAACACTCCCAACAAGAGAGGTACTTCTGGCTGGCAATACAAACTGGGAAGCACAACCAGCAAAGGTAGTGTTCCATAATGACAACACCAACACTGCCAACAAAAGAAGTGCACCTGACTGGCAATAGAAACTGGTAGGCACAACCAGAAAAGGTTGTGTTCCATAATGACAACACCAACATTGCCAACAAAAAGGTGCAACTGACTGGCAACAACCAGCAAAGGTGCTGTTCCATGCTGACAACACCAACACTGCCAACAAGAGAGGTGCTTCTGACTGGCAATAAAAACTGGTAAGCACAACCAGCAAAGGTTGTGTTCCATAATGACAACCCCAACCCTGGCAACAAAAGAGGTACAACTCACTGGCAACAAACAGGCAACAACCAGCAATGGTGCTGTTCCATAATGACAACAACAATACTGCCAACAAGAGAGGTGCAACTGACTGGCAACAACCAGCAACGGTGCTGTTCCATAATGACAACAACAACACTGTCAACAGGAGAGGTGCTTCTTACTGGCAACAGCCAGCAGAGGTACTATTCCATGCTGACAACACCAACACTGCCAACAAGAGAGGTACTTCTGACTGGCAATAAAACAGGTAAGCCTAACCAGCAAAAGTTGTGTTCCATAATGACAACATCAACACTGCCGACAAAAGAGGTGCAACTCACTGGCAACAACCAGCAAAGGTGCTGTTCCATAATGATAACAACAACACTGTCAACAAGAGAGGTGCTTCTTACTGGCAATGACCAGCAGAGGTGCTGTTCCATGCTGACAACACCAACACTGCCAACAAGAGAGGTGCTTCTGACTGGCAATACAAACTGGTAAGCACAACCAGCAAAGGTTGTGTTCCATAATGACAACACCAACACTGCCAACAAAACAGGTGCAAATGACTGGCAACAACCATCAATGGTGCTGTTCCATAATGACAACAACACTGCCAACAAAACAGGTGCAAATGACTGGCAACAACCTTCAACGGTGCTGTTCCATAATGACAACAACAACACTGCCAAGAAGAGAGGTGCTTCTGACTGGCAATAAAAACTGGTAAGCACAAACAGCAAAGGTTGGGTTCCATAATGAAAACACCAGCACTG
This sequence comes from Ambystoma mexicanum, assembly GCF_040938575.1. Classification (NCBI taxonomy): domain Eukaryota; kingdom Metazoa; phylum Chordata; class Amphibia; order Caudata; family Ambystomatidae; genus Ambystoma; species Ambystoma mexicanum. The sequence goes on along the minus strand of NC_090935.1, from coordinate 59,317,378 downwards.
TCAACAAAGGAGGTGCAACTGAATGGCAACAATCAGCAAAGGTGCTGTTCCATAATAACAACAACAACACCGCCCAGAAGGGAGGTGCTTCTTACTGGGAACAACCAGTAGAGGTGCTGTTCCATAATGACAACAACAACACTGTCAACAAGAGAGGTGCTTCTTACTGGCAACGACCTGCAGAGGTGCTGTTCCATGCTGACAACACCAACACTGCCAATAAGAAAGGTGCTTCTGACTGGCAATAAAAACTGGTAAGCACAACCAGCAAAGGTGGTGTTTCATACTTACAACACCAACACTGCCAACAAGAGAGGTGCACCTGACTGGCAATAAAAACTGGTAAATACTTACAAGAAGAGGGCTGCTCCTGACTGGCAATAAGCACTGCTAAGCACAAACAGAAAAGGCGGTGTTCAAATACTGATGACATTAACACTGGCAGCAAAAGAGCTGCTCCTTACTGGCAATAGTAACTGCTAAGCAAAAACAGCAAAGGTGGTGATCCATACTGACAACACTGGCAGCAAAAGAGGTTATCTTACTGGCCAAAGGAACTGCTAAGCAAAAACAGCATAGGTGGTGGTCCATACTGACTATGTCAACACTGTCACCAAAGAAGTGTGTGTTACCGACAATACAAACAGGTGAATACTGACTAGAAGAGTGGTGCTCCTGACTGGCAATAAAAACTGGTAAGCACAACCAGCAAAGGTGGTGTTTCATACTTACAACACCAACACTGCCAACAAGAGAGGTGCACCTGACTGGCAATAATAAATGGTAAATACTGACAAAAAGAGGGCTGCTCCTGACTGGCAGTAGGCACTGCTAAGCACAACCAACAAAGGTGTTTCCATACTGACAACACCAACACTGCCAACTAGAGAGGTGCACCTGAATGGAAATAAAAACTGGTAAGCACAACCAGCAAAGGTGGTATTCCATGATGAAATCAACGCTGCCAACAAAAAAGGTGCACCTGACTGTCAACAATCAGCAAAGGTTGTGTTCCATACTGACAACACCAACACTGCCAACAAAAAAGGTGCGCCTGACAGGCAATAAAAACTGGTAAGCACAACCAGCAAAGGTACTGTTCCATGCTGACAACACCAACACTCCCAACAAGAGAGGTGCTTCTGGCTGGCAATACAAACTGGGAAGCACAACCAGCAAAGGTAGTGTTCCATAATGACAACACCAACACTGCCAACAAAAGAAGTGCACCTGACTGGCAATAGAAACTGGTAAGCACAACCAGAAAAGGTTGTGTTCCATAATGACAACACCAACATTGCCAACAAAACGGTGCAACTGACTGGCAACAACCAGCAAAGGTGCTGTTCCATGCTGACAACACCAACACTGCCAACAAGAGAGGTGCTTCTGACTGGCAATAAAAACTGGTAAGCACAACCAGCAAAGGTTGTGTTCCATAATGACAACCCCAACCCTGGCAACAAAAGAGGTACAACTCACTGGCAACAAACAGGCAACAACCAGCAATGGTGCTGTTCCATAATGACAACAACAATACTGCCAACAAGAGAGGTGCAACTGACTGGCAACAACCAGCAACGGTGCTGTTCCATAATGACAACAACAACACTGTCAACAGGAGAGGTGCTTCTTACTGGCAACAGCCAGCAGAGGTACTATTCCATGCTGACAACACCAACACTGCCAACAAGAGAGGTGCTTCTGACTGGCAATAAAACAGGTAAGCCTAACCAGCAAAGGTTGTGTTCCATAATGACAACATCAACACTGCCGACAAAAGAGGTGCAACTCACTGGCAACAACCAGCAAAGGTGCTGTTCCATAATGATAACAACAACACTGTCAACAAGAGAGGTGCTTCTTACTGGCAATGACCAGCAGAGGTGCTGTTCCATGCTGACAACACCAACACTGCCAACAAGAGAGGTGCTTATGACTGGCAATACAAACTGGTAAGCACAACCAGCAAAGGTTGTGTTCCATAATGACAACACCAACACTGCCAACAAAAAAGGTGCACCTGACTGTCAACAATCAGCAAAGGTTGTGTTCCATACTGACAACACCAACACTGCCAACAAAAAAGGTGCGCCTGACTGGCAATAAAAACTGGTAAGCACAACCAGCAAAGGTACTGTTCCATGCTGACAACACAAACACTGTCAACACGAGAGGTGCTTCTGGCTGGCAATAAAAACTGGTAAGCACAACCAGCAAAGGTTGTGTTCCATAATGACAACACCAACACTGCCAACAAAACAGGTGCAACTGACTGGCAACAACCAGCAAAGGTGCTGTTCCATGCTGACAACACCAACAATGTCAACACGAGAGGTGCTTCTGGCTGGCAATAAAAACTGGTAAGCACAACCAGCAAAGGTTGTGTTCCATAATGACAACACCAACACTGCCAACAAAACAGGTACAACTAACTGGCAAAAACCAGCAAAGCTGCTATTCCATGCTGACAACACCAACACTGCCAACAAGAGAGGTGCTTCTTACTGGCAATAGAAACTGGTAAGCACAACCAGCAAAGGTTGTGTTCCATAATGACAACACCAACACTGCCAACAAAACAGGTGCAAATGACTGGCAACAACCATCAACGGTGCTGTTCCATAATGACAACAACACTGCCAACAAAACAGGTGCAAATGACTGGCAACAACCATCAACGGTGCTGTTCCATAATGACAACAACAACACTGCCAACAAGAGAGGTGCTTCTTACTGGCAACAACCAGCAGAGGTGCTGTTCCATGCTGACAACATCAAAACTGCCAACAAGAGAGGTTCTTCTGACTGGCAATAAAAACTGGTAAGCACAAACAGCAAAGGTTGGGTTCCATAATGAAAACACCAGCACTGTCAACAAAGGAGGTGCTTCTTACTGGGAACAACCAGCAGAGGTGCTGTTCCATAATGGCAACAACAACACTGTCAACAAGAGAGGTGCTTCTTACTGGCAACGACCAGCAGAGGTGCTGTTCCATGCTGACAACCCCAACACTGCCAACAAGAGAGGTGCTTCTGACTGGCAATAAAAACTGGTAAGCACAACCAGCAAAGGTTGGGTTCCATAATGAAAACACCAGCACTGTCAACAAAGGAGGTGCAACTGACTGGCAACAATCAGCAAAGGTGCTGTTCCATAATAACAACAACAATACTGCCAACAAGAGAGGTGCTTCTTACTGGCAACGACCAGCAGAGGTGCTGTTCCATGCTGACAACACCAACACTGCCAATAAGAGAGGTGCTTCTGACTGGCAATAAAAACTGGTAAGCACAACCAGCAAAGGTGGTGTTTCATACTTACAACACCAACACTGCCAACAAGAGAGGGGCACCTGACTGGCAATAAAAACTGGTAAATACTTACAAGAGGGCTGCTCCTGACTGGCAATAAGCACTGCTAAGCACAAGCAGAAAAGGCGGTGTTCAAATACTGACAACATTAACACTGGCAGCAAAAGAGCTGCTCCTTACTGGCAATAGTAACTGCTAAGCAAAAACAGCAAAGGTGGTGATCCATACTGACAACACTGGCAGCAAAAGAGGTTATCTTACTGGCCAAAGGAACTGCTAAGCAGAAACAGCATAGGTGGTGGTCCATACTGACTATGTCAACACTGTCACCAAAGAAGTGTGTGTTACCGACAATACAAACAGGTGAATACTGACTAGAAGAGTGGTGCTCCTGACTGGCAATAAAAACTGGTAAGCACAACCAGCCAATGTGGTGTTTCATACTTACAACACCAACACTGCCAACAAGAGAGGTGCACCTGACTGGCAATAATAAATGGTAAATACTGACAAAAAGAGGGCTGCTCCTGACTGGCAGTAGGCACTGCTAAGCACAACCAACAAAGGTGTTGCCATACTGACAACACCAACACTGCCAACTAGAGAGGTGCACCTGAATGGAAATAAAAACTGGTAAGCACAACCAGCAAAGGTGGTATTCCATAATGAAATCAACGCTGCCAACAAAAAAGGTGCACCTGACTGTCAACAATCAGCAAAGGTTGTGTTCCATACTGACAACACCAACACTGCCAACAAAAAAGGTGCGCCTGACTGGCAATAAAAACTGGTAAGCACAACCAGCAAAGGTACTGTTCCATAATGACAACAACAACACTGCCAACAAGAGAGGTGCAACTGACTGGCAACAACCAGCAAAGGTGCTGTTCCATAATGATAACAACAACACTGTCAACAAGAGAGGTGCTTCTTACTGGCAATGACCAGCAGAGGTGCTGTTCCATGCTGACAACACCAACACTGCCAACAAGAGAGGTGCTTCTGACTGGCAATACAAACTGGTAAGCACAACCAGCAAAGGTTGTGTTCCATAATGACAACACCAACACTGCCAACAAAACAGGTGCAAATGACTGGCAACAACCATCAACGGTGCTGTTCCATAATGACAACAACACTGCCAACAAAACAGGTGCAAATGACTGGCAACAACCTTCAGCGGTGCTGTTCCATAATGACAACAACAACACTGCCAAGAAGAGAGGTGCTTCTGACTGGCAATAAAAACTGGTAAGCACAAACAGCAAAGGTTGGGTTCCATAATGAAAACACCAGCACTGTCAACAAAGGAGGTGCAACTGAATGGCAACAATCAGCAAAGGTGCTGTTCCATAATAACAACAACAACACCGCCCAGAAGGGAGGTGCTTCTTACTGGGAACAACCAGTAGAGGTGCTGTTCCATAATGACAACAACAACACTGTCAACAAGAGAGGTGCTTCTTACTGGCAACGACCTGCAGAGGTGCTGTTCCATGCTGACAACACCAACACTGCCAATAAGAAAGGTGCTTCTGACTGGCAATAAAAACTGGTAAGCACAACCAGCAAAGGTGGTGTTTCATACTTACAACACCAACACAGCCAACAAGAGAGGTGCACCTGACTGGCAATAAAAACTGGTAAATACTTACAAGAAGAGGGCTGCTCCTGACTGGCAATAAGCACTGCTAAGCACAAACAGAAAAGGCGGTGTTCAAATACTGATGACATTAACACTGGCAGCAAAAGAGCTGCTCCTTACTGGCAATAGTAACTGCTAAGCAAAAACAGCAAAGGTGGTGATCCATACTGACAACACTGGCAGCAAAAGAGGTTATCTTACTGGCCAAAGGAACTGCTAAGCAAAAACAGCATAGGTGGTGGTCCATACTGACTATGTCAACACTGTCACCAAAGAAGTGTGTGTTACCGACAATACAAACAGGTGAATACTGACTAGAAGAGTGGTGCTCCTGACTGGCAATAAAAACTGGTAAGCACAACCAGCAAAGGTGGTGTTTCATACTTACAACACCAACACTGCCAACAAGAGAGGTGCACCTGACTGGCAATAATAAATGGTAAATACTGACAAAAAGAGGGCTGCTCCTGACTGGCAGTAGGCACTGCTAAGCACAACCAACAAAGGTGTTTCCATACTGACAACACCAACACTGCCAACTAGAGAGGTGCACCTGAATGGAAATAAAAACTGGTAAGCACAACCAGCAAAGGTGGTATTCCATGATGAAATCAACGCTGCCAACAAAAAAGGTGCACCTGACTGTCAACAATCAGCAAAGGTTGTGTTCCATACTGACAACACCAACACTGCCAACAAAAAAGGTGCGCCTGACAGGCAATAAAAACTGGTAAGCACAACCAGCAAAGGTACTGTTCCATGCTGACAACACCAACACTCCCAACAAGAGAGGTGCTTCTGGCTGGCAATACAAACTGGGAAGCACAACCAGCAAAGGTAGTGTTCCATAATGACAACACCAACACTGCCAACAAAAGAAGTGCACCTGACTGGCAATAGAAACTGGTAAGCACAACCAGAAAAGGTTGTGTTCCATAATGACAACACCAACATTGCCAACAAAAAGGTGCAACTGACTGGCAACAACCAGCAAAGGTGCTGTTCCATGCTGACAACACCAACACTGCCAACAAGAGAGGTGCTTCTGACTGGCAATAAAAACTGGTAAGCACAACCAGCAAAGGTTGTGTTCCATAATGACAACCCCAACCCTGGCAACAAAAGAGGTACAACTCACTGGCAACAAACAGGCAACAACCAGCAATGGTGCTGTTCCATAATGACAACAACAATACTGCCAACAAGAGAGGTGCAACTGACTGGCAACAACCAGCAACGGTGCTGTTCCATAATGACAACAACAACACTGTCAACAGGAGAGGTGCTTCTTACTGGCAACAGCCAGCAGAGGTACTATTCCATGCTGACAACACCAACACTGCCAACAAGAGAGGTGCTTCTGACTGGCAATAAAACAGGTAAGCCTAACCAGCAAAGGTTGTGTTCCATAATGACAACATCAACACTGCCGACAAAAGAGGTGCAACTCACTGGCAACAACCAGCAAAGGTGCTGTTCCATAATGATAACAACAACACTGTCAACAAGAGAGGTGCTTCTTACTGGCAATGACCAGCAGAGGTGCTGTTCCATGCTGACAACACCAACACTGCCAACAAGAGAGGTGCTTATGACTGGCAATACAAACTGGTAAGCACAACCAGCAAAGGTTGTGTTCCATAATGACAACACCAACACTGCCAACAAAACAGGTGCAAATGACTGGCAACAACCATCAACGGTGCTGTTCCATAATGACAACAACACTGCCAACAAAACAGGTGCAAATGACTGGCAACAACCTTCAACGGTGCTGTTCCATAATGACAACAACAACACTGCCAAGAAGAGAGGTGCTTCTGACTGGCAATAAAAACTGGTAAGCACAAACAGCAAAGGTTGGGTTCCATAATGAAAACACCAGCACTGTCAACAAAGGAGGTGCAACTGAATGGCAACAATCAGCAAAGGTGCTGTTCCGTAATAACAACAACAACACCGCCCAGAAGGGAGGTGCTTCTTACTGGGAACAACCAGTAGAGGTGCTGTTCCATAATGACAACAACAACACTGTCAACAAGAGAGGTGCTTCTTACTGGCAACGACCTGCAGAGGTGCTGTTCCATGCTGACAACACCAACACTGCCAATAAGAAAGGTGCTTCTGACTGGCAATAAAAACTGGTAAGCACAACCAGCAAAGGTGGTGTTTCATACTTACAACACCAACACTGCCAACAAGAGAGGTGCACCTGACTGGCAATAAAAACTGGTAAATACTTACAAGAAGAGGGCTGCTCCTGACTGGCAATAAGCACTGCTAAGCACAAACAGAAAAGGCGGTGTTCAAATACTGATGACATTAACACTGGCAGCAAAAGAGCTGCTCCTTACTGGCAATAGTAACTGCTAAGCAAAAACAGCAAAGGTGGTGATCCATACTGACAACACTGGCAGCAAAAGAGGTTATCTTACTGGCCAAAGGAACTGCTAAGCAAAAACAGCATAGGTGGTGGTCCATACTGACTATGTCAACACTGTCACCAAAGAAGTGTGTGTTACCGACAATACAAACAGGTGAATACTGACTAGAAGAGTGGTGCTCCTGAATGGCAATAAAAACTGGTAAGCACAACCAGCAAAGGTGGTGTTTCATACTTACAACACCAACACTGCCAACAAGAGAGGTGCACCTGACTGGCAATAATAAATGGTAAATACTGACAAAAAGAGGGCTGCTCCTGACTGGCAGTAGGCACTGCTAAGCACAACCAACAAAGGTGTTTCCATACTGACAACACCAACACTGCCAACTAGAGAGGTGCACCTGAATGGAAATAAAAACTGGTAAGCACAACCAGCAAAGGTGGTATTCCATAATGAAATCAACGCTGCCAACAAAAAAGGTGCACCTGACTGTCAACAATCAGCAAAGGTTGTGTTCCATACTGACAACACCAACACTGCCAACAAAAAAGGTGCGCCTGACTGGCAATAAAAACTGGTAAGCACAACCAGCAAAGGTACTGTTCCATGCTGACAACACCAACACTCCCAACAAGAGAGGTGCTTCTGGCTGGCAATACAAACTGGGAAGCACAACCAGCAAAGGTAGTGTTCCATAATGACAACACCAACACTGCCAACAAAAGAAGTGCACCTGACTGGCAATAGAAACTGGTAGGCACAATCAGAAAAGGTTGTGTTCCATAATGACAACACCAACATTCCCAACAAAAAGGTGGAACTGACTGGCAACAACCAGCAAAGGTGCTGTTCCATGCTGACAACACCAACACTGCCAACAAGAGAGGTGCTTCTGACTGGCAATAAAAACTGGTAAGCACAACCAGCAAAGGTTGTGTTCCATAATGACAACCCCAACCCTGGCAACAAAAGAGGTACAACTCACTGGCAACAAACAGGCAACAACCAGCAATGGTGCTGTTCCATAATGACAACAACAATACTGCCAACAAGAGAGGTGCAACTGACTGGCAACAACCAGCAACGGTGCTGTTCCATAATGACAACAACAACACTGTCAACAGGAGAGGTGCTTCTTACTGGCAACAGCCAGCAGAGGTACTATTCCATGCTGACAACACCAACACTGCCAACAAGAGAGGTGCTTCTGACTGGCAATAAAACAGGTAAGCCTAACCAGCAAAGGTTGTGTTCCATAATGACAACATCAACACTGCCGACAAAAGAGGTGCAACTCACTGGCAACAACCAGCAAAGGTGCTGTTCCATAATGACAACAACAACACTGCCAACAAGAGAGGTGCAACTGACTGGCAACAACCAGCAAAGGTGCTGTTCCATAATGATAACAACAACACTGTCAACAAGAGAGGTGCTTCTTACTGGCAATGACCAGCAGAGGTGCTGTTCCATGCTGACAACACCAACACTGCCAACAAGAGAGGTGCTTCTGACTGGCAATACAAACTGGTAAGCACAACCAGCAAAGGTTGTGTTCCATAATGACAACACCAACACTGCCAACAAAACAACAGGTGCAAATGACTGGCAACAACCATCAACGGTGCTGTTCCATAATGACAACAACACTGCCAACAAAACAGGTGCAAATGACTGGCAACAACCATCAACGGTGCTGTTTCATAATGACAACAACAACACTGCCAAGAAGAGAGGTGCTTCTGACTGGCAATAAAAACTGGTAAGCACAAACAGCAAAGGTTGGGTTCCATAATGAAAACACCAGCACTGTCAACAAAGGAGGTGCAACTGAATGGCAACAATCAGCAAAGGTGCTGTTCCATAATAACAACAACAACACCGCTCAGAAGGGAGGTGCTTCTTACTGGGAACAACCAGTAGAGGTGCTGTTCCATAATGACAACAACAACACTGTCAACAAGAGAGGTGCTTCTTACTGGCAAAGACCTGCAGAGGTGCTGTTCCATGCTGACAACACCAACACTGCCAACAAGAGAGGTGCTTCTGACTGGCAATAAAAACTGGTAAGCACAATCAGCAAAGGTTGGGTTCCATAATGAAAACACCAGCACTGTCAACAAAGGAGGTGCAACTGACTGGCAACAATCAGCAAAGGTGCTGTTCCATAATAACAACAACAACACCGCCCAGAAGGGAGGTGCATCTTACTGGGAACAACCAGCAGAGGTGCTGTTCAATAATGACAACAACAACACTGTCAACAAGAGAGGTGCTTCTTACTGGCAACGACCTGCAGAGGTGCTGTTCCATGCTGACAACACCAACACTGCCAAAAAGAGAGGTGCTTCTGACTGGCAATAAAAACTGGTAAGCACAACCAGCAAAGGTTGGGTTCCATATTGAAAACACCAGCACTGCCAACAAAAGAGGTACAACTCACTGGCAACAAACAGGCAACAACCAGCAATGGTGCTGTTCCATAATGACAACAACAATACTGCCAACAAGAGAGGTGCAACTGACTGGCAACAACCAGCAACGGTGCTGTTCCATAATGACAACAACAACACTGTCAACAAGAGAGGTGCTTCTTACTGGCAACAGCCAGCAGAGGTGCTGTTCCATGCTGACAACACCAACACTGCCAACAAGAGAGGTGCTTCTGACTGGCAATAAAACAGGTAAGCCTAACCAGCAAAGGTTGTGTTCCATAATGACAACACCAACACTGCCGACAAAAGAAGTGCAACTCACTGGCAACAACCAGCAAAGGTGCTGTTCCATGATGACAACAACAACACTGCCAACAAGAGAGGTGCAACTGACTGGCAACAACCAGCAAAGGTGCTGTTCCATAATGATAACAACAACACTGTCAACAAGAGAGGTGCTCTTACTGGCAATGACCAGCAGAGGTGCTGTTCCATGCTGACAACACCAACACTGCCAACAAGAGAGGTGCTTCTGACTGGCAATACAAACTGGTAAGCACAACCAGCAAAGGTTGTGTTCCATAATGACAACACCAACACTGCCAACAAAACAAGTGCAAATGACTGGCAACAACCATCAATGGTACTGTTCCATAATGACAACAACACTGCCAACAAAACAGGTGCAAAAGATTGGCAACAACCATCAACGGTGCTGTTCCATAATGACAACAACAACACTGCCAACAAGAGAGGTGCTTCTGACTGGCAATAGAAACTGGTAAGCACAAACAGCAAAGGTTGGGTTCCATAATGAAAACACCAGCATTGTCAACAAAGGAGGTGCAATTGAATGGCAACAATCAGCAAAGGTGCTGTTCCATAATAACAACAACAACACCGCCCAGAAGGGAGGTGCTTCTTACTGGGAACAACCAGCAGAGGTGCTGTTCCATAATGACAACAACAACACTGTCAACAAGAGAGGTGCTACTTACTGGCAACGACCTGCAGAGGTGCTGTTCCATGCTGACAACACCAACACTGCCAACAAGAGAGGTGCTTCTGACTGGCAATAAAAACTGGTAAGCACAACCAGCAAAGGTTGGGTTCCATAATGAAAACAACAGCACTGTCAATAAAGGAGGTGGAACTGACTGGCAACAATCAGCAAAGGTGCTGTTCCATAATAACAACAACAACACCGCCCACAAGGGAGGTGCTTCTTACTGGGAACAACTAGCAGAGGTGCTGTTCCATAATGACAACAACAACACTGTCAACAAGAGAGGTGCTTCTTACTGGCAACAATCAGCAAAGGTGCTGTTCCATAATAACAACAACAACACCGCCCACAAGGGAGGTGCTTCTTACTGGGAACAACTAGCAGAGGTGCTGTTCTATAATGACAACAACAACACTGTCAACAAGAGAGGTGCTTCTTACTGGCAACGACCAGCAGAGGTGCTGTTCCATGCTGACAACACCAACACTGCCAACAAGAGAGGTGCTTCTGACTGGCAATAAAAACTGATAAGCACAACCAGCAAAGGTTGTGTTCCATAATGACAACACCAACACTGCCAACAAAAGAGGTACAACTAACTGGCAACAACCAGCAAAGCTGCTGTTCCATAATGACAACAACAACACTGTCAACTAGAGAGGTGCTTCTTACTGGCAACGACCAGCAGAGGTCCTGTTCCATGCTGACAATACCAAAACTGCCAACAAGAGAGGTGCTTCTGACTGGCAAACAAAACTGGTAAGCACAACCAGCAAAGGTTGTGTGCCATAATGACAACACCAACACTGCCAACAAAACAGGTACAACTAACTGGCAACAACCAGCAAAGCTGCTATTCCATGCTGACAACACCAACACTGCCAACAAGAGAGGTGCTTCTTACGGGCAACGACCAGCAGAGGTGCTGTTCCATGCTGACAACACCAGCACTGCCAACAAAAGAGGTGCTTATGACTGGCAATAGAAACTGGTAAGCACAACCAGCAAAGGTTGTGTTCCATAATGACAACACCAACACTGCCAACAAAAGAGGTACAACCAGCAACGGTGCTGTTCCATAATGACAACAACAACACTGTCAACAAGAGAGGTGCTTCTTACTGGCAACAACCAGCAAAGGTTCTGTCCCATGCTGACAACACCAACACTGCCAACAAGAGAGGTGCTTCTTACTGGCAGCGACCAGCAGAGGTGCTGTTCCATAATGCCAACACCAACACTGCCAACAAGAGAGGTGCTTCTGACTGGCACTAAAAACTGGTAAGCACAACCAGCAAAGGTGGTGCACTGCCAACAAAAGAGGTACAACTAACTGGCAACAACCAGCAAAGGTGCTGTTCCATAATGACAACAACAACACTTTCAACAAGAGAGGTGCTTCTTACTGGCAACAACCAGCAAAGGTGCTGTTCCATGCTGACAACACCAACACTCCCAACAAGAGAGGTGCTTCTTACTGGCAGCGACCAGCAGAGGTGCTGTTCCATAATGACAACAACAACACTGTCAACAAGAGAGGTGCTTCTTACTGGTAACGACCAGCAAAGATGCTGTTCCATAATGACAACACCAACACTGCCAACAAAACAGGTACAACTAACTGGCAACAACCAGCAAAGCTGCTATTCCATGCTGACAACACCAACACTGCCAAAAAGAGAGGTGCTTCTTACTGGCAACGACCAGCGGAGGTGCTGTTCCATGCTGACAACACCAACACAGCCAACAAGAGAGGTGCTTCTGAATGGCAATAAAAACTGGTAAGCACAACCAGCAAAGGTTCTGTTCCATGCTGACAACACCAACACTGCCAACAAGAAAGGTGCTTCTTACTGGCAGCGACCAGCAGAGGTGATGTTCCATACTGACAACACCAACACTGCCAACAAGAGAGGTGCTTCTGACTGGCACTAAAAACTGGTAAGCACAACCAGCAAAGGTGGTGCACTGCCAACAAAAGAGGTACAACTAACTGGCAACAACCAGCAAAGGTGCTGTTCCATAATGACAACGACAACACTGTTAACAAGAGATGTGCTTCTTACTGGTAACGACCAGCAAATATGCTGTTCCATAATGACAACAACAACACTGTCAACAAGAGAGGTGCTTCTTACTGGTACCGACCAGCAAAGGTGCTGTTCCATGCTGACAACACCAACAGTGCCAACAAGAGAAGTGCTTCTGGCTGTCAATAGACACCGTTAAGCACTGACAGCAAGGGAGGTGTTAATTACTGGCAACATAAACACCTTTATTAAGAGAGGTGGTCCTTATTGGCAAGAGAAACTGGTAAACCATGACAACTATAAGATTAACACATTCACAAAGGAAAACCACCTTTGCATGATTTCTGCTAGCAAAACCAATGGTCTGTCTAAGCTATAAATAGGTCTGTATAAAAGTATATGGAAATTTCAGATGGATCGAACATGGAAGCAAAATAAGAGTAAAGTGATGCAGATATTAAACGTTTTCCTACTTTTTGACAAAAATGTGGTTGTTTATCCTTTCAGAGAGTAGGGGGTAGATCTCTGTCCTCGGCTGGGGCCACCCTCTGGAACAGCCTCCCTGCCTCTCTCAAACTTGAGCAGGACCACCTAAGGTTCCAGAATCAAACTCAGGACCCTCATTTTCGCTTCCACTTTCTCTCTCCTTTGCGCAAACTGGTTACCTGGCCACCCAATGAAAGTACGGGACCAGGCTCCTGCACGACCGGTTGCCCTTGCACTGCCTCTGGGCCTTGCATAAACTTAAGGGACTGTATCTGCAACCCTACAGTCCCGGACTCCCTGCACGTATGAGCCATCTTCCTGGCAGCACTTGCGCGTTCCATTGCACTCTCCTCTCCCCCTTAGCCCCGTTGCACCCCCCCACACTTGCACAATCTGAATGACACAAGGCCAAGTAAGATCGTTGTTTTGTCCTCCTCATGTCTTCCCTCCCTTGTCTTGTTGCTTCTAGAAACACTTGTGTACAGGTGCGTTATAGATGACTTATCATATCATATTATAACATGCAGGATCGGATTGGCCCCTCGGCCTTTCGGCCCGTGGCCGGGCTGAAATCGTCCCTGGGGAGTGGGGGCCGGTTTCTGGCCATGCCTGGGTGGGGGCCGGTTTCTGGCCATGCCTGGAAGAAAACATTTTTTTTTTAAATATTTTTTTTCAAATAGTTTTTTTAAAAAGAAGCCTTTCCTCCTTCTTAGGTTGATAAATGAGTACCAACACAAGTTGGATGATATTGTATGCATATTTGTTCTATAAAAAAAGAGCTTAAGCGTAAGTACTGTACAATAACATAATATCATTTGGCCTTGGACGTCTGCTTGGATTCACAGTAATTTAGTACTTTCTAAAGTAATTTAGTACTTAGGCTCAATGCTATTTGATGCAACTTCCTGTTTTGTCAAGGGGTGAAAGGTCGTGTTTCATCACTTCCCGGGATGTCACTTTGGGGTGGGGTCAAATCACATCACTTCCGGTGTTGTCATAAGAGGTCAAGGGTCGTGAGGCGAGGGGTGGGCCACTTTTTTAAGGCGAGGAGTGGGCCACTTTTTTTTGGGTGACCGGGCCCATTTCTTCTCCCAGTCCGACCCTGATAACATGGCACGTATATAACATAAGCGCTGACAGCAAAATATGTGTTTCCTTCTGGCACTAGAAATACCTCTCAAATGAGAGCGGTAGAGCTGCTCCTTCTAGGCAGAAGACACCCCTGTTTGCTCACACCCCACCCTCATTTGGAGGATGCCAACCTCAAGTTCAATTTGAGCGTAAGGTTATTGCAAATTCCTTCCATTTACTTCAATGGGATCGCCCTCACAGTGCATCGTCATCTCCCTCCCTATCATGTGCCTGTCTCAAATGCCTTCAATGGGACCACCCTCCAAAACATCTCCACACACACACCTCTCTCTCTTTCACTCCCCTCTCTGTGTCATTCACTCTCTCACTCGCCCTCACACCCTCTCTCACACTCTGTCCCTCTCTCCCTCTCTCTCTCACTCTCTCTCACGTTCTCACTTTCTCTCTGACACTGTCCCTCACACTCTCACTCCCTCTCCCTCACTCTCTCTCTCACACTCTGTCCCTCTCTCTCTCTCTCTCTCTGTCTCTCTCTCTCTCTCTCACGTTCTCACTTTCTCTCTGACACTGTCCCTCACACTCTCTCTCTCACTCCCACTCTCTCACTCTCTCTCTCACTCTCTCTCTCACACTCTGTCCCTCTCTCTCTCTCACACACGTTCTCACGTTCTCTCTGACACTGTCCCTCTCTCTCTCTCTCTCTCTCTCTCTCTCTCTCATGTTCTCACGTTCTCTCTGACACTGTCCCTCACACTCTCACTCCCTCTCTCTCACTCTCTCTCTCACACTCTGTCCCCCCCTCTCTCTCTCTCTCTCTCTCTCTCTCTCACTCTCTCTCTCTCTCTCTCTCACGTTCTCACGTTCTCTCTGACACTGTCCCTCACACTCTCTCTCACGTTCTCACGTTCTCTCTGACACTGTCCCTCACACTCTCACTCCCTATCTCTCACTCTCTCTCTCACACTCTGTCCCTCTCTCTCTCTCACACACTCTCGCTCTCACGTTCTCACGTTCTCTCTGACACTGTCCCTCACACTCACTCTCTCTCTCACGTTCTCACGTTCTCTCTGACACTGTCCCTCACACTCAATCTCTCTCTCTCACGTTCTCTCTGACACTGTCCCTCACACTCTCTCTCTCTCTCTCACGTTCTCACGTTCTCACGTTCTCTTTGACACTGTCCCTCACACTTACTCACTCGCTCTCTCTCTCACGTTCTCGCGTTCTCTCTGACACCGTCCCTCACACTCACTCTCTCTCTCTCTCACGTTCTCACGTTCTCTCTGACACTGTCCCTCACACTCTCTCTCACGTTCTCACGTTCTCTCTGACACTGTCCCTCACACTCTCACTCTCTCACGTTCTCTCTGACACTGTCCCTCACACTCACTCTCTCTCTCTCACGTTCTCACGTTCTCTCTGACACTGTCCCTCACACTCCCTCACTCTTTCTCTCTCTCTCTCACACACACTTTTCCTCTGCGTGCCTCGTACCTCCCAGGAGGCCCAGCAGGTGGAGCAGCAGCACGGGCACCTCGGCCAGCCCAGCCGGACCCATCTCCACCCCCTGCTGCTTCTGAAGATGCTCCGGGTGTCCTCAGAGGATTCGGGACCTCATGGCTCAGCTCGGCAGGAAGTGACACCCTCACAGGCACTTCTGCTTTCTCCCACTCACAGCAGGAGAGGGGGAGGGGCCCCACTCTAGCCCCGCTGCCACTGCCACGAGAACTGATTGGGGTTCAGTGGCGTCATGTCTAGGAAGCGGTAAACACCAGCAAGCGCACCCTACATTAGCCCTGGCCGCGCGCTACGAGTTCCGCTTTTAACGTGTGAGTCCGTGTATGCAAATACTGCGGTCCTGTGTGTATAGACTCTGGGGGAGGGGTGGTGGTATTAGTTCTGTTATTCAGCGCTGTCGGGGCCTTGCCCTGTAGCGTCCCTACTCTAAAGGCCCATAGCTTCCTTTTTGACATTTCCGCTCATCTTCCTTTCATCTTCAAAATTCCCGGCTCTTCTTTTCCTTACCCTCTCCCCATCCCTATCCCACCCTCCCTTTCTTCCTACCTACCTTCCTTCCGCCGTCCCTCCCTTCCTTCCCTCTCTCTCCCTCCTTTCCTTCGTTTCTTCCTCCCGTGCTTCCTTTTCCTCTTGGATTCGTTCTCGTTTACCTTCCCCTTTCTACCGCCTTCCTTCTCGCCCTCTCTCCGTGCCTCCCTTCCTTCCTTGCGTCGTTCCTTCTCTCTCTCCTTCCTTTTTTCCTCCCTTCCTTCTCTCTCTCCCTCCCTCCCTCCGTGCTTCGTTCCTTCTCTCCTTTCCTTCCTTCCTCCCCCTCTCTCTCTCCTTCCTTTCCTTCCTTTCTTCCTGCCTTCCTTCCCCCCCTCTCTCTCTCCTTCCTTTCCTTCCTTTCTTCCTGCCTTCCTACCCCTCTCTCCTTCCTTTCCCCCCTTTCTTCCTGCCTTCCTTCCCCCTCTCTCTCGTTCCTTTCCTTCCTTTCTTCCTGCCTTCCTTCCCTCGCTCTCTCCTTCCTTTCCTTCCTTTCTTCCTGTCTTCCTTCCCCCTCTCTCTATCCCTCCTTTCCTTCCTTACTTCCTGCCTTTCTTCCTGCTCTCTCTCTCTCCTTCCTTTCCTTCCTTTCTTCCTGCCTTCCTTCCTCTCTCTCGTTCCTTTCCTTCCTTTGTTCCTGCCTTCCTTCCTCTCGCTTTCCTTTCCTTCTTTTCTTCCTGCCTTCCTTCCCCCTCTCTCTCTCCTTCCTTTCTTCCTGCCTTCCTTCCCCTCTCTCTCTCCTTCCTTTCCTTCCTTTCTTCCTGCCTTCGTTCCCCCTCTCTCTCTCCTTCCATTCCTTCCTTTCTTCCTGCCTTCCTTCCCCCTCTCTCTCTCCTTCCTTTCCTTCCTTTGTTCCTGCCTTCCTTCCCTCTCTCTCTCTCCTTTCCTTCCTTCCTTCTCGTCTTGTATTCTTTCTCGCTCGTTTACCTTCCCCTTTCTACCTCCCTCCCTCTCTCCCTATCCCTCCTTTGCTCCCTCCCTTCCTTCCGTGCTTCGTTCCTTCTCTCCTTTCCTTCCTTTCTTCCTGCCTTCCTTCCCTTTCTCTCTCTCCTTCCTTTCCTTCCTTTCCTCCTGCCTTCCTTCCCTCTCTCTCCCTCCTTTCCTTCCTTCCTTCTCCTCTTGTATTCTTTCTCGCTCGTTTACCTTCACCTGTCTACCTCCTTCTTTCTCTCTCTCTCTTTGTCTTACTCTCTCTCTCTCTCTCGCAAGTCCTGTTAAAAACAGGCAGTAGCAAAGCCAACGGGTTTGGCTTATGTAGATGTATTAGCCATTCAACAGGAACTTCTACTGGGGGCATCATCTCGAGTTGGGCAGTAACGCTGGCGCTATTAGCGCCAGCGTTATTAGCCCTACCGCCAAACCAACCGGCGCTATTAGCGCCGGTTCACGGGTTTAGCGGAACGGGAAATCCACATTCCCCACTGAGCCCATTCGGGAATGCCCCATTGGACTCAATGGGGAAATTTCCCGCCGGCGGTAAGAGCGCAAAACTTCGGTAGATTTCCCCCCAGCTAAGAGTTGGGGGGAAATCAGCCGAAGCCATGAATTGGCGGACCCTTAAATGCAGCGGTAATAGCGCTACTGCCGCATTTAAGGGTTACCGCGAAACCCGTGATGAGGCCCTACATCCCCAGGTACTCGCACCATTTTCTCACCTGCTACAATCATTGGCCACTTACCTCCACTACGGCAGTGCCTGGCAAGTCCCTTTCCCATGCCTACACAAACGCCCAAACTGTTGGCATTGCCAACTTATGTTTGGATGGTAATTGAACAAGCAATGGCAAAGCCAACAGTTTTGGCTTGTGCATAAGTATTAAGCATTCGCCAGGCATTGCTATTAGATGCCCAGTCACTCGCACCATTTTGCACCTGCTACCATCAATGGCCTGTTAATACCACAAGCGTAGTGCCTGGCAAGAGTCTCTCCCATGCCTACACACACGCCCAAACTCTTGGCATTGCCAATGCTTGTTTCATGTACTTTGTGTCTGTTGTTTGCTCTTCTCTCTTTGTCTTACTCTCTCTCTCTCTCGCAAGTCCTGTTAAAAACAAGCAGTAGCAAAGCCAACGGGTTTGGCTTATGTAGATGTATTAGCCATTCAACAGGAACTTCTACTGGGGGCATCATCTCGAGTTGGGCAGTAACGCCGGCGCTATTAGCGCCAGCGTTATTAGCCCTACCGCCAAACCAACCGGCGCTATTAGCGCCGGTTCACGGGTTTAGCGGAACGGGAAATCCACATTCCCCACTGAGCCCATTCGGGAATGCCCCAATCCCCATTGGACTCAATGGGGAAATTTCGCGCTCTTACCGCCGGCGGATTTCCCGCCGGCGGTAATAGCGCAAAACTTCGGTAGATTTCCCCCCAGCTAAGAGTTGGGGGGAAATCAGCCGAAGCCATGAATTGGCGGTCCCTTAAATGCAGCGGTAATAGCGCTACTGCCGCATTTAAGGGTTACCGCGAAACCCGTGATGAGGCCCTACATCCCCAGGTACTCGCACCATTTTCTCACCTGCTACAATAATTGGCCACTTACCTCCACTACGGCAGTGCCTGGCAAGTCCCTTTTCCATGCCTACACGAACGCCTAAACTGTTGGCATTGCCAACTTATGTTTGGATGGTAATTGAACAAGCAATGGCAAAGCCAACAGTTTTGGCTTGTGCATAAGTATTAAGCATTCGGCAGGCATTGCTATTAGATGCCCAGTCACTCGCACCATTTTGCACCTGCTACCATCAATGGCCTGTTAATACCACAAACGTAGTGTCTGGCAAGAGTCTCTCCCATGCCTACACACGCGCCCAAACTCTTGGCATTGCCAATGCTTGTTTCATGTACTTTGTGTCTGTTGTTTGCTCTTCTGATCCTCCCACACATGCCACTGACTGTGATTGTATGACTTAGACAATGGTTTCAGTTCATCAGAAAGATACGGTTGGCAAAGGTGGCCCCACATGCCTGGTGTCCAGCTGTTGACTTCACAGGAAGTTACACCACACATCCCTGATGGCATGCATTAACAGCAAAGGAGGAGACAACCTATGTGTGGTGCTCGTCTGCAACCCCTCCTGCCAGCTCTCTTGTATCCCTAAACCGCGATACCGGAATATCGTTCCCCCCCAGGGTTGGATGGGCCTTGCCGTCAAGCCCCCAATGCAGGGACTGTCGACAGCGCTGCCTTCATTTGGGGCCTGCGCCCTACCCTTTATGCGTTATCAGGGCACGGTGCTGCACAGGGCATTATTTTACTGGGCCTCATCTGGTCCTTCCTGCACTCAGTCATCAGAGCAAAGTTACACACTCGCACACAGGGGTGTTGCTAGGTCTAGAAAAGATCCGGGGCTAAGCTAATGCTGGGACTGGCAGGACTCGGGGCTAGCTAGCCTTTTGGTTGTAGCACTTGAGCTTCTATCCGGGGCTACAGCCAAAAGACCCGGGGTTATAGCCCCCTCAGCCCCCCAACCCCCTTAGCAAAGCCTCTGCGGCACAACTCCAGGCCAAAAAGGCTTGCTTGAGAAACAGGTGGCACAGTCAGTCCATTTGCCAGCCCTGATGGGGAGACTGGTAGATTAGAGCTAAATGCCGAGCGCACCATGCCTTCTCGGATGCCTCTCTACCGGAAGTGGCACAGCTGTGAGGGATGCCAAGCTGCGCCTAAATATGTACACAGCAAAGCACGCGAGGAGCCAGCAATCAGTGTGTGCTACATCCATGGAGTTACATGTGCTCCTTGATTGGAGTTCTTTCCACCTCTCAGTTGTGTGTAGCATCATTCCTCAAAGTACAATATGCGTCACAATTTAAAACGTAGTGCCAAGCAGATCTCATCTGTTGTTCATTGAACCAGCCGCTGTCGTTGGCCAATTCTCTGCTGTTTTTACGGGTGGACTGGCCTAAAAGTAAGTGGCACTCTCTATCGTAGCAGCATCCTTGAATCTTCTGTAGGACTGGCAAGGGTTTGGTTGGTCTGGAAAAGATCAGGGGCTAAGCTAATGTCGGGACTGGCGGGACTCAGGCTAGCTTGCACCTGAGCTTCTATCAGTGGCTACAACCAAAAGACCCGGGGCTCTAGCCCACTCAGCCCCGCCCCAGCAACGCCTCTGAGGACTGGGCTAGTGCCACTCCCAAGTACTCTGACATTTGCCGGACTCTTCCGCAGACCTTCAGGCAGGTTGGAAAATCTCCCAGTGCCCCTCTCATCCATCTGCCAACGGGTTTAACTCTTTATTTTGCCAGGCGTGATTCTTACCAAGTATGTGCCTGGGCACTTGGATCCCTCATTTGCATGGAACAACCCTCAAACACACCTTCGAGATAACGGGTGCAGCCCCATTCTGTAAAGCCAATATGCACCCGCTGCTGGGCACATGGGGCACCTTTTAACAGAAATGCTATTGGCAGAAGAGCGCCCAGAAAGCAGTGACTGCAGCATAAACCGAGCAGAGAGGTAAGCGCTTCGATACCAGCAGGCAGTTAATATACAGCGAACAGCACGCGGAGGGTGGCGTTGCATAACATAGATAACATCCTTTACGACACGCGTGCTAGTGTAGTGCTACGCTAATACATCTGAGTGTGAGCTGGTGCAAGAACATGCCACATGTCTTGTTCTGTACGGGGAACTTCTTATCCCGGCGAATAAATGAAATTCTGCGTAGACCTCTAATACATATATTTGTATTTTTCCAATTTGCTTGAAATAACTGAACTAAAAGGCACCTTTTGGCCCAATGTTTTAAGCTATTTCTGGGGAAATCTGTACGTCAAACGGCAAGCTGGCATGCCCAGGCACCATTCCACCGCCCCCCCCCCAAAGTAAAACTAGAAGGCTGGCGTCAGTCACGCTACTCTGCAGCTACCTGACTGAACGCAAAGTGTACGTATCTGTTTGAGAGGAACGCTCAACAGCGCATTGCGTTCGTGCAGATGTCCCACAAGGATCTATCGTGGGGCCCTTCCTCTTCAACTTGGTTACTAATGATATCCCAAAACAACTTAAAAAGACAGAACTTGCTCTTTATGCTGACGATGTAGCAGTGATTTTGCAGTCCTTCAGTGAAAAAGAAGTCGTAAAAAATGTACAGACGTCCCTTGACAAGCTATCTGACCGGTATCTAGACTGACAGAATGCTCTCAACTCAAGTAAACCTACAGCAACTCTATTTAGCAGAAAAAATGTGAAAGAGCACCCAGCAATCCACCCTAATGGAGGGGCAATCACTTGGGAAAGCAGCAGCTCCTACCTTGGAGTAACTATGGACGCAAAACTAAACTCGAAAAACCATATAGAAAAAAACCAGCAAAAAGCAACTGGCAAACTAGTGACACTATACCCACTTTTGAAGAGTAGATCGGAGCCGATACAGAGCACGATACAAGTCATCCAAGCTATAATCAGGCCCACTTTGACCTACGCATCTCCAGTCTGGAGTGGCTGCCATGAGCAACATCGCAGCATTCTCCAAAGGGTCCAAAGCAAGGCACTACGAATTGCAGCGGGTGCTCCCCCCTGGACAAAGACAGCAGATCTCGATGGCGACCTGGGTATGGAAATGCTAGACAAACATCTAAAACTGAACACAAAATTCTACGAAGACTTGAATCAGAAAGAAACCCCCCTGATCAGGAATCTTACTGGTATCACCACCAACCCATTTGCCCACTACCCACGGCCAATTGCAGCATTGAACTTGTGAACTACTGCTTCCCCACTGTGTAGCGATGCAACGCAGACCAAGATGTGTTTCTAAACGCGACTTAAAACTTCAACCAGCTACATTGGGATAATAAGGCAAAAAAAGCCTTGGTATCCAGAATACACACTGTGAGAATAAAGTCAGGGCAAGAGACATGGCAGTGGAATGTAATATTGGGAGGAAACAGCAGGTCACTCAATCCTTGGTTTGCAGCCCAGGAGCAACTGGATGCAGGGATTTATTTTAATGCAGCTTTGCAATATGTTTTTGAACTGTGCAGCATTTCGACCAAAAAATAAAATGCTGTGTTCTCCTAATCCTTGGCAGCGCAACGCTACTCGTAAGAGAGAGAAACACGGAAAATGTTCACAGTGCACTAGTGCACATGGTGGGCTGAACATGAACGTGTGCGGCCCTGTTTGCAGGCAGCTTGGGTTCGGGCAGGAAGACTTGGGTGCGTGTGCCGGGTGAGATCAGGAGATCAGAACATCCAGAGTGTGACCTGCAGAGTGAGTCGGGTCCGAGGGGAGTATAGAGAGTGAGAGAGAGTCGCAGAGGTCGCGAAATAGTCCAGAGGGAGGACAGGAGGCTATTGAATATTGGATATTGAAGCCTCCAAGAAGGAGGAGTTGAGTGGTCGAGACCAGGAGTGAAGAGGAGAGGTCTGCCCACTCAGAGAGGAAGGAGGAGATCTGACCAGGAGGCCGATAGATAGTAGCCACAGTAAGGGAATGGCTAGGAGAGAAAGAGCCTCGATAACTTTGGTAAGCCAAAAATCCAATTCTAACTTGAACCTGCCTTTCTGCATTTCGTACTTGCCACATAGGCGCACCTTATCCCTGTAATTGCTAAAAGTTGCTACTATTTGTATACCGTGACCAGCTTGTATGTGCATAGTAGTCAAACATTATCTTGGCCTTTTGCATCCACCTGCCACAGACAAAATGTCGTAATCAATGTGTAAGCCGTGACCTTACTTTGAGGCTAGCGTTAGGCTCTCTCCTCCTGTCTGCAACCGAATTGCCTTAACACGGCTAACGAAGAAAGCTGATCTCACAGACACCTTCTCTAGCATATACGGAGAGCTCCACCTCAGCAGATCTGCATGCTAGGCTCTTTGCACGTACCCCCACTCATCAGAGTAATATTGTGTTCATCTCCATGTATAGGGTCATTTGAACAGCTCCCGTCTGACGCGCGCGCTACCACTTAAACCTATTGACCAAGCAAGTAGCTTTTCTCGTGCAAATTATGTTCATCGCCAATCTTTAGTTCATTACTTTGTGTTAGGAAACCATGACCGCCTGTATCTTACCTCTTCGTGCATGTTAACTCTGCTACCTTAGGTTTTTACAAGGCCCATATGTTTTTATGCATGTTTCCACCACAACTGCATTTTTGTCCATAATGTTTACTGCGTAACAGTCACAACCTATACCTAGAAGAATGCCTCGAGCCATTGTGAAAAGGCATCAGTCAGCCTCATCTAACTGTGCTAATGAACATTAATTATTAGCCCTACCTACCTTTGCATGGCCCCCTCTCTGGTGCAGTGTAACAATAGATATGTATGCCGCCACCATATGCACTGTAAGCTTCCATCCAATCATGACAACGCCTTTTCCGCTATCCAAGTGCATCCAACCTACTAAATTCCTACCTCCATTAAACCTACACCAGGACAAACCGAAACTACCATGGTCTAAATGTATAAAACCGACCAAATTTCTTCCACCATTTAAACCTATAGCCAACAACCTCTTGACTATGGACCATTCCTAGTCATCCTCGCACCCCTACACCAGTCCCATGGTTTCAGCAAGATGCTACTGGGCCCTTACCTAGCCAACCTTGCTCCACTAAGGCTAGAAATCAAAGACTGGGCTCTAGATGGAACAAAACCATCACATCAACAGTAAACTACAAACTAAATATCAATAAATCTTCGAAGGAAAGACCTAACTTCAATCTGAGACAAAAAACGAACAACCTCTCTGGTCTAAACAGCTCCGCTCACACGCCAGACTCCAATACACTATTTATCAAAGTTGCTCTCATTAACGCGAGATCGATGGTTGCCCATGCGCTAGACATCGGCAACTTAATTACTTCCAAACAACTAGACTTTCTATCAATAACAGAGACCTGTCTCCACACAGCAGCAGGTCCCTCCCTCTCAACTGCTATTGCAGATAGTTATACCCTACTAAGGGCAGACAGAGAATCCTCAAGAGGATGTGGCATTGCCTTCATAGCCAAAACTAAACTAGGTTTAAGGGTCTCAGTTCACACGCCATTCCCGTAGCTGAACACTCGACAGTCAAACGGCCCTCTCAGCCTCCCGTACCATTACCATGCACCTTATTTACAGACCACCTGGTCCTATTGCATCTTTTGAGGAAGACATCAGCTCCCTACTTACCCCTAAAACAAAACCTATATCTCAAATTATAGTGCTGGGAGACTTCAACTTGGGACTTTATGACCCTAATGATGCGCTTGCCAACACTATCTCGGAACTAGGCTTCATTCAAAGGGTCAACACCCCAACTCATGCCAAAGGAATAACTCTAGATTGGGTGGCCGACTTAAACTGTGAGATCACCTTATCGGCCAACGAAGTGTGCACCTGGACTGATCATCACCTAATCTCGTTCACCATTCAAAACTGCCCACAACCTAATAGGACGAACCTCATGGCGCCACCACTACTACTGAAGTTGTGTTCCATAATGACAACACCAACACTGCCGACAAAAGAGGTGCAACTCACTGGCAACAACCAGCAAAGGTGCTGTTCCATAATGACAACAACAACACTGCCAAAAAGAGAGGTGCAACTGACTGGCAACAACCAGCAAAGGTGCTGTTCCATAATGATAACAACAACACTGTCAACAAGAGAGGTGCTTCATACTGGCAATGACCAGCAGAGGTGCTGTTCCATGCTGACAACACCAACACTGCCAACAAGAGAGGTGCTTCTGACTGGCAATAAAAACTGGTAAGCACAACCAGCAAAGGTTGTGTTCCATAATGACAACACCAACACTGCCAACAAAACAGGTGCAAATGACTGGCAACAACCATCAACGGTGCTGTTCCATAATGACAACAACACTGCCAACAAAACAGGTGCAAATGACTGGCAACAACCATCAACGGTGCTGTGCCATAATGACAACAACAACACTGCCAACAAGAGAGGTGCTTCTTACTGGCAACAACCAGCAGAGGTGCTGTTCCATGCTGACAACATCAAAACTGCCAACAAGAGAGGTTCTTCTGACTGGCAATAAAAACTGGTAAGCACAAACAGCAAAGGTGTTCCATAATGAAAACACCAGCACAGTCAACAAAGGAGGTGCTTCTTACTGGGAACAACCAGCAGAGGTGCTGTTCCATAATGACAACAACAACACTGTCAACAAGAGAGGGGCTTCTTACTGGCAACGACCAGCAGAGGTGCTGTTCCATGCTGACAACACCAACACTGCCAACAAGAGAGGTGCTTCTGACTGGCAATAAAAACTGGTAAGCACAACCAGCAAAGGTTGGGTTCCATAATGAAAACACCAGCACTGTCAACAAAGGAGGTGCAACTGACTGGCAACAATCAGCAAAGGTGCTGTTCCATAATAACAACAACAATACTGCCAACAAGAGAGGTGCTTCTTACTGGCAACGACCAGCAGAGGTGCTGTTCCAGGCTGACAACACCAACACTGCCAATAAGAGAGGTGCTTCTGACTGGCAATAAAAACTGATAAGCACAACCAGCAAAGGTTGTGTTCCATAATGACAACACCAACACTGCCAACAAAAGAGGTTCAACTAACTGGCAACAACCAGCAAAGCTGTTGTTCCATGTGACAACAAGAACACAGTCAACATGAGAGGTGCTTCTTACTGGCAACGACCAGCAGAGGTGCTGTTCCATGCTGACAACACCAAGACTGCCAACACGAGAGGTGCTTCTTACTGGCAGCGACCAGCAGAGGTGCTGTTCCATAATGACAACGACAACACTGTTAACAAGAGAGGTGCTTCTTACTGGTAACCACCAGCAAAGATGCTGTTCCATAATGACAACAACAACACTGTCAACAAGAGAGGTGCTTCTGACTGGCAATAAAAACTGATAAGCACAACCGACAAAGGTTGTGTTCCATAATGACAACACCAACACTGCCAACAAAAGAGGTACAACTAACTGGCAACAACCAGCAATGCTGTTGTTCCATGTGACAATAAGAACACAGTCAACATGAGAGGTGCTTCTTACTGGCAACGACCAGCAGAGGTGCTGTTCCATGCTGACAACACCAACACTGCCAACACGAGAGGTGCTTCTGGCTGGCAATAAAAACTGGTATGCACAACCAGCAAAGGTTGTGTTCCATAATGACAACACCAACACTGCCAAACAAACAGGTACAACTAACTGGCAACAACCAGCAAAGCTGCTATTCCATGCTGACAACACCAACACTGCCAACAAGAGAGGTGCTTCTTACTGGCAATAAAAACTGGTAAGCACAACCAGCAAAGGTTGTGTTCCATAATGACAACACCAACACTGCCAACAAAACAGGTGCAAATGACTGGCAACAACCATCAACGGTGCTGTTCCATAATGACAACAACAACACTGCCAACAAGAGAGGTGCTTCTTACTGGCAACAACCAGCAGAGGTGCTGTTCCATGCTGACAACATCAAAACTGCCAACAAGAGAGGTTCTTCTGACTGGCAATATAAACTGGTAAGCACAAACAGCAAAGGTTGGGTTCCATAATGAAAACACCAGCACTGTCAACAAAGGAGGTGCTTCTTACTGGGAACAACCAGCAGAGGTGCTGTTCCATAATGACAACAACAACACTGTCAACAAGAGAGGTGCTTCTTACTGGCAACGACCAGCAGAGGTGCTGTTCCATGCTGACAACACCAACACTGCCAACAAGAGAGGTGCTTCTGACTGGCAATAAAAACTGGTAAGCACAACCAGCAAAGGTTGGGTTCCATAATGAAAACACCAGCACTGTCAACAAAGGAGGTGCAACTGACTGGCAACAATCAGCAAAGGTGCTGTTCCATAATAACAACAACAATACTGCCAACAAGAGAGGTGCTTCTTACTGGCAACGACCAGCAGAGGTGCTGTTCCATGCTGACAACACCAAGACTGCCAATAAGAGAGGTGCTTCTGACTGGCAATAAAAACTGATAAGCACAACCAGCAAAGGTTGTGTTCCATAATGACAACACCAACACTGCCAACAAAAGAGGTACAACTAACTGGCAACAACCAGCAAAGCTGTTGTTCCATGTGACAACAAGAACACAGTCAACATGAGAGGTGCTTCTTACTGGCAACGACCAGCAGAGGTGCTGTTCCATGCTGACAACACCAAGACTGCCAACACGAGAGGTGCTTCTTACTGGCAGCGACCAGCAGAGGTGCTGTTCCATAATGACAACGACAACACTGTTAACAAGAGAGGTGCTTCTTACTGGTAACGACCAGCAAAGATGCTGTTCCATAATGACAACAACAACACTGTCAACAAGAGAGGTGCTTCTGACTGGCAATAAAAACTGATAAGCACAACCGACAAAGGTTGTGTTCCATAATGACAACACCAACACTGCCAACAAAAGAGGTACAACTAACTGGCAACAACCAGCAAAGCTGTTGTTCCATGTGACAACAAGTACACAGTCGACAAGAGAGGTGCTTCTTACTGGCAACGACCAGCAGAGGTGCTGTTCCATAATGACAACACCAACACTGCCAACAAAACAGGTACAACTAACTGGCAACAACCAGCAAAGCTGCTATTCCATGCTGACAACACCAACACTGCCAACAAGAGAGGTGCTCCTTACTGGCAACGACCAGCGGAGGTGCTGTTCCATGCTGACAACACCAACACAGCCAACAAGAGAGGTGCTTCTGACTGGCAATAAAAACTGGTAAGCACAACCAGCAAAGGTTGTGTTCCATAATGACAACACCAACACTGCCAACAAAAGAGGTACAACTAACTGGCAACAACCAGCAAAGGTTCTGTTCCATGCTGACAACACCAACACTGCCAACAAGAAAGGTGCTTCTTACTGGCAGCGACCAGCAGAGGTGCTGTTCCATACTGACAACACCAACACTGCCAACAAGAGAGGTTCTTCTGACTGGCACTAAAAACTGGTAAGCACAACCAGCAAAGGTGGTGCACTGCCAACAAAAGAGGTACAACTAATTGGCAACAACCAGCAAAGGTGCTGTTCCATAATGACAACAACAACACTGTCAACAAGAGAGGTGCTTCTTACTGGCAACAACCAGCAAAGGTGCTGTTCCATGCTGACAACACCAACACTGCCAACAAGAGAGGTGCTTCTGACTGGCAATAAAAACTGGTAAGCACAACCAGCAAAGGTTGGGTTCCATAATGAAAACACCAGCACTGTCAACAAAGGAGGTGCAACTGACTGGCAACAATCAGCAAAGGTGCTGTTCCATAATAACAACAACAATACTGCCAACAAGAGAGGTGCTTCTTACTGGCAACGACCAGCAGAGGTGCTGTTCCATGCTGACAACACCAACACTGCCAATAAGAGAGGTGCTTCTGACTGGCAATAAAAACTGATAAGTACAACCAGCAAAGGTTGTGTTCCATAATGACAACACCAACACTGCCAACAAAAGAGGTACAACTAACTGGCAACAACCAGCAAAGCTGTTGTTCCATGTGACAACAAGAACACAGTCAACATGAGAGGTGCTTCTTACTGGCAACGACCAGCAGAGGTGCTGTTCCATGCTGACAACACCAAGACTGCCAACACGAGAGGTGTGTCTTACTGGCAGCGACCAGCAGAGGTGCTGTTCCATAATGACAACGACAACACTGTTAACAAGAGAGGTGCTTCTCACTGGTAACGACCAGCAAAGATGCTGATCCATCATGACAACAACAACACTGTCAACAAGAGAGGTGCTTCTGACCGGCAATAAAAACTGATAAGCACAACCGACAAAGGTTGTGTTCCATAATGACAACACCAACACTGCCAACAAAAGAGGTACAACTAACTGGCAACAACCAGCAAAGCTGTTGTTCCATGTGACAACAAGAACACACTCAACATGAGAGGTGCTTCTTACTGGCAACGACCAGTAGAGGTGCTGTTCCATGCTGACAACACCAACACTGCCAATAAGAGAGGTGCTTTGACTGGCAATAAAAACTGATAAGCACAACCAGCAAAGGTTGTGTTCCATAATGACAACACCAACACTGCCAACAAAAGAGGTACAACTAACTGGCAACAACCAGCAAAGCTGTTGTTCCATGTGACAACAAGAACACAGTCAACATGAGAGGTGCTTCTTACTGGCAACGACCAGCAGAGGTGCTGTTCCATGCGGACAACACCAAGACTGCCAACACGAGAGGTGCTTCTGACTGGCAATAAAAACTGGTAAGCACAACCAGCAAAGGTTGGGTTCCATAATGAAAATACCAGCACTGTCAACAAAGGAGGTGCAACTGACTGGCAACAATCAGTAAAGGTGCTGTTCCATAATAACAACAACAATACTGCCAACAAGAGAGGTGCTTCTTACTGGCAACGACCAGCAGAGGTGCTGTTCCATGCTGACAACACCAACACTGCCAATAAGAGAGGTGCTTCTGACTGGCAATAAAAACTGATAAGCACAACCAGCAAAGGTTGTGTTCCATAATGACAACACCAACACTGCCAACAAAAGAGGTACAACTAACTGGCAACAACCAGCAAAGCTGTTGTTCCATGTGACAACAAGAACACAGTCAACATGAGAGGTGCTTCTTACTGGCAACGACCAGCAGAGGTGCTGTTCCATGCTGACAACACCAAGACTGCCAACACGAGAGGTGCTTCTTACTGTCAGCGACCAGCAGAGGTGCTGTTCCATACTGACAACACCAACACTGCCAACAAGAGAGGTGCTTCTGACTGGCACTAAAAACTGGTAAGCACAACCAGCAAAGGTGGTGCACTGCCAACAAAAGAGGTACAACTAATTGGCAACAACCAGCAAAGGTGCTGTTCCATAATGACAACAACAACACTGTCAACAAGAGAGGTGCTTCTTACTGGCAACAACCAGCAAAGGTGCTGTTCCATGCTGACAACACCAACACTGCCAACAAGAGAGGTGCTTCTGACTGGCAATAAAAACTGGTAAGCACAACCAGCAAAGGTTGGGTTCCATAATGAAAATACCAGCACTGTCAACAAAGGAGGTGCAACTGACTGGCAACAATCAGCAAAGGTGCTGTTCCATAATAACAACAACAATACTGCCAACAAGAGAGGTGCTTCTTACTGGCAACGACCAGCAGAGGTGCTGTTCCATGCTGACAACACCAACACTGCCAATAAGAGAGGTGCTTCTGACTGGCAATAAAAACTGATAAGCTCAACCAGCAAAGGTTGTGTTCCATAATGACAACACCAACACTGCCAACAAAAGAGGTACAACTAACTGGCAACAACCAGCAAAGCTGTTGTTCCATGTGACAACAAGAACACAGTCAACATGAGAGGTGCTTCTTACTGGCAACGACCAGCAGAGGTGCTGTTCCATGCTGACAACACCAAGACTGCCAACACGAGAGGTGCTTCTTACTGGCAGCGACCAGCAGAGGTGCTGTTCCATAATGACAACGACAACACTGTTAACAAGAGAGGTGCTTCTCACTGGTAACGACCAGCAAAGATGCTGATCCATCATGACAACAACAACACTGTCAACAAGAGAGGTGCTTCTGACCGGCAATAAAAACTGATAAGCACAACCGACAAAGGTTGTGTTCCATAATGACAACACCAACACTGCCAACAAAAGAGGTACAACTAACCGGCAACAACCAGCAAAGCTGTTGTTCCATGTGACAACAAGAACACAGTCAACATGAGAGGTGCTTCTTACTGGCAACGACCAGCAGAGGTGCTGTTCCATGCTGACAACACCAACACTGCCAATAAGAGAGGTGCTTCTGACTGGCAATAAAAACTGTTAAGCACAACCAGCAAAGGTTGTGTTCCATAATGACAACACCAACACTGCCAACAAAAGAGGTACAACTAACTGGCAACAACCAGCAAAGCTGTTGTTCCATGTGACAACAAGAACACAGTCAACATGAGAGGTGCTTCTTACTGGCAACGACCAGCAGAGGTGCTGTTCCATGCGGACAACACCAAGACTGCCAACACGAGAGGTGCTTCTTACTGGCAGCGACCAGCAGAGGTGCTGTTCCATAATTACAACGACAACACTGTTAACAAGAGAGGTGCTTCTTACTGATAACGACCAGCAAAGATGCTGTTCCATAATGACAACAACAACACTGTCAACAAGAGAGGTGCTTCTGACTGGCAATAAAAACTGATAAGCACAACCGACAAAGGTTGTGTTCCATAATGACAACACCAACACTGCCAACAAAAGAGGTACAACTAACTGGCAACAACCAGCAAAGCTGTTGTTCCATGTGACAACAAGAACACAGTCAACATGAGAGGTGCTTCTTACTGGCAACGACCAGCAGAGGTGCTGTTCCATGCTGACAACACCAACACTGCCAACACGAGAGGTGCTTCTGGCTGGCAATAAAAACTGGTAAGCACAACCAGCAAAGGTTGTGTTCCATAATGACAACACCAACACTGCCAACAAAACAGGTACAACTAACTGGCAACAACCAGCAAAGCTGCTATTCCATGCTGAAAACACCAACACTGCCAACAAGAGAGGTGCTTCTTACTGGCAATAAAAACTGGTAAGCACAACCAGCAAAGGTTGTGTTCCATAATGACAACACCAACACTGCCAACAAAACAGGTGCAAATGACTGGCAACAACCATCAACGGTGCTGTTCCATAATGACAACAACACTGCCAACAAAACAGGTGCAAATGACTGGCAACAACCATCAACGGTGCTGTTCCATAATGACAACAACAACACTGCCAACAAGAGAGGTGCTTCTTACTGGCAACAACCAGCAGAGGTGCTGTTCCATGCTGACAACATCAAAACTGCCAACAAGAGAGGTTCTTCTGACTGGCAATAAAAACTGGTAAGCACAAACAGCAAAGGTTGGGTTCCATAATGAAAACCCCAGCACTGTCAACAAAGGAGGTGCTTCTTACTGGGAACAACCAGCAGAGGTGCTGTTCCATAATGACAACAACAACACTGTCAACAAGAGAGGTGCTTCTTACTGGCAACGACCAGCAGAGGTGCTGTTCCATGCTGACAACACCAACACTGCCAACAAGAGAGGTGCTTCTGACTGGCAATAAAAACTGGTAAGCACAACCAGCAAAGGTTGGGTTCCATAATGAAAACACCAGCACTGTCAACAAAGGAGGTGCAACTGACTGGCAACAATCAGCAAAGGTGCTGTTCCATAATAACAACAACAATACTGCCAACAAGAGAGGTGCTTCTTACTGGCAACGACCAGCAGAGGTGCTGTTCCATGCTGACAACACCAACACTGCCAATAAGAGAGGTGCTTCTGACTGGCAATAAAAACTGATAAGCACAACCAGCAAAGGTTCTGTTCCATAATGACAACACCAACACTGCCAACAAAAGAGGTACAACTAACTGGCAACAACCAGCAAAGCTGTTGTTCCATGTGACAACAAGAACACAGTCAACATGAGAGGTGCTTCTTACTGGCAACGACCAGCAGAGGTGCTGTTCCATGCTGACAACACCAAGACTGCCAACACGAGAGGTGCTTCTTACTGGCAGCGACCAGCAGAGGTGCTGTTCCATAATGACAACGACAACACTGTTAACAAGAGAGGTGCTTCTTACTGGTAATGGCCAGCAAAGATGCTGTTCCATAATGACAACAACAACACTGTCAACAAGAGAGGGGCTTCTGACTGGCAATAAAAACTGATAAGCACAACCGACAAAGGTTGTGTTCCATAATGACAACACCAACACTGCCAACAAAAGAGGTACAACTAACTGGCAACAACCAGCAAACCTGTTGTTCCATGTGACAACAAGAACACAGTCAACATGAGAGGTGCTTCTTACTGGCAACGACCAGCAGAGGTGCTGTTCCATGCTGACAACACCAACACTGCCAACACGAGAGGTGCTTCTGGCTGGCAATAAAAACTGGTAAGCACAACCAGCAAAGGTTGTGTTCCATAATGACAACACCAACACTGCCAACAAAACAGGTACAACTAACTGGCAACAACCAGCAAAGCTGCTATTCCATGCTGACAACACCAACACTGCCAAAAAGAGAGGTGCTTCTTACTGGCAACGACCAGCGGAGGTGCTGTTCCATGCTGACAACACCAACACAGCCAACAAGAGAGGTGCTTCTGAATGGCAATAAAAACTGGTAAGCACAACCAGCAAAGGTTCTGTTCCATGCTGACAACACCAACACTGCCAACAAGAAAGGTGCTTCTTACTGGCAGCGACCAGCAGAGGTGATGTTCCATACTGACAACACCAACACTGCCAACAAGAGAGGTGCTTCTGACTGGCACTAAAAACTGGTAAGCACAACCAGCAAAGGTGGTGCACTGCCAACAAAAGAGGTACAACTAACTGGCAACAACCAGCAAAGGTGCTGTTCCATAATGACAACGACAACACTGTTAACAAGAGATGTGCTTCTTACTGGTAACGACCAGCAAATATGCTGTTCCATAATGACAACAACAACACTGTCAACAAGAGAGGTGCTTCTTACTGGTACCGACCAGCAAAGGTGCTGTTCCATGCTGACAACACCAACAGTGCCAACAAGAGAAGTGCTTCTGGCTGTCAATAGACACCGTTAAGCACTGACAGCAAGGGAGGTGTTAATTACTGGCAACATAAACACCTTTATTAAGAGAGGTGGTCCTTATTGGCAAGAGAAACTGGTAAACCATGACAACTATAAGATTAACACATTCACAAAGGAAAACCACCTTTGCATGATTTCTGCTAGCAAAACCAATGGTCTGTCTAAGCTATAAATAGGTCTGTATAAAAGTATATGGAAATTTCAGATGGATCGAACATGGAAGCAAAATAAGAGTAAAGTGATGCAGATATTAAACGTTTTCCTACTTTTTGACAAAAATGTGGTTGTTTATCCTTTCAGAGAGTAGGGGGTAGATCTCTGTCCTCGGCTGGGGCCACCCTCTGGAACAGCCTCCCTGCCTCTCTCAAACTTGAGCAGGACCACCTAAGGTTCCAGAATCAAACTCAGGACCCTCATTTTCGCTTCCACTTTCTCTCTCCTTTGCGCAAACTGGTTACCTGGCCACCCAATGAAAGTACGGGACCAGGCTCCTGCACGACCGGTTGCCCTTGCACTGCCTCTGGGCCTTGCATAAACTTAAGGGACTGTATCTGCAACCCTACAGTCCCGGACTCCCTGCACGTATGAGCCATCTTCCTGGCAGCACTTGCGCGTTCCATTGCACTCTCCTCTCCCCCTTAGCCCCGTTGCACCCCCCCACACTTGCACAATCTGAATGACACAAGGCCAAGTAAGATCGTTGTTTTGTCCTCCTCATGTCTTCCCTCCCTTGTCTTGTTGCTTCTAGAAACACTTGTGTACAGGTGCGTTATAGATGACTTATCATATCATATTATAACATGCAGGATCGGATTGGCCCCTCGGCCTTTCGGCCCGTGGCCGGGCTGAAATCGTCCCTGGGGAGTGGGGGCCGGTTTCTGGCCATGCCTGGGTGGGGGCCGGTTTCTGGCCATGCCTGGAAGAAAACATTTTTTTTTTAAATATTTTTTTTCAAATAGTTTTTTTAAAAAGAAGCCTTTCCTCCTTCTTAGGTTGATAAATGAGTACCAACACAAGTTGGATGATATTGTATGCATATTTGTTCTATAAAAAAAGAGCTTAAGCGTAAGTACTGTACAATAACATAATATCATTTGGCCTTGGACGTCTGCTTGGATTCACAGTAATTTAGTACTTTCTAAAGTAATTTAGTACTTAGGCTCAATGCTATTTGATGCAACTTCCTGTTTTGTCAAGGGGTGAAAGGTCGTGTTTCATCACTTCCCGGGATGTCACTTTGGGGTGGGGTCAAATCACATCACTTCCGGTGTTGTCATAAGAGGTCAAGGGTCGTGAGGCGAGGGGTGGGCCACTTTTTTAAGGCGAGGAGTGGGCCACTTTTTTTTGGGTGACCGGGCCCATTTCTTCTCCCAGTCCGACCCTGATAACATGGCACGTATATAACATAAGCGCTGACAGCAAAATATGTGTTTCCTTCTGGCACTAGAAATACCTCTCAAATGAGAGCGGTAGAGCTGCTCCTTCTAGGCAGAAGACACCCCTGTTTGCTCACACCCCACCCTCATTTGGAGGATGCCAACCTCAAGTTCAATTTGAGCGTAAGGTT
The DNA here is from genome assembly GCF_040938575.1 of Ambystoma mexicanum. NCBI lineage: Eukaryota > Metazoa > Chordata > Amphibia > Caudata > Ambystomatidae > Ambystoma > Ambystoma mexicanum. The sequence goes on along the minus strand of NC_090935.1, from coordinate 59,281,768 downwards.
ATTGCAAATTCCTTCCATTTACTTCAATGGGATCGCCCTCACAGTGCATCGTCATCTCCCTCCCTATCATGTGCCTGTCTCAAATGCCTTCAATGGGACCACCCTCCAAAACATCTCCACACACACACCTCTCTCTCTTTCACTCCCCTCTCTGTGTCATTCACTCTCTCACTCGCCCTCACACCCTCTCTCACACTCTGTCCCTCTCTCCCTCTCTCTCTCACTCTCTCTCACGTTCTCACTTTCTCTCTGACACTGTCCCTCACACTCTCACTCCCTCTCCCTCACTCTCTCTCTCACACTCTGTCCCTCTCTCTCTCTCTCTCTCTGTCTCTCTCTCTCTCTCTCACGTTCTCACTTTCTCTCTGACACTGTCCCTCACACTCTCTCTCTCACTCCCACTCTCTCACTCTCTCTCTCACTCTCTCTCTCACACTCTGTCCCTCTCTCTCTCTCACACACGTTCTCACGTTCTCTCTGACACTGTCCCTCTCTCTCTCTCTCTCTCTCTCTCTCTCTCTCATGTTCTCACGTTCTCTCTGACACTGTCCCTCACACTCTCACTCCCTCTCTCTCACTCTCTCTCTCACACTCTGTCCCCCCCTCTCTCTCTCTCTCTCTCTCTCTCTCTCACTCTCTCTCTCTCTCTCTCTCACGTTCTCACGTTCTCTCTGACACTGTCCCTCACACTCTCTCTCACGTTCTCACGTTCTCTCTGACACTGTCCCTCACACTCTCACTCCCTATCTCTCACTCTCTCTCTCACACTCTGTCCCTCTCTCTCTCTCACACACTCTCGCTCTCACGTTCTCACGTTCTCTCTGACACTGTCCCTCACACTCACTCTCTCTCTCACGTTCTCACGTTCTCTCTGACACTGTCCCTCACACTCAATCTCTCTCTCTCACGTTCTCTCTGACACTGTCCCTCACACTCTCTCTCTCTCTCTCACGTTCTCACGTTCTCACGTTCTCTTTGACACTGTCCCTCACACTTACTCACTCGCTCTCTCTCTCACGTTCTCGCGTTCTCTCTGACACCGTCCCTCACACTCACTCTCTCTCTCTCTCACGTTCTCACGTTCTCTCTGACACTGTCCCTCACACTCTCTCTCACGTTCTCACGTTCTCTCTGACACTGTCCCTCACACTCTCACTCTCTCACGTTCTCTCTGACACTGTCCCTCACACTCACTCTCTCTCTCTCACGTTCTCACGTTCTCTCTGACACTGTCCCTCACACTCCCTCACTCTTTCTCTCTCTCTCTCACACACACTTTTCCTCTGCGTGCCTCGTACCTCCCAGGAGGCCCAGCAGGTGGAGCAGCAGCACGGGCACCTCGGCCAGCCCAGCCGGACCCATCTCCACCCCCTGCTGCTTCTGAAGATGCTCCGGGTGTCCTCAGAGGATTCGGGACCTCATGGCTCAGCTCGGCAGGAAGTGACACCCTCACAGGCACTTCTGCTTTCTCCCACTCACAGCAGGAGAGGGGGAGGGGCCCCACTCTAGCCCCGCTGCCACTGCCACGAGAACTGATTGGGGTTCAGTGGCGTCATGTCTAGGAAGCGGTAAACACCAGCAAGCGCACCCTACATTAGCCCTGGCCGCGCGCTACGAGTTCCGCTTTTAACGTGTGAGTCCGTGTATGCAAATACTGCGGTCCTGTGTGTATAGACTCTGGGGGAGGGGTGGTGGTATTAGTTCTGTTATTCAGCGCTGTCGGGGCCTTGCCCTGTAGCGTCCCTACTCTAAAGGCCCATAGCTTCCTTTTTGACATTTCCGCTCATCTTCCTTTCATCTTCAAAATTCCCGGCTCTTCTTTTCCTTACCCTCTCCCCATCCCTATCCCACCCTCCCTTTCTTCCTACCTACTTTCCTTTCGCCGTCCCTCCCTCTCTTCCCCCTCCCTTCCTTCCCTCTCTCTCCCTCCTTTCCTTCGTTTCTTCCTTCCGTGCTTCCTTTTCCTCTTGGATTCGTTCTCGTTTACCTTCCCCTTTCTACCGCCTTCCTTCTCGCCCTCTCTCCGTGCCTCCCTTCCTTCCTTGCGTCGTTCCTTCTCTCCTTTCCTTCCTTCCTCCCCCCTCTCTCTCCTTCCTTTCCTTCCTTTCTTCCTGCCTTCCTTCCCTCTCTCTCTCCTTCCTTTCCTTCCTTTCTTCCTGCCTTCCTTTCCCCCCTCTCTCTCCTTCCTTTCCTTCCTTTCTACCTGCCTTCCTACCCCTCTCTCATTCCTTTCCTTCCTTTCTTCCTGCCTTCCTTCCCCCTCTCTCTCTCCTTCCTTTCCTTCCTTCCTGCCTTCCTACCCCTCATTCCTTTCCTTCCTTTCTTCCTGCCTTCCTTCCCCCTCTCTCTCTCCTTCCTTTCCTTCCTTTCTTCCTGCCTTCCTTCCCTCTCTCTCCCCTTCCTTTCCTTCCTTTCTTCCTGCCTTCCTTCCTCCTCTCTCTCTCCTTCCTTTCCTTCCTTTTTTCCTGCCTTCCTTCCCCCTCCCTCTTGTTCCTTTCCTTCCTTTCTTCCTGCCTTCCTTCCCTCTCTCTCTCCTTCCTTTCCTTCCTTTCTTCCTGCCTTTCTTCCCCCTCTCTCTCTCCTTCCTTTCCTTCCTTTCTTCCTGCCTTCCTTCCTGCTCTCTCTTTCCTTCCTTTCCTTCCTTTCTTCCTGCCTTCCTTCCTCTCTCTCTCTCGTTCCTTTCCTTCCTTTCTTCCTGCCTTCCTTCCTCTCTCTCTTTCCTTTCCTTCCTTTCTTCCTGCCTTCCTTCCCCCTCTCTCTCTCCTTCCTTTCTTCCTGCCTTCCTTCCCCCTCTCTCTCTCCTTCCTTTCTTCCTGCCTTCCTTCCCCCTCTCTTTCTCCTTCCTTTCCTTCCTTTCTTCCTGCCTTCTTTCCCTCTCTCTCTCTCCTTCCTTTCCTTCCTTTCTTCCTGCCTTCTTTCCATCTCTCTCTCTCCTTCCTTTCCTTCCTTTCTTCCTGCCTTCCTTCCCTCTCTCTCCTTCCTTTCCTTCCTTTGTTCCTGCCTTCCTTCCCCTCTCTCTCTCCTTCCTTTCCTTCCTTTCTTCCTGCCTTCCTTCCCCCTCTCTCTCTCCTTCCTTTCCTTCCTTTCTTCCTGCCTTCCTACCCCTCTCTCATTCCTTTCCTTCCTGCCTTCCTTCCCCCTCTCTCTCTCCTTCCTTTCCCCCTTTCTTCCTGCCTTCCTTCCCCCTCTCTCTCGTTCCTTTCCTTCCTTTCTTCCTGCCTTCCTTCCCTCGCTCTCTCCTTCCTTTCCTTCCTTTCTTCCTGCCTTCCTTCCCCCTCTCTCTATCCCTCCTTTCCTTCCTTACTTCCTGCCTTTCTTCCTGCTCTCTCTCTCTCCTTCCTTTCCTTCCTTTCTTCCTGCCTTCTTCCTCTCTCTCTCGTTCCTTTCCTTCCTTTGTTCCTGCCTTCCTTCCTCTCTCTTTCCTTTCCTTCCTTTCTTCCTGCCTTCCTTCCCCCTCTCTCTCTCCTTCCTTTCTTCCTGCCTTCCTTCCCCCTCTCTTTCTCCTTCCTTTCCTTCCTTTCTTCCTGCCTTCGTTCCCCCTCTCTCTCTCCTTCCTTTCCTTCCTTTCTACCTGCCTTCCTACCCCTCTCTCATTCCTTTCCTTCCTTTCTTCCTGCCTTCCTTCCCCCTCTCTCTCTCCTTCCTTTCCTTCCTTCCTGCCTTCCTACCCCTCATTCCTTTCCTTCCTTTCTTCCTGCCTTCCTTCCCCCTCTCTCTCTCCTTCCTTTCCTTCCTTTCTTCCTGCCTTCCTTCCCTCTCTCTCCCCTTCCTTTCCTTCCTTTCTTCCTGCCTTCCTTCCTCCTCTCTCTCTCCTTCCTTTCCTTCCTTTTTTCCTGCCTTCCTTCCCCCTCCCTCTTGTTCCTTTCCTTCCTTTCTTCCTGCCTTCCTTCCCTCTCTCTCTCCTTCCTTTCCTTCCTTTCTTCCTGCCTTTCTTCCCCCTCTCTCTCTCCTTCCTTTCCTTCCTTTCTTCCTGCCTTCCTTCCTGCTCTCTCTTTCCTTCCTTTCCTTCCTTTCTTCCTGCCTTCCTTCCTCTCTCTCTCTCGTTCCTTTCCTTCCTTTCTTCCTGCCTTCCTTCCTCTCTCTCTTTCCTTTCCTTCCTTTCTTCCTGCCTTCCTTCCCCCTCTCTCTCTCCTTCCTTTCTTCCTGCCTTCCTTCCCCCTCTCTCTCTCCTTCCTTTCTTCCTGCCTTCCTTCCCCCTCTCTTTCTCCTTCCTTTCCTTCCTTTCTTCCTGCCTTCTTTCCCTCTCTCTCTCTCCTTCCTTTCCTTCCTTTCTTCCTGCCTTCTTTCCATCTCTCTCTCTCCTTCCTTTCCTTCCTTTCTTCCTGCCTTCCTTCCCTCTCTCTCCTTCCTTTCCTTCCTTTGTTCCTGCCTTCCTTCCCCTCTCTCTCTCCTTCCTTTCCTTCCTTTCTTCCTGCCTTCCTTCCCCCTCTCTCTCTCCTTCCTTTCCTTCCTTTCTTCCTGCCTTCCTACCCCTCTCTCATTCCTTTCCTTCCTGCCTTCCTTCCCCCTCTCTCTCTCCTTCCTTTCCCCCTTTCTTCCTGCCTTCCTTCCCCCTCTCTCTCGTTCCTTTCCTTCCTTTCTTCCTGCCTTCCTTCCCTCGCTCTCTCCTTCCTTTCCTTCCTTTCTTCCTGCCTTCCTTCCCCCTCTCTCTATCCCTCCTTTCCTTCCTTACTTCCTGCCTTTCTTCCTGCTCTCTCTCTCTCCTTCCTTTCCTTCCTTTCTTCCTGCCTTCTTCCTCTCTCTCTCGTTCCTTTCCTTCCTTTGTTCCTGCCTTCCTTCCTCTCTCTTTCCTTTCCTTCCTTTCTTCCTGCCTTCCTTCCCCCTCTCTCTCTCCTTCCTTTCTTCCTGCCTTCCTTCCCCCTCTCTTTCTCCTTCCTTTCCTTCCTTTCTTCCTGCCTTCGTTCCCCCTCTCTCTCTCCTTCCATTCCTTCCTTTCTTCCTGCCTTCCTTCCCCCTCTCTTTCTCCTTCCTTTCCTTCCTTTCTTCCTGCCTTCGTTCCCCCTCTCTCTCTCCTTCCTTTCCTTCCTTTCTTCCTGCCTTCTTTCCATCTCTCTCTCTCCTTCCTTTCCTTCCTTTCTTCCTGCCTTCCTTCCCTCTCTCTCCTTCCTTTCCTTCCTTTGTTCCTGCCTTCCTTCCCCTCTCTCTCTCCTTCCTTTCCTTCCTTTGTTCCTGCCTTCCTTCCCCTCTCTCTCTCCTTCCTTTCCTTCCTTTCTTCCTGCCTTCCTTCCCCCTCTCTCTCTCCTTCCTTTCCTTCCTTTCTTCCTGCCTTCCTACCCCTCTCTCATTCCTTTCCTTCCTGCCTTCCTTCCCCCTCTCTCTCTCCTTCCTTTCCCCCTTTCTTCCTGCCTTCCTTCCCCCTCTCTCTCGTTCCTTTCCTTCCTTTCTTCCTGCCTTCCTTCCCTCGCTCTCTCCTTCCTTTCCTTCCTTTCTTCCTGCCTTCCTTCCCCCTCTCTCTATCCCTCCTTTCCTTCCTTACTTCCTGCCTTTCTTCCTGCTCTCTCTCTCTCCTTCCTTTCCTTCCTTTCTTCCTGCCTTCTTCCTCTCTCTCTCGTTCCTTTCCTTCCTTTGTTCCTGCCTTCCTTCCTCTCTCTTTCCTTTCCTTCCTTTCTTCCTGCCTTCCTTCCCCCTCTCTCTCTCCTTCCTTTCTTCCTGCCTTCCTTCCCCCTCTCTTTCTCCTTCCTTTCCTTCCTTTCTTCCTGCCTTCGTTCCCCCTCTCTCTCTCCTTCCTTTCCTTCCTTTCTTCCTGCCTTCTTTCCCTCTCTCTCTCTCCTTCCTTTCCTTCCTTTCTTCCTGCCTTCCTTCCCCCCCTCTCTCTCTCCTTCCTTTCCTTCCTTTCTTCCTGCCTTCCTACCCCTCTCTCCTTCCTTTCCCCCCTTTCTTCCTGCCTTCCTTCCCCCTCTCTCTCGTTCCTTTCCTTCCTTTCTTCCTGCCTTCCTTCCCTCGCTCTCTCCTTCCTTTCCTTCCTTTCTTCCTGTCTTCCTTCCCCCTCTCTCTATCCCTCCTTTCCTTCCTTACTTCCTGCCTTTCTTCCTGCTCTCTCTCTCTCCTTCCTTTCCTTCCTTTCTTCCTGCCTTCCTTCCTCTCTCTCGTTCCTTTCCTTCCTTTGTTCCTGCCTTCCTTCCTCTCGCTTTCCTTTCCTTCTTTTCTTCCTGCCTTCCTTCCCCCTCTCTCTCTCCTTCCTTTCTTCCTGCCTTCCTTCCCCTCTCTCTCTCCTTCCTTTCCTTCCTTTCTTCCTGCCTTCGTTCCCCCTCTCTCTCTCCTTCCATTCCTTCCTTTCTTCCTGCCTTCCTTCCCCCTCTCTCTCTCCTTCCTTTCCTTCCTTTGTTCCTGCCTTCCTTCCCTCTCTCTCTCTCCTTTCCTTCCTTCCTTCTCGTCTTGTATTCTTTCTCGCTCGTTTACCTTCCCCTTTCTACCTCCCTCCCTCTCTCCCTATCCCTCCTTTGCTCCCTCCCTTCCTTCCGTGCTTCGTTCCTTCTCTCCTTTCCTTCCTTTCTTCCTGCCTTCCTTCCCTTTCTCTCTCTCCTTCCTTTCCTTCCTTTCCTCCTGCCTTCCTTCCCTCTCTCTCCCTCCTTTCCTTCCTTCCTTCTCCTCTTGTATTCTTTCTCGCTCGTTTACCTTCACCTTTCTACCTCCTTCTTTCTCTCTCTCTCTTTGTCTTACTCTCTCTCTCTCTCTCGCAAGTCCTGTTAAAAACAGGCAGTAGCAAAGCCAACGGGTTTGGCTTATGTAGATGTATTAGCCATTCAACAGGAACTTCTACTGGGGGCATCATCTCGAGTTGGGCAGTAACGCCGGCGCTATTAGCGCCAGCGTTATTAGCCCTACCGCCAAACCAACCGGCGCTATTAGCGCCGGTTCACGGGTTTAGCGGAACGGGAAATCCACATTCCCCACTGAGCCCATTCGGGAATGCCCCATTCCCCATTGGACTCAATGGGGAAATTTCATGCTCTTACCGCCGGCGGATTTCCCGGCAGCGGTAAGATCATAAAACTTCGGTAGATTCCCCCCCAGCTAAGAGTTGGGGGGAAATCAGCCGAAGCCATGAATTGGCGGACCCTTAAATGCAGCGGTAATAGCGCTACTGCCGCATTTAAGGGTTACCGCGAAACCCGTGATGAGACCCTACATCCCCAGGTACTCGCACCATTTTCTCACCTGCTACAATCATTGGCCACTTACCTCCACTACGGCAGTGCCTGGCAAGTCCCTTTCCCATGCCTACACTAACGCCCAAACTGTTGGCATTGCCAACTTATGTTTGGATGGTAATTGAACAAGCAATGGCAAAGCCAACAGTTTTGGCTTGTGTATAAGCATTAAGCATTCGCCAGGCACTGCTATTAGATGCCCAGTCACTCGCACCGTTTTGCACCTGCTACCATCAATGGCCTGTTAATACCACAAGCGTAGTGCCTGGCAAGAGTCTCTCCCATGCCTACACACGCGCCCAAACTCTTGGCATTGCCAATGCTTGTTTCATGTACTTTGTGTCTGTTGTGCTCTTCTGATTCTCCCACACATGCCACTGACTGTGATTGTATGACTTAGACAATGGTTTCAGTTCATCAGAAAGATACGGTGGGCAAAGGTGGCCCCACGTGCCTGGTGTCCAGCTGTTGACTTCACAGGAAGTTACACCACACATCCCTGATGGCATGCATTAACAGCAAAGGAGGAGACAACCTTTGTGTGGTGCTCGTCTGCAACCCCTCCTGCCAGCTCTCTTGTATCCCTAAACCGCGATACTGGAATATCGTTCCCCCCCAGGGTTGCATGGGCCTTGCCGTCAAGCCCCCAATGCAGGGACTGTCGACAGCGCTTCCTTCCTTGTTTGTTTGTTTGTTTATTTATTTGGTATAGCGCAAAACCAAACCCGAAGGGGTAGGCTCTTTGCACGTACCCCCACTTATCAGAGTAATATTGTGTTCATCTCCATGTATAGGGTTATTTGAACAGCTCCCGTCTGACGCGCGAGCTACCACTTAAACCTATTGACCAACAAAGTAGCTTTTCTCGTGCAAATTATGTTCATCGCCAATCTTTAGTTAATTACTTTGTGTTAGGAAACCATGACCGCCTGTATCTTACCTCTTCGTGCATGTTAACTCTGCTACCTTATGTTTTTACAAGGCCCATATGTTTTTATGCATGTTTCCACCACAACTGCATTTTTGTCCATAATGTTTACTGTGTAACAGTCACAACCTATACCTAGAAGCGTGCCTTCGAGCCATTGTGAAAAGACATCAGCCAGCCTAATCTAACTGTACTAATGAACATTAATTATTAACCCTACCTACCTTTGCATGGCCCCCTCTCTGGTGCAGTGTAACAATAGATATGTACACCGCCACCATATGCACTGTAAGCTTCCTGCTACTTATCAGCGCCACTAAAAATGTACCCACCCCAGCCTTACATTCCTACTACCCTAAGGCCGACCCCCACACATTCACGTCGGGTGTCGCATTTAAGGTTATCACCATGTTCCATCCAATCATGACAACGCCTATTCCGCTATCCAAGTGCATCCAACCTTCTAAATTCCTACCTCCATTAAACCTACACCAGGACAAACCTTCGAAACTACCATGGTCTAAATGTATAAAACCGACCACATTTCTTCCACCATTTAAACCTATAGCCAACAACCTCTTGACTATGGACCACTCCATTCCTAGTCATCCTCGCACCCCTACACCAGTCCCATGGTTTCAACAAGATGCTACTGGGCCCTTACCTAGCCAACCTTGCTCCACTAAGGCTAGAAATCAAAGACTGGGCTCTAGATGGAACAAAACCATCACATCAACAGTAAACTACAAACTAAATATCAATAAATCTTCGAAGGAAACACCTAACTTCAATCTGAGACAAAAAACGAACAACCTTTCTGGTCTAAACAGCTCCGCTCACACGCCAGACTCCAATACACCATTTATCAAAGTTGCTCTCATTAACGCGAGATCGATGGTTGCCCATGCTCTAGACATCGGCGACTTAATTACTTCCAAACAACTAGACTTTCTATCAATAACAGAGACCTGTCTCCACACAGCAGCAGGTCCCTCCCTCTCAACTGCTATTGCAGATAATTATACCCTACTAAGGGCAGACAGAGAATCCTCAAGAGGATGTGGCATTGCCTTCATAGCCAAAACTAAACTAGGTTTAAGGGTCTCAGTTCACACGCCATTCCCGTAGCTGAACTCTCGACAGTCAAACGGCCCTCTCAGCCTCCCGTACCATTACCATGCACCTTATTTACAGACCACCTGGTCCTATTGCATCGTTTGAGGAAGACATCACCTCCCTTCTTACCACTAACACAAAACCTATATCTCAAATTATAATGCTGGGAGACTTCAACTTGGGACTTTATGACCCTAATGATGACAATGCATCTGCGCTTGCCAACACTATCCCGGAACTAGGCTTCATTCAAAGGGTCAACACCCCTACTCATGCCAACGGAATAACTCTAGATTGGGTGGCCGATTTAAACAGTGAGATCACCTTATTGGCCAACGAAGTGTGCACCTGGACTGATCATCACCTTATCTTGTTCACCATTCAAAACTGCCCACAACCTAATAGGACAAACCTCATGGCGCCACCACTACTGACTAGAAACAAAAGAAACATAACAAGGGACAATCTACTGCCACTACTCCACCCTATCATGAATCTTGTGCCTGCTAGCTTAGACCCAACCACACTAGTAGACCTGTATAACTCTACCCTTAAAGAAGCGATTGACAAAATCGCACCTCTAAATATATGTAAAGGTAAACCTCGAGCACACCTCGATTCCTGGTTTTCCCCCACTCTCAAAGCCTTACGGTTAGAAAAAAGGAACGCTGAATCCTTCTGGATATATAACTCTTCAGAGCTAAACAAGACCATCTTTACTAAAGTTGCAGCTAAATACAAATCAGAAATCCTTCAAGCAAAAGGCAAAATCTTTAATGATAGGATTAACAAAGCCATTTCTAATACAAGAGAACTTTTCGTCATTCTAAGAGAATTGGAATTCCCCCCTCCTCCAACGGAGACATGCTCCAAGGACAAAGCATGGTGCACTAATATTCAAACTGCACTATCCAACAAAGTTTCTCTCCTTTAAGACAAAATAGAAGCTAAAAAACAAAACCTCTCTACCCTACCTACCGTGGGATTACAACATGACCCTACCAAATCCACTCCTTGATATAAATTTGCCCTAGTTTCTACAAAGGAAGTGGCAGAGATAATAGCCTCCCTCAAACTATCCAGATGCCAAGGAGATTCCTGCCCAGCCACCATAATAAAAGAAGCAGCCTCAGATTTAGCCCCATTCATCTCCATGTTAATCAATTTGTCATTCAACTCGAATACTGTCCCCACCAACTTAAAGGACACCTGGGTCTTCCCGCTCTTAAAAAAAAACGACCCTAGATCCAAACAACCTGACCAACTATCGACCGATAACAACGGTCCCAATTCTCCTAAAAATTCTGGATAAGGCGGCCTATTGTCAGATTGAAGCCAAAAATGTCTTAGGGCTGCGCGAGTCAGGCTTCAGACCCAAACACAGAACGGAAACAGCGCTCATCGATTTGAAGAACCAGATGGATGAACTAAAGGATAAAGGGAAATTGGGTCTCCTACTCCTATTAGATCTCTCGGCCGCTTTCGATTTAGTGGGCCATAAAGGACTCTGTAAGCATCTGTCGACAGCCACCCACACCTTTACTTATTGGTCGAGAGGTGGATGTGAACTGGTGGAGGTGCATGATTTGTGAGCGATTTGAGATGAAAGAGGAAATCCAAGAGAGGGCTGTCTGTCTGATTCCTAATGTTTGTAGCCTGTCTAGTAGGATCATAAATGTCCAGTCAAAAATATCATACACAGTAAGAAATGGCTAGACTTGCTGCACCAAAGTGCCAGTCTAGACACTTATTATGCTTGTTTTATCATAGATGCTGAATAAAAAATGACACGCCACAGTAGGAAAGGACTAGACTGGCAGCACCACAATGCCAGTCTGGCCACGCGCTTACCACGTTTTCATCGCAGCAGCCACTTTACACATAGGCATTTTAATTATGTAGTTTTCACAGCAGCCATTTTCACCAAACGTGTTAAATATATATGTGTTGTGTATTTGGGGCAGGAGTTTGTGGGGTGGGTGGCAGGGCGAGGTGGTGGGTTAGATGGGGTTACCGGGGGGAAACCCCGGAATTATAAAAACAGACACAAAACAGCCACTGTAGAAATTACATAGTTAAAATGCCAACTGGTAAAGAAAGGGTTAGACTGGTTGCACAAAAAAGGCAGTCTAGCCACGTAATTACACTTATCATGCTTGCCTTATCATGAGAGAAAATGTCATGCCACAGTAAGAAATGGCTAGACTGGCTAGACTAAATGCCAGTGTAGTCACATAGTAGTACTTATCAGTCATGATAAGTGTTGTTATGTGGCTAGACTGGACTGCATTGTTTCAGCTAGTCTGGTTACATTTTCTGACTGGCATTTTTACTGGGCATCGATGTTAAAGGAAACATTAGGTTTGCTTTAACATCGATGCCCAGTTAAAATGTCCTGTCATACTCATACTAAAAAATGGCTAGACTGGAAACACCAAAATGCCAGTCTAGACACGAATGATAACTGTTGTGACATGGCTAGACTGGACTGCATTGCTGCAGCCAGTCAGGTTACCTTTTCTCATTCTGGCATGGCATTTCTTACTAGGCATCAATGTTAAAGCAAACATGATATCATGTTTGCTTTAACATTGATGGTATGTAAAACATGCCCCCTTTCACCTGAATCTTCAAACCAGAAGCTTGATGTAGTGGTGTGGGGGAGAGGGGTCCCCGAAATCAGAGACCCATTCCACAAATCAAAGATCCACTATGGTCACTGTGCTGGTGATAGAGCCTCTGTGGATTTGTTCCCCAAATCAAAGGACCACTCACCAGCATGGTGACCGGCGCTCACCGTACTGGTGAGCGGGCCACTGCTTTGACGTCACCCACTCCCCCGCACCCTGAAATCAGATGCAATGAGTAGGCCTCTGATTTGGGAATGCATGGGACGTGGTGAATTTGTCACACCTCATACAACACTAGAGGGACTATAAGTCTCAAGGAGGGGGGAGTGAACCCGATATTGAAATAGCTATCACAAGAAAAACAAACTCCCTGCCTCTTACTGTCAGGTAGAGTACAGTAGGGCAAATCACTAGACTTATGGGGGATGGGTCACATGTATACACTCTTGGCATCAGGTATTTGTGTGTATGGAGAATTCAACCAAGTCACACTAACATTAATCCAAATCTATAGCAACTTTAATAAATAGTAAAACATCATAAGAAGCATTAAAAATCTCATAAAGTGAAAATATGCAAGTGCAACCTTATACTGGTGTAAGGTGCAAGTAACGTAAAGTGCAAAAATGCAAAGGACCGTACCTATTTAACAACACACTCAAGGTGCAAATACTTGGATACAACAATGTTGTCAATTTAAAACTATGGTCTAATAACCATATTCGAAAACCACAATTTAAAAAAAAAAACGGATTTTGTCACACCCCCATGCATACACAATCGCACCCACACAAAATACACTCTTTCATTCATGCACCCATGCAAAAAGAAATGTCATACCGGCTGCCCCGGTCCAGAATCTTCTCTGCCAGGCCACACGATGCTCTCCTGCGCAACAGGAACAGAAAACACTGAGCACTTCCTGGTTCGTGCACATGCATGCTGGAGCATAAGCATCCCCTGGAGGATGATCCGACACCTCTGAATGTGCAGGGAAGTGCAGGAGTGCCCTGTCATGCATTCAGAGCTGTAGTACCCCAGCCTGCATTCCCAATGGGCCATGCAAGACTGGGGAAGCAAAACACCCCTGGCCTTGCATGGCCCATTTGGTATGTGTGCTATGGTACCAACTGTCAAAGCAAAACCACGTTTCCTTTTGTCAGTTCAAGTCAGCCCAGGAAGTGCACTCTCAGCTGCATCAAGCAGTTGAGAGAGCACCTACTAGGTGCCTTCAATCTAGGTTTTAATGACCCCAACAACCAACCAGCCAAGAACCTCTCTGAGACTCTTACCGAACTAAGCCTCATGCAAAGAGTCAACTTGCCTACCCACAAGAAAGGTAGAATATTAGATTGGGTCGCAGACTTAAACTGCGAAACAGAAATTACATCTGTTGAACCCCAGTCATGGACTGACCACTATTTAGTCTCCTTTAACACCTCGGCCACACGCCTATCAGTCAAAAATATGCCAATGGCCCCATCTCTCTAAACTAGGAACAAGAGAGATATCACACTGGATAATATCATGCTTCTCCTGATTCCTACACTGAATGTGTGCTATGGTACCAACTGTCAAAGCGAAACCAGAGTCCCTAGACCCTGCAGCATTAGTAGACCTCTCCAACTCTTCCATTACTCAAGCTTTGGATACTGTTGCCCTTGTCAAATTACGTAAAGCCAAACCTAGAGCACATCTCAATTCTTGGTTCACACCGCAGCTCAAAATCCTCCGAGCTGAGAAAAGAAAAATGGAAGTCTTGTGGAAAAACTTGCCATCTAAAGAAATTAAACAAAATCTGACCAAAATATACACTAAATACAAAACAGAAATTCTACAAATCAAACACCAAATGTACAATGATAGCCGGTCCGATAGCACAGTGAGTAGAGCGTTCGCTTTGAAATCTGTGGCGAGCCTGCTGACGCAGGTTGGAATCCCGGCAGGGCCAAGAGCACCACACACTGTGTCTAATAATAAGCAGCGCTCAGATGCCTGAGGATTCGTAGCGCTATATAAATGCTAAATTATTATTAGTGATAGGATTCCACAAGCCAGTTCCAGTGTAAGGAACTCTTTGCGATCCTGAGGGAATTGGAAACTCCGATCCCACCAGAGGACCACTAACATCCAAAATGCTTTATCTAACGAAATGACTTCTCTTCAAAACAAAATTGCGACAAAGAGATGTAATGTCACTAAAAAAAAACACTGAGGACAGCCCACCAAAAAGCCCTGCCACAATTCGAATTCTCTCAAGTCACTACACAAGAGGTGGCAAAGATCATTGCCTCACTTAAACCCTCAAGATGCCAGGGAGATATAAGCCCAGCACAAATTATCAAAGAGGCTGCCAAAGCTCCGGCACCGTTCATCCCTAAACTAATAAATGCCTCGTTCGTAACTCTAATGTCCCTAACAGCCCTAAGGACGCCTGGGTGTTGCCGCTGCTAAAGGAGGCTTCATTGGACCCAACTATTCCTACAAACGATGGGCCTATAACTACTGTCCCATTCCTGCTTAAAATAATTGACAAAGCTGCTTATATCCAAATACAGTCATACCTGGAGCCTAACAATTTATTAGGACTAAGCCAATCGGGCTATAGACCGCTCCACGACACAGAAACCGCCTTGATTGATTTAAAAACACAAATTGACCTCCTAAAAGACAACAGACAATGCGCCCTACTGCTCCTCTTGGACTTGGTGGACCACAAAGTGCTTTGTAATCATCTGTCCACTACCGCCAACGTCTCCAAAAAAGCCACTAATTGGATCCAATCCATGCTTAACAACAGGACTATGAGAGCCTTTTCCCCCTCGGCCGCTGCTGATCTTCGCCCATTACTTGTGGCATACCACAAGGTACATGTGTCTTACCAACGATGTACAACATATTCACAAAACCGTTGTTTGACGTTCTGGACTATCAGGGTATCACCTAGACTAATTAAGCCGATGATACTCAGATTCTCCTACCCCTTACGGGCGATTACGACTTAGACCTGGCTCTAGTCTACAAAATGCTCTCAATCATTCAGGCATGGATGGCCACACATGGCATCTGCCTGAATGACGACAAAACTGAGATCTTGACTTTAGGTGCCCCAACCAACCTCAGCAAACTTGGATGTCAATATACGTCTTTTAGCATAGACGGCACTGTTACGAAAGTCGCTAAGGAGACAAAAACCTTAGGTTTCTACCTTGATTCAACAAAGTGAACACTACGGCGTCAGCTACAGCATATATGTGCAAATTGATCCGGGCTTGCAAACCGTTCCTATCAAACAATAGCTGCATCACACTAGCAAGGGCCTTAATCTTGTCCAAACTTGATTATTGCAATTTATTTTTTTTATTGATTTAGTTGATTTAACAACTTTTCAATATACATACTGACATGATCAATTAAAATCTGAACATGAGTACAAAAGAAGGGACGATTAAAAATGATTAATATACATATAAATGATATAAACAATGATACAACATATTCCAAGACAACACATGCTATAATTATTTTCAAATAAATTCCTTGTATAGCGAAATTCAAAAGTCAAATAAGTTCATTACATTCTTGGAATACATGATCGGCAATGGACTATCGTAAATTATGCAGTTTTGGAGTACTCCAAGTGTAAAGAGAGTAAAAAGTTGACTGTATCAACTTGGAGGCCCAGGTGCGTTGAGCCATAAATGAAGTCCCAACATTCACTAGAATCATATGCAGAAAGAATCGAGCAGTATTTATGGAAATGTAACTGTCGTAGACTACTTAACTTGGAACATTGGGTAATGAGATGCTCAATAGTTTCGGCACAGCCAACAACATGACAAAAACGACACACATTGTAAATTGGTAGAATTAGTTTACGCATACAAAGAAGATCTTTGGTTTCCCATAAGTGTAGTCGAAAACGCAAGATTAGGTGTCTATATCTCGAAGAAGGAGCTTTCGAAAGATAGTTTATGGTGGTACCCCTTTTATGAGGAGAAAAACGTTGGCTAGATGCATATTTGTAAGAAAGGCATAATTGACGATTCATGATTATTGCAATGCCCTTTATGCAGGCGCTAATAAACGGGTTCTGAAGAAGTTGCAAATCCTGCAAAATAACGCTTTAAGAATTGCACTAAGTATACCGAGGAACCACCATATTTCAGTGAGAAGAAACCCCAAGTGGCCATCTATCGAAGACAGAATCCAGCTCAAAATGGCTTCCATCACACCTAAATGTCTGAACAATGCTGCCCCACAATATTTAAGAGATACAATCATGCAAAAATCCTTTTCGAGACCAACCAGATCGGCTAACTCAAACTGCATCATGGTCCCTAGATTCAACCTGAAAAAGAATGGGGGCACCAGTTTTCCTGTCCAGGCTGCCCAATGCTGGAATGCCCTCCCAACACACCTGCGGACGAATCAGACTTTCTTTAACTTTAGGACCAACCCCAAAAAATGGTTAGTGTCAAAGGACCCCTGACTGCCTCTCTTACCGCTGTGATCTTGCCTGAACTGTCGCCATGCTTGCTGTCTTATTCTGCACTTAGCTATTGTATGAAGACCGCCTGCTGCTGTATAGCTATGTAACTCGAGACTTGTAGCTTCTTACGAATGCGCCCAGATACCTGTGGGTCAGGCGCTCAATATAAATAAAACAAACAAATTTAGCGACAGCACGTCCAAATATGTGTGGGTCGGCCCCCCATAGCCAATAATGGACAAGCCGCAGCTGGCTTTAGGAACTGCAGGGTGTATCCTAACGGAAACTGGTCACGCAGGATAACCCAGCTGAGGAAAAGGAACAATCTTAAAGTACCCTTTCCGAGGGCTGGGGTGTGGGCGTGAAGAATGCCTTTGCGTGCTCAAACTGTAATGAGAACGATTTGTTATTTACATAGTGATTACACCCAAGCCTGTACATGGAACATATTTACATACATTAATTATCCCAACCGAAGTTGGTCCTCATTTTTCGACCTCGGAAGGAACAAAGGCTGAGTTGGCTTTGCCGGAATTCGAACTTGCAACCTGCAGATCACACCTAGATTGCTGTAGTGAGCACTCAACCCAATGAGCTATCTTACCGGCTTGCGGCAGTAAGCGTTGTAGCCTCCTGTGTGCGCTGGCATGGACCAAACACTGGGTTTGGTAGAGCCGTGGGGATTAGTAGCACGGTTATCTCTGGTGTTAATGGGTATGCGGTGCTTCTATGCAGGATCAGACGCCCTGCAATGCCCGCCCACATCCGGGCATTGCAGGGGAGTCCAGAGGAGTGTGGGTCCAGAGGAGCAGTGGACGTGGCTGACCGCCCACAGGACCACTGTCTCTTGCCTGCGTTCCTGCACGTGGCAGGACAGGGACGCCCAGGACTAAGCCCCTAAAATAGTGAGCAGGTAGGGAGTACAGGCAACTCCGGGCTTGCAACAGTCAGCACTCCTGAGCAGCTGCAGGCTTGCAGCAGTCAGCACTCCTGAATGTCTCTTGGGGAGTACAGGCAGCTCCAGGCTTGCAGCAGTCAGCACTCCTGAATGTCTCTTGGGGAGTACAGGCAGCTGCAGGCTTGCAGCAGCCAGCACTCCTGGATGTCTCTTAGGGAGTACAGGCAGTTGCAGGCTTGCAGCAGCCAGCACGCCTGAATTTCTCTTGGGGAGTACAAGCAGCTCCAGGCTTTCAGCAGTCAGCACTCCCAAGCAGCTGCAGGCTTGCAGCAGTCAGTACTCCTGAATGTCTCTTGGAGAGTACAGGCAGCTGAAGGCTTGCAGCAGTCGGCACTCCTGAATTTCTCTTGGGGAGTACAGGCAGCTCCTGGCTTGCAGCAGTCAGCACACCTGAATGTCTCTTGGGGAGTACCGGCAACTGCAGACTTGCAGCAGCCAGCACTCCTGAATGTCTCTTGGGGAGTACAGGCAGCTCCAGGCTTGCAGCAGTCAGCACTGCTGAATGTCTCTTGGGGAGAACAAGCAGCTGCGGGCTTGCAGCAGTCAGCACCCCTGAATGTCTCTTGGGGAGTACAGGCAGCTCCAGGCTTGCAGCAGTCAGCACTCCTGAATGTCTCTTGGGGAGTACAGGCAGCTGCAGGCTTGCAGCAGCCAGCACTCCTGGATGTCTCTTAGGGAGTACAGGCAGTTGCAGGCTTGCAGCAGCCAGCACGCCTGAATTTCTCTTGGGGAGTACAAGCAGCTCCAGGCTTTCAGCAGTCAGCACTCCCGAGCAGCTGCAGGCTTGCAGCAGTCAGTACTCCTGAATGTCTCTTGGAGAGTACAGGCAGCTGAAGGCTTGCAGCAGTCGGCACTCCTGAATTGCTCTTGGGGAGTACAGGCAGCTCCTGGCTTGCAGCAGTCAGCACACCTGAATGTCTCTTGGGGAGTACCGGCAACTGCAGACTTGCAGCAGCCAGCACTCCTGAATGTCTCTTGGGGAGTACAGGCAGCTCCAGGCTTGCAGCAGTCAGCACTGCTGAATGTCTCTTGGGGAGAACAGGCAGCTGCGGGCTTGCAGCAGTCAGCACTCCTGAATGTCTCTTGGGGAGTACAGGCAGCTCCAGGCTTGCAGCAGTCAGCACTCCTGAATGTCTCGTGGGGAGTACCGGCAACTGCAGACTTGCAGCAGCCAGCACTCCTGAATGTCTCTTGGGGAGTACAGGCAGCTCCAGGCTTGCAGCAGTCAGCACTGCTGAATGCCTCTTGGGGAGAACAGGCAGCTGCGGGCTTGCAGCAGCCAGCACTCCTGATTTTCTCTTGGGGAGTACAAGCAGCTCCAGGCTTGCAGCAGTCAGCACTCCTGAGCAGCTGCAGGCTTGCAGCAGTCAGTACTCCTGAATGTCTCCTGGGGAGTACAGGCAGCTGCAGGCTTGCAGCAGTCAGCACTCCTGAATTTCTCTTGGGGAGTACAGGCAGCTACAGGCTTGCAGCAGTCAGCACGCCTGAATTTCTCTTGGGGAGTACAGGCAGCTGCAGGCTTGCAGCAGCCAGCACTCCTGAATGTCTCTTGGGGAGTACCGGCAACTGCAGACGTGCAGCAGCCAGCACTCCTGAATTTCTCTTGGGGAGTACAGGCAGCTGCAGGCTTGCAGCAGCCAGCACTCCTGAATTTCTCTTGGGGAGTATAGGCAGCTCCAGGCTTGCAGCAGTCAGCACTACTGAGCAGCTGAAGGCTTGCAGCAGTCAGCATTCCTGTATGTCTCTTGGAGAGTACAGGCAGCTGAAGGCTTGCAGCAGTCGGCACTCCTGAATTTTTCTTGGGGAGTACAGGCAGCTCCTGGCTTGCAGCAGTCAGCACACCTGAATGTCTCTTGGGGAGTACCGGCAACTGCAGACTTGCAGCAGCCAGCACTCCTGAATGTCTCTTGGGGAGTACAGGCAGCTCCAGGCTTGCAGCAGTCAGCACTGCTGAATGTCTCTTGGGGAGAACAGGCAGCTGCGGGCTTGCAGCAGTCAGCACTCCTGAATGTCTCTTGGGGAGTACAGGCAGCTCCAGGCTTGCAGCAGTCAGCACTCCTGAATGTCTCTTGGGGAGTACAGGCAGCTGCAGGCTTGCGGCAGCCAGCACTCCTGAATGTCTCTTGGGGAGTACAGGCAGCTCCAGGTTTGCAGCAGTCAGCACTCCTGAGCAGCTGCAGGCTTATAGCAGTCAGCACTCCTGAATGTCTCTAGTACAGGCAGCTGCAGGCTTGCATCAGCCAGCACTCCTGAATTTCTCTTGGGGAATACAGGCAGCTGCAGGCTTGCAGCAGTCAGCACTCCTGAATGTCTCTTGGGGAGTACAGGTAGCTCCGGGATTGCAGCAGTCAGCACAGGCAGCTGCAGGCTTGCAGCAGCCAGCACTCCTGAATTTGTCTTGGGGAATACAGGCAGCTGCAGGCTTGCAGCAGTCAGCACTCCTGAATGTCTCTTGGGGAGTACAGGTAGCTCCGGGCTTGCAGCAGTCAGCACAGGCAGCTGCAGGCTTATAGCAGTCAGCACTCCTGAATGTCTCTAGTACAGGCAGCTGCAGGCTTGCATCAGTCAGCACTCCTGAATTTCTCTTGGGGAATACAGGCAGCTGCAGACTTTCAGCAGCTAGCACTCCTGAATGTCTCTTGGGGAGAACAGGCAGCTGCAGGCTTGCAGCAGTCAGCACTCCTGAATGTCTCTTGGGGAGTACAGGTAGCTCCGGGCTTGCAGCAGTCAGCACAGGCAGCTTCAGGCTTGCAGCCGCCAGCACTCCTGAATTTCTCTTGGGGAGTACAGGCAGCTCTAGGCTTGCAGCAGTCAGCACTCCTGAGCAGCTGCAGGCTTGTAGCAGTCAGCACTCCTGAATTTCTCTTGGGGAGTACAGGCAGCTGCAGGCTTGCAGCAGCCAGCACTTCTGAATGTCTCTTGGGGAGTACAGGCAGCTGCAGGCTTGCAGCAGCCAGCACTCCTGAATTTCTCTTGAGGAGTACAGGCAGCTCCAGGCTTGCAGCAGCCAGCACTCCTGAATGTCTCTTGGGGAGTCCAGGCGTGCAGCAGTCAGCACTCCTGAATTTCTCTTGGGGAGTACAGGCAGCTGCTGGCTAGCAGCAGCCAGCACTCCTGAATGTCTCTTGGGGAGTACAGGCAGCTCCAGGCTTGCAGCAGCTAGCACTCCTGAATTTCTCTTGGGGAGTACAGGCAGCTCCAGGCTTGCAGTAGTCAGCACTCCTGAGCAGCCGCAGGCTTGCAGCAGTCAATACTCCTGAATGTCTCTTGGGGAGTACAGGCAGCGGCAGGCTTGCAGCAGTCAGCACTCCTGAATATCTCTTGGGGAGTGCAGGCAGCTGCAGACTTGCAGCAGCCAGCACTCCTGAATGTCTCTTGGGGAGTACAGGCATCTCCAGGCTTGCAGCAGACAGCATTCCTGAATGTCTCTTGGGGAGTACAGGCAGCTCCAGGCTTGCAGTAGTCAGCACTCCTGAATGTCTCTTGGGGAGTATGTCTCTTGGGGAGTACAGGCAGCTGCAGGCTTGGAGCAGTCAGTACTCCTGAATGTCTCTTGGGGAGTACAGGCCCCTGCAGGCTTGGAGCAGTCAGCACTCCTGAATTTCTCTTGAGGAGTACAGGCAGCTCCAGGCTTGCAGCAGTCAGCACTCCTGAATGTCTCTTGGGGAGTACAGGCAGCTCCAGGCTTGCAGCAGCCAGCACTCCTGAATTTCTCTTGGGGAGTACAGGCAGCTACAGGCTTGCAGTAGTCAGCACTCCTGAATGTCTCTTGGGGAGTACATGCAGCTGCAGGCTTGCAGCAGTCAGCTCTCCTGCATTTCTCTTGCCCAGTGGTGGGCGACCTGCAGCCTTCCAGATGTTTTGGGGTACAAATGCCTCCAGGGGTCAAGTCCTAAAAAAAAGTGGGGGTGCTCATTAAAATATCAATTGAATGTGGAGTCACCAGAAATTAGCATATCAAGGAGCCCTCTGAAAAAAGTGGGGTGGACTCCCTCCACCCGCGTGTACCCTCGACTTGAGCCCTACATGGCCACCAGTCTTAGCCAGCATCCTCAATGATAAGGGACCATGGGAGCCGTAGGCCAGAACATCAAGGGGCTCGTGGGTTATTCCCCACTGACCTAGACTACCAAAACTGCACGGCAGCACATGGAAGGATAGTTCACATCACACACACACACATCTCTATCTCTCACACACACACACACTGCTGGGAGAGCCTGGCGACAGAAGGTCTCACACACGCACACACACACTGCTGGGACAGCCCGGCGATAGAGGGTCTCACACACACACATAATGACACACACACACACACACACACACACACACACACACTGCTGGGAGAGCCCGGCGGCAGAGGGTCTCACACACACTCCTGGGAGAGCCCCGCGACAGAGCGTCTCCCACAAACACACACACACACACACACTGACACGCACACACTGCTGGGAGAGCCCCGTGACAGAGTGTCTCACATACACACACACTTATGGGAGAGCCCCGTGACAGTGCGTCTCTCATACACACTGCTGGGAGAGCCCGGCGACAGAGGGTCTCACACACACACACTGACACACACACACTGCTGGGAGAGCCCGCTGACAGAGGGTCTCACACACACACTGACACACACACACACTGCTGGGAGAGCCCCGTGACAGAGCTTCTCTCTCACACACACACTGCTGGGAGAGCCCAGCGACAGAGGGTCTCACACACACACACACACTGACACACACTGCTGGGAGAGCCTGGGGACAGAGCATCTCTCGCACACACGCACACAGCTGGGAGAGCCCGGCGACAGAGGGTCTCACACACACACACACACGCACACACACTGCTGGGAGAGCCCCGTGTCAGAGCTTCTCTCTCACACACACAGACACACTGCTGGGAGAGCCCGGCGACAGAGCATCTCTCACACACACTGCTGGGAGAGCCCGGCGACAGAGCGTCTCACACACCAAACACACTGACACACACACACACAACACACACTGACACACACACACACTGCTGGGAGAACCTCTTGAGTGTCTCTCACAAACACACACTGCTGGGAGAGCCCGGCGACACAGGGTCTCACACACACACTGACACACACACTGCTGGGAGAGCCCCGCGACAGAACTTCTCTCACACACACTGCTGGGAGAGCCGTGCGACAGAGCGTCTCTCACACACACTCACTTCTGGGAGAGCCCGGGGACAGAGCTTCTCTCACACACACACACACTGCTGGGAAAGCCTGATGACAGAGAATCTCTCACACACACACACACTGCTAGGATAGCCCAGTGACAGAGCATCTCTCACACACACACACTGCTGGGAAAGCCCAGTGGCAGAGTGTCTCACACACACACACACACACTGCTGGGAGAGCCCGGCGACAGAGGGTCTCACACACACACTGACACACACTGCTGGGAGAGCCTGTGACAGAGTGTCTCTCTCACACACACACACTGCTGGGATAGCCAGGTGACAGAGTGTCTCTCTCACACACACACACTGCTGGGATAGCCAGGTGACAGAGGGTTTCACACACACACACACTTCTGGGAGAGCCCAGCGACAGAGCGGCTCACACACACACACACACACACACACACACACACACACACACACACACACACACACACACACACACACACACACACACACACACACACACACACACACACACACACACACACACACACACACACACACACACACACACACACACACACACACACACACACACACACACACACACACACACACACACACACACACACACACACACACACACACACACACACACACACACACACACACACACACACACACACACACACACACACACACACACACACACACACACACACACACACACACACACACACACACACACACACACACACACACACACACACACACACACACACACACACACACACACACACACACTTTAAGGCAGCCCTCGTTAGGTGGTGAGACGTCACCACAGGAAATGACAGAGGAAGAGGGTGCCGGGGAATGGGGGTTATGATTTGGTAGGCGGAATAAAGAGACGTACTTCCACCCGCTGGTGTCCGTGTATTCATTGGGGCCTTCCAACCCCCAACATTTGGCGACGAGGAAACCTCCTGCCAGCGGTCCTCCTCCTGCCCGTGCCGGAGATCCCTCCGTGCGTGCTCCTCCTGATATCCCTGCCGGAGATCCCTCCGTGCGTGCTCCTCCTGATATCCCGGTGATCCCACCAGCCTGCGGATCCCCGCTCCTGTGAATGCCATTCCTGGACTCCACCTCCTTCCCGCCTGCAGTCCCACTGAGAGGTGAAACAGCTGTGCAGTAATCCTGCCGCACACATCGTTGCACAAGCAGCAGGTTCAAAGCTGCTGCCGGAGTTGTGTGCAACAAACCAGGCCCCCAAGACATTTTCACGGGGTCCCCAGGATCCGGCGGCTATTTTCAAAAAAAAAAAAAAAAAAAAAAAAAACATTTTTGATTATGGACTACTCCTCATCCTGCTACAACCCTCTTCCTCGTCACAGTACGTGACACGTGGGCAAGCAAAAAAAAAAAAAAAAAAAAAAAAAAAACGACCGCAAAGTGTTCCCCTTGCCGCACGACCACAGCTGAACGCCCAGGAGCCCCCCCCCAACTGAAGTTGGCGCCACAGATCACCACATCACGGTCATCCCAGCCTACTGTGTCATCGCTTGAGAGAAACGCTGCCTGTGAGGAACAACAATCGTCTCACTATGAGTACTACAGCAGATCAAGCTACCTCCAGCTCGCAACAACCACCTGCAGTCACGAGGTCCACCGCCACCGCGTGGCGCATGCCACCCCCATTTTCCATGACGCCTCAAGCTGACAAAGGAGCAAGGTGGGTGGAATGGTTGGAGGACTTCAATAACTTCATTGATGCTGCAGGGGAAGAAACCTCCCCACGTCTACGCAGTATGTTCATTAACACGGCGGGTACAGAGATAAAAACGCTGATTAAAACCATTCCACCCGCAGAAATCACTGACTTTGACAGTCTCATAGCCGCTCTAAACAAGCGCCTCGTCATTGCCCCCAACAGGGATTACGAAAGATATGTCTTCAACCAATGTTCGCAGCGCAGCGACGAGACGGTAGATGAATTCCTCACAAGACTTCGCGTCAAAGGAGCGAATTGCCAGTTTGACGCGTTTTCACTGGATGAAGCACTACGACTCAGGGTGATTGAGGGATGTGTGTCAGCGACGCTACAGAAGCAGCTTTTAAAAAAACCTGTTACTATTGAAGAAGTGAGCGAAATGGCACGCATACTGGAGAGAGTAGAAAAACAAGCCTCACACATGGCCAGAAATACCTCCACAAAACACGACAAGTGTGATGTCATTGCGGCAATCAATGCTGGCAATTTCAAAAGCTACGACAGAAGCAGCAACCAAAGTGGTACATCGACCCCACGCATGCAAAGACAATGTTACAGATGTGGGATGGCATTTCCGCATGCAGGTTCCTGCCCGGCGCTCTCCCAAAAATGTGGCAACTGTGGCAGGGAAGGACATTTTCAGTCTGTATGCAGGGAAGGAATACCATTTCCCACACCACGTTTGGGTGTGAGCTCGCAGAACAGACCGACCCAAAGAATGTTCCCAACCCAAACTCACCAGGCACGGTTCTATCCACAAGGACCGAGGCGATACGTACGAGTGGTGGAGGAAGTATATCCTGATGAAGACAGCCAGGAATATGCGGCGCAAGGACAAACCGTGCAAGTCATGGATGAATATGATAGACCACCACCGATACGTCGCGAGTCACTATTCGATTCTCAGAGGGACGACGAGTACGATAGCGCATTTGACCCGCATGCCCATGATGAGTTTGTCAATCTTATAATGGATGAACAGGAAGCCCAGGAGGCGCCCAGAATTCCAATAGACATTGGTGACAATCGATTCTGCTTTCTGATTGACTCGGGAGCGACGGTAAACGTCATGGGAGAAAAAGAATTTCAATCACTTCACAACAAGCCATTTCTGCACCAGTCAACTTCGAAAATATACCAATGGGGAGCAGATGCGCCGCTGAAATGCATAGGGTCATTCAAAAGGAGACTAACTTTCGCCGACAAATCCACTGACACCGTCATTCACGTCATAAGAAGCCCCACCAAAGGGCGCTGCTTGCTGAGTTATAGGACAGCATCATGCCTGGGTCTAATCAATATACCAGTCCGAGAGGGAGATGTCGTCGGATCTTCAGAGTCAAATGCCAACAAGCAGGGACAAATACGTACCTTGGTATCTCATGACAGCTCTGTCATCACGAAAGATGACATCATCAAGGAATTCCCACAACTGTGTCAGGGTCTAGGTAAAATGAAAGGCCCACCGATTAAGCTACACATAGACCCAGCCATTCAACCAGTCCCACAACACCCGCGTCGGGTGGGATTCCACCTACAGGATGCAGTCTCAAAAGAGCTAGACCAACTGCTACGCGACGACATCATCGAAAGAGCCACGGGACCGACACCGTGGGTTTCACCTCTCGTAATTGTCCCAAAAGAGGGTGGTCGCTTGAGACTATGCGTGGACATGAGAGTAGCCAACACGGCCATTCAGCGAGAGCGACATCCGGGACCCAAGATTGAGGACATGATAGTTCAGTTAAACAAAGCCATCCTCTTCTCGAAGTTAGACCTAAACCAGGGATACCATCAGCTGGTACTTCATCCTGAGTCACGACCCATCACCACATTCGCATCCCATGATGGTCTATTCCGCTACAAGCGGCTCAATTTTGGGATCTCCTCTGCGGCTGAGATTTTTCATGAAACAATTCGACAGGTCATACGTCCTGTAAAAGGGACTCTTAATTACAGTGATGACATCCTGGTCTTTGGAAAATCTCGCAGCGAACATGATGAAGCTCTCAGAGAGGCATGCCAGGCAGTGCAGGATGCTGGACTAACCCTCAACATTGACAAATGTCGGTTCAGCAAGGCCAAACTCAAGTTCTTTGGCCACATTTTCTCGGCGGATGGAATGACCCCTGACCCCGAAAAAGTGTCGACCATCTTTCAGCTGGACAAACCTACCCAGGTGGCCGACATCAGATCCTTCCTAGGGATGGCCGGGTACTGCGCTCGCTACATTCCGCATTTTGCTTCCATCACTGAACCCCTGAGGCGCCTACTGCAGAAAGATGTCACGTTTGCATGGTCTGAGGAATGCCAAGTAGCTTTCGACACTATTAAACACGCCCTCACAGAGGCGAGGAAGCTAGCATATTTCGACCCCGAGTGGCACACGGAGATAGTGGTAGACGCCAGTCCGGTGGGCCTAGGCGCCATCCTAGCACAAACCAGTGGTCAGGACACGCACCCAAGGCACATAGTAGCGTATGCCAGCAGAGCCCTAGCCCCGCCTGAATCTGCCTATTCCCAGGCCGAGAAGGAAAGCCTGGCAGCTGTCTGGGCCTGCGAACACTTTCATAATTTCATCATTGGTAAGAGGTTCACCTTAATCACAGACCATCAAGCCTTACTGTCCCTTTTTGGCAACCCACGAACGAAAATGCCCCCCAGGATCGAGAGATGGGGTATCCGTCTGCAAGAATATGATTTTGACATTATACACAGACCAGGAGGGGAGAACAATCCAGCGGACTACCTCTCTAGACACCCGGTTGATAACCACGCACCACGGCAGGGTGACTCGGAATACATTAGCTATGTCACTGCCAATGCGTTACCACCCGCCATATCCATCGAAACCATTGCTGTTGCGTCAGCCGCAGACCCATCAATGGCGCTAGCAATCAGCTTAACAGTAAACAGCAAATGGAAAGACTTTCGCAGAGCGGTCCAAAAACACCCAGCCGCATGCCGCGATGAGATTGAGAGACTGGCGAGGGTACACACGGAATTAGCAGTCCAGGATGAGTCTATCCTATTACGAGGATGCAGAATAGTTATCCCCACTACTTTACGCTCGGAAGTCATTAAGACGGCCCATGAGGGACATCGTGGAGCGGAGAACACGAAAAAGCAACTAAGATGCAATGTATGGTTCCCCTTCATGGACGATATGGTCGACCGGTGGGTTAAGAACTGCGCAGCATGTCAGTGCACTGCAAAACCTGAACCCCCAGTACCGCTCAGAACAACCACAATCCCGGAACATCCTTGGGAAAGAGTTGCGGTCGACTTTTATGGACCACGGGAGGAAGGCGACTACTTGCTACTGTTCATCGATGAACACTCCAGGTTCCCCATTGTGAAATATGTCAAGTCAACAGCGTTTGCCCATGTCGCTGCGACATTCGATGAAGTCTTCAGCGAATGGGGAATACCGGACACACTGAAATCAGACAATGGAGCGCCTTTCAGTGGTCATGAATTTGGAGTGTTTGCAAAACACATGGGTTTCCGTCACCAGAGAGTAACACCAAGGTGGCCACAAGCGAACGGAATGGCTGAAAGGTTCATGGCGTCCATCAAAAAGACCTTGCAAAGAGCACGTCTAGAGGGGGTTGACCCTCACCAAGCACTATGCAGGATGTTGAGAGACTATCGCAACACACCTCACGAAGCCACCAATAGAACCCCAGCAGAGCTCATGATGAAATATCAGGTCAGGACCAGAATCGTCACCAATCCAGCAAGGCGGCCCAAAGCAGACCAAGAAGTCATCAAAAGAGATGAAGAAACAAAAGAGAAGACTCGGGAGCAGACTGACAGAAGGAGGAGAGCCCAGTCCAAGGAATTTCAATTAGGAGATGAAGTGTGGGTCCAAAGGGCTGTAACAAGAAAGACAGACTCACAGTTTGCACCCGAGCCGCTTCAAGTAATAGCGGTGAAAGGAACGATGGTCACAGCCGCGAATGAAGAGCGCGAAGTGACGCGCAACAGCTCGAGGTTTAAGCATGTCGTGAGAGGAACAGAAGACAGGCCACCTCCCGAAGATCCTGAATTTGAACATATTGACACTCACGATGAAGCGTGGGTCCCCCTCGGACCACAGGTCCAACGTCAGGTCAACCCTAAGGAAGACGCTGGCGGCGGCCCAAGTCTAGAGCCGCGAGGAAGACCCCAAAGGAGCATCAGGAGACCTCCGAGGTTAGTGGAGGAGTGTTAAGGTTATTGCCAGTTGGATAGTTTTCAAAGTTACTTACAAGGACATTTGTCCGGGGGTGTTGTTACGAGTGGCTGCCCCTTTAAGGCAGCCCTCGTTAGGTGGTGAGACGTCACCACAGGAAATGACAGAGGAAGAGGGTGCCGGGGAATGGGGGTTATGATTTGGTAGGCGGAATAAAGAGACGTACTTCCACCCGCTGGTGTCCGTGTATTCATTGGGGCCTTCCAACCCCCAACACACACACACACACACACACACACACACACACACACACACACACACACACACACACACACACACACACCCCCCCCCCCCCCCCCACCCCCACCCCCCCCCCACCTTTCCCCCCCTCAGTCATTCGTGAGAAGTTGCGTGCAAACTGAAATGTCGTTTCCTCTCCTTCCACACTCTCGAGGATAAGCGGAACAGAAAGGAGGAACTTGGTGTCTTCATTGGAATGGGCACCGCTAATAGCAAAGAAATATCTTATACAAAGTCTTTTCCCAGGCTTTGCAGATCAATCTCTGCTCCACGGAAGAAAAGCAACGGTAACAGGTGGAGCCCGCTTAGCGTGACGGTGTTATGGGCCCTGCGGGTGGGGGGGAGAGGAGGAGGGAGAGGGCGCTGCTTTCCCCAACATGTCTCTCCTTTTGCTTTGCAGGGTGGGCCCTGCAGGAGATATTATGGGCACTGAGAGTGGGGGAGAGAGGAGGAGGGTGAGGGCGCTGCTTTCCCCAGCATGTCTCTCCTGTTGCTCTGCAGGGTGGGCCCTGAAGGAGACCTCATGGGCACTGCGGGTGGGGGAGAGAGGAGGAGGAGGGAGAGGGTGCTGCTTTCCCCAGCATGTCTCTTCTTTTGCTCTGCAGGGCGGGCCCTGAAGGAGACATTATGGGCACTGCGGGTGGGGGAGAGAGGAGGAGGGAGAGGGTGCTGCTTTCCCCAGCATGTCTCTCCTTTTGCTCTGCAGGGTGGGCCCTGAAGGAGACATTATGGGCACTGTGGGTGGGGGAGAGAGGAAGAGGGAGAGGGCGCTGCTTTCCCCAGCATGTCTCTCCTGTTGCTCTGCAGGATGGGCCCTGCAGGAGACATTATGGGCACTGCGTGTGGGGGAGAGAGGAGGAGGAGGGCGCTTCTTTCCCCAACATGTCTCTCCTTTTGCTCTGCAGGGCGGGCCCTGAAGGAGACATTATGGGCCCTGCGGGTGGGGGAGAGAGGAGGAGGGAGAGGGCGCTGTTTCCGCAGCATGTCTCTCCTGTTGCTCTGCAGGGTGGGCCCTGCAGGAGACATTATGGGCACTGCGGGTGGGGGAGAGAGGAGGAGGAGGGAGAGGGCGCTTCTTTCCCCAGCATGTCTCTCCTTTTGCTCTGCAGGGTGGGCCCTGAAGGAGACATTATGGGCACTCCGGGTGGGGGAGAGAGGAGGAGGAGGGAGAGGGCGTTGCTTTCCCCAGCATGTCTCTCCTTTTGCTCTGCAGGGTGAGCCCTGAAGGAGACGTTATGGGCAATGCTGGTGGGGGAGAGAGGAGGAGGGAGAGGGCGCTGCTTTCCCCAGCATTTCTCTTCTTTTGCTCTGCAGGGGGGGCCCTGAATGATACAATATGGGCACTCCGGGTGGGGGAGAGAGGAGGAGGAGGGAGAGGGCGCTGCTTTCCCCAGCATGTCTCTCCTTTTGCTCTGCAGGGTGGGCGCTGAAGGAGACATTATGGGCACTGCGGGTGGGGGTGCGAGGAGGAGGGGGGAGAGGGTGCTGCTTGCGCCAGCATGTCTCTCCTTTTGCTCTGCAGGGTGGGCCCTGAATGAGACCTCATGGGCACTGCGGGAGGGGGAGAGAGGAGGAGGGAGAGGGTGCTGCTTTCCCCAGCATGTCTCTTCTTTTGCTCTGCAGGGTGGGCCCTGAATGAGACATTATGGGCACCGCGGGTGGGGGAGAGGAAGAGGAGGGAGAGAGCGCTGCTTGCCTCAGCATGTTTCTCCTTTTGCTCTGCAGGGTGGGCCCTGAAGGAGACATCATGGGCACTCCGGGTGGGGGAGGGAGGAGGAGGGAGAGGGTGATGCTTTCCAGCATGTCTCTCCTTTTGCTCTGCACGGTGGGCCCTGAAGGAGACGTTATGGGCAACGCGGGTGGGAGAGAGAGGAGGAGGAGGGAGAGGGCGCTGCTTTCCCCAGCATGTCTCTCCTTTTGCTGTGCAGGGTGGGCCCTGAAGGAGACATTATGGGCACTGCGGCTGGGGGAGAGAGGAGGAGGGAGAGGGCGCTGCTTTCCCCAGCATGTCTGTCCTTTTGCTCTGCAGTGTGTGCCCTGGAGGAGACATTATGGGCACTGCGGGTGGGGGAGAGAGGAGGAGGGAGAGGGCGTTGCTTTCCCCAGCATGTCTCTCCTTTTGCTCTGCAGGGTGGGCCCTGAAGGAGACCTCATGGGCACTGCGGGTGGGGGAGTGAGGAGGAGGGAGAGGGCGCTGCTTTCCCCAGCATGTCTCTCCTTTTGCTCTGCAGGGTGGGCCCTGAAGGAGACCTCGTGGGCACTGCGGGTGGGGGAGAAAGAAGGAGGGAGACTGTCCTTTTCCTCTGCAGGGTGGGCCCTGAAGGAGATATTATGTGCACTGCGGGTGGGGGTGACAGGAGGAGGGAGAGGGCGCTGCTTTCCCCAGCATGTCTCTCCTTTTGCTCTGCAGGGTGGGTGCTGAAGGAGATCTCATGGGCAATATGGGTGGGGGAGAGAGGAGGAGGGAGAGGGTGCTGTGTTCTCCAGCATGTCTCTCCTTTTGCTCTGCAGGGTCGGCCCTGAAGGAGACATTATGGGCACTGCGGGTGGGTGGAGAGGAGGAGGGAGAGAGCGCTGCTTTCCCCAGCATGTCTCTCCTTTTGCTCTGCAGAGTGGGCCTTGAAGGAGACCTCATGGGCACTGCAGGTGCGGGAGAGAGGAGGAGGGAGAGAGCGCTGCTTTTCCCAGCATGTCTCTCCTTTTGCTCTGCAGGGTGCGCCCTGAAGGAGACCTCATGGGCACTGCGGATGGGGAGAGAGGAGGAGGGAGAGGGTGCTGCTTTGCCCAGCATGTCTCTCTTTTTTCTCTGCAGGGTGGACCCTGCAGGAGACATCTTGGGCACTGCGGGTGGGGCAGAGAGGAGGAGGGAGAGGGCGCTGCTTTCCCCAGCATGTCTCTCCTTTTGCTCTGCAGGGTGGGCTCTGAAGGAGACATTATGGGTACTGCGGGTGGGGGAGAGAGGAGGAGGGAGAGGGCGCTGCTTTCCCCAGCATGTCTCTCCTTTTGCTCTGCAAGGTGGGCCCTGAAGGAGACATTATGGGCACTGCGGGTGGGGGAGAGATGAGGAGGAGGGAGAGGACGCTGCTTTCCCCAGCATGTCTTTCTTTTTCCTCTGCAAGGTGGGCCCTGGAGGAGACATTATGGGCACTGCGGGTGGGGGCGAGAGGAGGAGGGAGAGGGCGCTGCTTTCCCCAGCATGTCTCTCCTTTCGCTCTGCAGGCCCTGAAGGAGACATTATGGGCACTGCGGGTGGGGGAGAGAGTAGGAGGGAGAGGGCGCTGCTTTCCCCAGCATGTCTGTCCTGTTGCTCTGCAGGGTGGGCCCTGCAGGAGATATTATGGGCACTGCGGGTGGGGGAGAGAAGAGGAGGAGGAAGAGGGCGCTGCTTTCCTCAGCATGTCTCTCCTTTTGCTCTGCAGGGTGGGCCCTGAAGGAGACCTCATGGGCACTGCGGGTGGGGGAGAGAGGAGGAGGGAGAGGATGCTGCTTTCCCCAGCATGTCTCTCCTTTTGCTCTGCAGGGTGGGCCCTGAAGGAGACATTATGGGCACTGCGGGTGGGGGGAGAGAGGAGGAGGGAGAAGGCGCTGCTTTCACCAGCATGTCTCTCCTTTTGCTCTGCAGGGTGGGCCCTGAAGGAGACCTCATGGGCACTGCGGGTGGGGGAGAGAGGAGGAGGGAGAGGGCGCTGCTTTCCCCAGCATGTCTCTCCTTTTGCTGTGCAGGGTGGGCCCTGAAGGAGACATTATGGGCACTGCGGCTGGGGGAGAGAGGAGGAGGGAGAGGGCGCTGCTTTCCCCAGCATGTCTGTCCTTTTGCTCTGCAGTGTGTGCCCTGGAGGAGACATTATGGGCACTGCGGGTGGGGGAGAGAGGAGGAGGGAGAGGGCGTTGCTTTCCCCAGCATGTCTCTCCTTTTGCTCTGCAGGGTGGGCCCTGAAGGAGACCTCATGGGCACTGCGGGTGGGGGAGTGAGGAGGAGGGAGAGGGCGCTGCTTTCCCCAGCATGTCTCTCCTTTTGCTCTGCAGGGTGGGCCCTGAAGGAGACCTCGTGGGCACTGCGGGTGGGGGAGAAAGAAGGAGGGAGACTGTCCTTTTCCTCTGCAGGGTGGGCCCTGAAGGAGATATTATGTGCACTGCGGGTGGGGGTGACAGGAGGAGGGAGAGGGCGCTGCTTTCCCCAGCATGTCTCTCCTTTTGCTCTGCAGGGTGGGTGCTGAAGGAGATCTCATGGGCAATATGGGTGGGGGAGAGAGGAGGAGGGAGAGGGTGCTGTGTTCTCCAGCATGTCTCTCCTTTTGCTCTGCAGGGTCGGCCCTGAAGGAGACATTATGGGCACTGCGGGTCGGTGGAGAGGAGGAGGGAGAGAGCGCTGCTTTCCCCAGCATGTCTCTCCTTTTGCTCTGCAGAGTGGGCCTTGAAGGAGACCTCATGGGCACTGCAGGTGCGGGAGAGAGGAGGAGGGAGAGAGCGCTGCTTTTCCCAGCATGTCTCTCCTTTTGCTCTGCAGGGTGCGCCCTGAAGGAGACCTCATGGGCACTGCGGATGGGGAGAGAGGAGGAGGGAGAGGGTGCTGCTTTGCCCAGCATGTCTCTCTTTTTTCTCTGCAGGGTGGACCCTGCAGGAGATATCTTGGGCACTGCGGGTGGGGGAGAGAGGAGGAGGGAGAGGGCGCTGCTTTCCCCAGCATGTCTCTCCTTTTGCTCTGCAGGGTGGGCTCTGAAGGAGACATTATGGGTACTGCGGGTGGGGGAGAGAGGAGGAGGGAGAGGGCGCTGCTTTCCCCAGCATGTCTCTCCTTTTGCTCTGCAAGGTGGGCCCTGAAGGAGACATTATGGGCACTGCGGGTGGGGGAGAGATGAGGAGGAGGGAGAGGACGCTGCTTTCCCCAGCATGTCTTTCTTTTTCCTCTGCAAGGTGGGCCCTGGAGGAGACATTATGGGCACTGCGGGTGGGGGCGAGAGGAGGAGGGAGAGGGCGCTGCTTTCCCCAGCATGTCTCTCCTTTCGCTCTGCAGGCCCTGAAGGAGACATTATGGGCACTGCGGGTGGGGGAGAGAGTAGGAGGGAGAGGGCGCTGCTTTCCCCAGCATGTCTGTCCTGTTGCTCTGCAGGGTGGGCCCTGCAGGAGATATTATGGGCACTGCGGGTGGGGGAGAGAAGAGGAGGAGGAAGAGGGCGCTGCTTTCCTCAGCATGTCTCTCCTTTTGCTCTGCAGGGTGGGCCCTGAAGGAGACCTCATGGGCACTGCGGGTGGGGGAGAGAGGAGGAGGGAGAGGATGCTGCTTTCCCCAGCATGTCTCTCCTTTTGCTCTGCAGGGTGGGCCCTGAAGGAGACATTATGGGCACTGCGGGTGGGGGGAGAGAGGAGGAGGGAGAAGGCGCTGCTTTCACCAGCATGTCTCTCCTTTTGCTCTGCAGGGTGGGCCCTGAAGGAGACCTCATGGGCACTGCGGGTGGGAGAGAGAGGAGGAGGGAGAGGATGCTGCTTTCCCCAGCATGTCTCTCCTTTTGCTCTGCAGGGTGGGCCCTGAAGGAGACATTATGGGCACTGTGGGTGGGGGAGAGAGGAGGAGGGAGAGGACGCTGCTTTCCCCAGCATGTCTCTCCTTTTCCTCTGCAGGGTGGGCCCTGAAAGAGACATTGTGGGCACTGCGGGTGGGGGAGAGAGGAGGAGGAGAGAGGGCACTGCTTTCCTCACCATGTCTCTCCTTTTCCTCTGCAGGGTGGGCCCTGAAGGAGACGTTATGGGCACTGCGGGTGGGGGAGAGAGGAGGAGGGAGAGGGTGCTGCATTCCCCAGCATGTCTCTCCTTTATCTCTGCAGGGTGGGCCCTGAAGGAGACATTATGGGCACTGCGGGTGGGGAGAGAGGAGGAGGGAGAGGGCGCTGCTTTCCCTAGCATGTCTCTCCTTTTCCTCTGCAGGGTGGGCACTGAAAGAGACATTATGGGCATTGCAGGTGGGGGAGAGAGGAGGAGGGAGAGGGCGCTATGTTCCCCAGCATGTCTCTCTTTTTCCTCTGCAGGGTGGGCCCTGAAGGAGACATTATAGGCACTTTGGGTGGGGGAGAGAAAAGTAGGAGGGAGAGGGCGCTGCTTTCCCCAGCATGTCTCTCCTTTTGCTCTGTAGGGTGGGCCCTGAAGACGACCTCATGGGCGCTGCGGCTGGGGGAGTGAGGAGGAGGGAGAGGGCTCTGCTTTCCCCAGCATGTCTCTCCTTTTGCTCTGCAGGGTGGACCCTGAAAACGATCTCATGGGCACTGCGGGTGGGGGATTGAGGAGGAGGGAGAGGGCGCTGCTTTCCCCAGCATGTCTCTCCTTTTGCTCTGCAGGGTGGGCCCTGAAGGAGACATTATGGGCACTGCGGGTGGGGGGAGAGAGGAGGAGGGAGAGGGCGCTGCTTTCCCCAGCATGTCTCTCTTTTTGCTCTGCAGGGTGGGCCCTGAAGGAGACCTCATGGGCACTGGTGGTGGGGGAGAGAGGAGGAGGGAGAGGATGCTGCTTTCCCCAGCATGTCTCTCCTTTTGCTCTGCAGGGTGGGCCCTGAAGGAGACATTATGGGCACTGTGGGTGGGGGAGAGAGGAGGAGGGAGAGGACGCTGCTTTCCCCAGCATGTCTCTCCTTTTCCTCTGCAGGGTGGGCCCTGAAAGAGACATTGTGGGCACTGCGGGTGGGGGAGAGAGGAGGAGGAGAGAGGGCGCTGCTTTCCTCACCATGTCTCTCCTTTTCCTCTGCAGGGTGGGCCCTGAAGGAGACGTCATGGGCACTGCGGGTGGGGGAGAGAGGAGGAGGGAGAGGGTGCTGCATTCCCCAGCATGTCTCTCCTTTATCTCTGCAGGGTGGGCCCTGAAGGAGACATTATGGGCACTGCGCGTGGGGAGAGAGGAGGAGGGAGAGGGCGCTGCTTTCCCTAGCATGTCTCTCCTTTTCCTCTGCAGGGTGGGCACTGAAAGAGACATTATGGGCATTGCAGGTGGGGGAGAGAGGAGGAGGGAGAGGGCGCTATGTTCCCCAGCATGTCTCTCTTTTTCCTCTGCAGGGTGGGCCCTGAAGACGACCTCATGGGCGCTGCGGGTGGGGGAGTGAGGAGGAGGGAGAGGGCTCTGCTTTCCCCAGCATGTCTCTCCTTTTGCTCTGCAGGGTGGACCCTGAAAGTGACCTCATGGGCACTGCGGGTGGGGGACTGAGGAGGAGGGAGAGGGCGCTGCTTTCCCCAGCATGTCTCTCCTTTTGCTCTGCAGGGTGGACCCTGAAGGAGACCTCATGGGCAGTGTGGGTGGGAGAGAGAGGAGGAGGGAGACTCTCATTTTCCTCTGCAGAGTGGGCCCTGAAGGAGACATTATGGGCACTGCGGGTGGGGTAGAGGAGGAGGAGGGCGCTGCTTGCCCCAGCATGTTTCTGCTTTTGCTCTGCAGGGTGGGCCCTGAAGGAGACATCATGGGCACTCCGGGTGGGGGAGGGAGGAGGAGGGAGAGGGTGATGCTTTCCAGCATGTCTCTCCTTTTGCTCTGCACGGTGGGCCCTGAAGGAGACGTTATGGGCACCGCGGGTGGGAGAGAGAGGAGGAGGAGGGAGAGGGCGCTGCTTTCCCCAGCATGTCTCTCCTTTTGCTCTGCAGGGTGCGCCCTGAAGGAGACATAATGGGCACTGCGGCTGGGGGAGAGAGGAGGAGGGAGAGGGTGCTGCATTCCCCAGCATCTCTGTCCTTTTGCTCTGCAGGGTGTGCCCTGAAGGAGACATTATGGGCACTGCGGGTGGGGGGAGAGAGGAGGAGGGAGAGGGCGCTGCTTTCTCCAGCATGTCTCTCCTTTTGCTCTGCAGGGTGGGCCCTGAAGGAGACCTCATGGGCACTGCGGGTGGGGGAGTGAGGAGGAGGGAGAGGGCGCTGCTTTCCCCAGCATGTCTCTCCTTTTGCTCTGCAGGGTGGGCCCTGAAGGAGACCTCATGGGCACTGCGGGTGGGTGAGAGAGGAGGAGGGAGACACTCCTTTTCCTCTGCAGGGTGGGCTCTGAAGGAGACATTATGGGCACTGCGGGTGGGGGTGAGAGGAGGAGGCAGAGGGTGCTGCTTTCCCCAGCATGTCTCTCCTTTTGCTCTGCAGCGTGGGCGCTGAAGGAGATCTCATGGGCAATATGGGTGGGGGAGAGAGGAGGAGGGAGAGGGTGCTGCGTTCTCCAGCATGTCTCTCCTTTTGCTCTGCAGGGTCGGCCCTGAAGGAGGCCTCATGGGCACTGCGGGTGAGGGAGAGAGGAGGAGGGAGAGGGTGCTGCTTTCCCCAGCATGTCTCTCCTGTTGCTCTGCAGGGTGGGCCCTGCAGGAGATATTATGGGCACTGCGGGTGGGGGAGAGAGGAGGAGGGAGAGGGCGCCGCTTTCCCCAACATGTCTCTCCTTTTGCTTTGCAGGGTGGGCCCTGAAGGAGACCTCATAGGCACTGCGGGTGGGGGAGAGAGGAGGAGGAGGGAGAGGGTGCTGCTTTCCCCAGCATGTCTCTTCTTTTGCTCTGCAGGGCGGGCCCTGAAGGAGACATTATGGGCACTGCGGGTGGGGGAGAGAGGAGGAGGGAGAGGGTGCTGCTTTCCCCAGCATGTCTCTCCTTTTGCTCTGCAGGGTGGGCCCTGAAGGAGACATTATGGGCACTGTGGGTGGGGAGAGAGGAAGAGGGAGAGGGCGCTGCTTTCCCCAGCATGTCTCTCCTGTTGCTCTGCAGGATGGGCCCTGCAGGAGACATTATGGGCACTGCGTGTGGGGGAGACAGGAGGAGGAGGGCGCTTCTTTCCCCAACATGTCTCTCCTTTTGCTCTGCAGGGCGGGCCCTGAAGGAGACATTATGGGCCCTGCGGGTGGGGGAGAGAGGAGGAGGGAGAGGGCGCTGTTTCCGCAGCATGTCTCTCCTGTTGCTCTGCAGGGTGGGCCCTGCAGGAGACATTATGTGCACTGCGGGTGGGGGAGAGAGGAGGAGGAGGGAGAGGGCGCTTCTTTCCCCAGCATGTCTCTCCTTTTGCTCTGCAGGGTGGGCCCTGAAGGAGACATTATGGGCACTCCGGGTGGGGGAGAGAGGAGGAGGAGGGAGAGGGCGTTGCTTTCCCCAGCATGTCTCTCCTTTTGCTCTGCAGGGTGAGCCCTGAAGGAGACGTTATGGGCAATGCTGGTGTGGGAGAGAGGAGGAGGGAGAGGGCGCTGCTTTCCCCAGCATTTCTCTTCTTTTGCTCTGCAGGGGGGGCCCTGAAGGATACAATATGGGCACTCCGGGTGGGGGAGAGAGGAGGAGGAGGGAGAGGGCGCTGCTTTCCCCAGCATGTCTCTCCTTTTGCTCTGCAGGGTGGGCGCTGAAGGAGACATTATGGGCACTGCGGGTGGGGGTGCGAGGAGGAGGGGGGAGAGGGTGCTGCTTCCGCCAGCATGTCTCTCCTTTTGCTCTGCAGGGTGGGCCCTGAATGAGACCTCATGGGCACTGCGGGAGGGGGAGAGAGGAGGAGGGAGAGGGTGCTGCTTTCCCCAGCATGTCTCTTCTTTTGCTCTGCAGGGTGGGCCCTGAATGAGACATTATGGGCACTGCGGGTGGGGGAGAGGAAGAGGAGGGAGAGAGCGCTGCTTTCGCCCCAGCATGTTTCTCCTTTTGCTCTGCAGGGTGGGCCCTGAAGGAGACATCATGGGCACTCCGGGTGGGGGAGGGAGGAGGAGGGAGAGGGTGATGCTTTCCAGCATGTCTCTCCTTTTGCTCTGCACGGTGGGCCCTGAAGGAGACGTTATGGGCAACGCGGGTGGGAGAGAGAGGAGGAGGAGGGAGAGGGCGCTGCTTTCCCCAGCATGTCTCTCCTTTTGCTTTGCAGGGTGGGCCCTGAAGGAGACATTATGGGCACTGCGGCTGGGGGAGAGAGGAGGAGGGAGAGGGCGCTGCTTTCCCCAGCATGTCTGTCCTTTTGCTCTGCAGTGTGTGCCCTGGAGGAGACATTATGGGCACTGCGGGTGGGGGAGAGAGGAGGAGGGAGAGGGCGTTGCTTTCCCCAGCATGTCTCTCCTTTTGCTCTGCAGGGTGGGCCCTGAAGGAGACCTCATGGGCACTGCGGGTGGGGGAGTGAGGAGGAGGGAGAGGGCGCTGCTTTCCCCAGCATGTCTCTCCTTTTGCTCTGCAGGGTGGGCCCTGAAGGAGACCTCGTGGGCACTGCGGGTGGGGGAGAAAGAAGGAGGGAGACTGTCCTTTTCCTCTGCAGGGTGGGCCCTGAAGGATATCTCTGCGGGTGGGGGTGAGAGGAGGAGGGAGAGGGCGCTGCTTTCCCCAGCATGTCTCTCCTTTTGCTCTGCAGGGTGGGTGCTGAAGGAGATCTCATGGGCAATATGGGTGGGGGAGAGAGGAGGAGGGAGAGGGTGCTGTGTTCTCCAGCATGTCTCTCCTTTTGCTCTGCAGGGTCGGCCCTGAAGGAGACATTATGGGCACTGCGGGTGGGTGGAGAGGAGGAGGGAGAGAGCGCTGCTTTCCCCAGCATGTCTCTCCTTTTGCTCTGCAGAGTGGGCCTTGAAGGAGACCTCATGGGCACTGCAGGTGCGGGAGAGAGGAGGAGGGAGAGAGCGCTGCTTTTCCCAGCATGTCTCTCCTTTTGCTCTGCAGGGTGCGCCCTGAAGGAGACCTCATGGGCACTGCGGATGGGGAGAGAGGAGGAGGGAGAGGGTGCTGCTTTGCCCAGCATGTCTCTCTTTTTTCTCTGCAGGGTGGACCCTGCAGGAGATATCTAGGGCACTGCGGGTGGGGGAGAGAGGAGGAGGGAGAGGGCGCTGCTTTCCCCAGCATGTCTCTCCTTTTGCTCTGCAGGGTGGGCTCTGAAGGAGACATTATGGGCACTGCGGGTGGGGGAGAGAGGAGGAGGGAGAGGGCGCTGCTTTCCCCAGCATGTCTCTCCTTTTGCTCTGCAAGGTGGGCCCTGAAGGAGACATTATGGGCACTGCGGGTGGGGGAGAGATGAGGAGGAGGGAGAGGACGCTGCTTTCCCCAGCATGTCTTTCTTTTTCCTCTGCAAGGTGGGCCCTGGAGGAGACATTATGGGCACTGCGGGTGGGGGCGAGAGGAGGAGGGAGAGGGCGCTGCTTTCCCCAGCATGTCTCTCCTTTCGCTCTGCAGGCCCTGAAGAAGACATTATGGGCACTGCGGGTGGGGGAGAGAGTAGGAGGGAGAGGGCGCTGCTTTCCCCAGCATGTCTGTCCTGTTGCTCTGCAGGGTGGGCCCTGCAGGAGATATTATGGGCACTGCGGGTGGGGGAGAGAAGAGGAGGAGGAAGAGGGCGCTGCTTTCCTCAGCATGTCTCTCCTTTTGCTCTGCAGGGTGGGCCCTGAAGGAGACCTCATGGGCACTGCGGGTGGGGGAGAGAGGAGGAGGGAGAGGATGCTGCTTTCCCCAGCATGTCTCTCCTTTTGCTCTGCAGGTTGGGCCCTGAAGGAGACATTATGGGCACTGCGGGTGGGGGGAGAGAGGAGGAGGGAGAAGGCGCTGCTTTCCCCAGCATGTCTCCCCTTTTGCTCTGCAGGGTGGGCCCTGAAAGGAGACCTCATGGGCACTGCGGGTGGGGGAGAGAGGAGGAGGGAGAGGATGCTGCTTTCCCCAGCATGTCTCTCCTTTTGCTCTGCAGGGTGGGCCCTGAAGGCGACATTATGGGCACTGTGGGTGGGGGAGAGAGGAGGAGGGAGAGGACGCTGCTTTCCCCAGCATGTTTCTCCTTTTCCTCTGCAGGGTGGGCCCTGAAAGAGACATTGTGGGCACTGCGGGTGGGGGAAAGAGAAGGAGGAGAGAGGGCGCTGCTTTCCTCACCATGTCCCTCCTTTTCCTCTGCAGGGTGGGCCCTGAAGGAGACGTTATGGGCACTGCGGGTGGGGGAGAGAGGAGGAGGGAGAGGGTGCTGCATTCCCCAGCATGTCTCTCCTTTATCTCTGCAGGGTGGGCCCTGAAGGAGACATTATGGGCACTGCGGGTGGGGAGAGAGGAGGAGGGAGAGGGCGCTGCTTTCCCTAGCATGTCTCTCCTTTTCCTCTGCAGGGTGGGCACTGAAAGAGACATTATGGGCATTGCAGGTGGGGGAGAGAGGAGGAGGGAGAGTGCGCTATGTTCCCCAGCATGTCTCTCTTTTTCCTCTGCAGGGTGGGCCCTGAAGGAGACATTATAGGCACTTTGGGTGTGGGAGAGAAAAGTAGGAGGGAGAGGGCGCTGCTTTCCCCAGCATGTCTCTCCTTTTGCTCTGTAGGGTGGGCCCTGAAGACGACCTCATGGGCGCTGCGGGTGGGGGAGTGAGGAGGAGGGAGAGGGCTCTGCTTTCCCCAGCATGTCTCTCCTTTTGCTCTGCAGGGTGGACCCTGAAAACGATCTCATGGGCACTGCGGGTGGGGGACTGAGGAGGAGGGAGAGGGCGCTGCTTTCCCCAGCATGTCTCTCCTTTTGCTCTGCAGGGTGGGCCCTGAAGGAGACATTATGGGCACTGCGGGTGGGGGGAGACAGGAGGAGGGAGAGGGCGCTGCTTTCCCCAGCATGTCTCTCCTTTTGCTCTGCAGGGTGGGCCCTGAAGGAGACCTCATGGGCACTGCGGGTGGGGGAGAGAGGAGGAGGGAGAGGATGCTGCTTTCCCCAGCATGTCTCTCCTTTTGCTCTGCAGGGTGGGCCCTGAAGGAGACATTATGGGCACTGTGGGTGGGGGAGAGAGGAGGAGGGAGAGGACGCTGCTTTCCCCAGCATGTCTCTCCTTTTCCTCTGCAGGGTGGGCCCTGAAAGAGACATTGTGGGCACTGCGGGTGGGGGAGAGAGGAGGAGGAGAGAGGGCGCTGCTTTCCTCACCATGTCTCTCCTTTTCCTCTGCAGGGTGGGCCCTGAAGGAGACGTTATGGGCACTGCGGGTGGGGGAGAGAGGAGGAGGGAGAGGGTGCTGCATTCCCCAGCATGTCTCTCCTTTATCTCTGCAGGGTGGGCCCTGAAGGAGACATTATGGGCACTGCGCGTGGGGAGAGAGGAGGAGGGAGAGGGCGCTGCTTTCCCTAGCATGTCTCTCCTTTTCCTCTGCAGGGTGGGCACTGAAAGAGACATTATGGGCATTGCAGGTGGGGGAGAGAGGAGGAGGGAGAGGGCGCTATGTTCCCCAGCATGTCTCTCTTTTTCCTCTGCAGGTTGGGCCCTGAAGGAGACATTATAGGCACTTTGGGTGGGGGAGAGAAAAGTAGGAGGGAGAGGGCGCTGCTTTCCCCAGCCTGTCTCTCCTTTTGCTCTGCAGGGTGGGCCCTGAAGACGACCTCATGGGCGCTGCGGGTGGGGGAGTGAGGAGGAGGGAGAGGGCTCTGCTTTCCCCAGCATGTCTCTCCTTTTGCTCTGCAGGGTGGACCCTGAAAGCGACCTCATGGGCACTGCGGGTGGGGGACTGAGGAGGAGGGAGAGGGCGCTGCTTTCCCCAGCATGTCTCTCCTTTTGCTCTGCAGGGTGGACCCTGAAGGAGACCTCATGGGCAGTGCGGGTGGGGGAGAGAGGAGGAGGGAGACTCTCATTTTCCTCTGCAGAGTGGGCCCTGAAGGAGACATTATGGGCACTGCGGGTGGGGTAGAGGAGGAGGAGGGCGCTGCTTGCCCCAGCATGTTTCTGCTTTTGCTCTGCAGGGTGGGCCCTGAAGGAGACATCATGGGCACTCCGGGTGGGGGAGGGAGGAGGAGGGAGAGGGTGATGCTTTCCAGCATGTCTCTCCTTTTGCTCTGCACGGTGGGCCCTGAAGGAGACGTTATGGGCACCGCGGGTGGGAGAGAGAGGAGGAGGAGGGAGAGGGCGCTGCTTTCCCCAGCATGTCTCTCCTTTTGCTCTGCAGGGTGCGCCCTGAAGGAGACATAATGGGGACTGCGGCTGGGGGAGAGAGGAGGAGGGAGAGGGTGCTGCATTCCCCAGCATCTCTGTCCTTTTGCTCTGCAGGGTGTGCCCTGAAGGAGACATTATGGGCACTGCGGGTGGGGGGAGAGAGGCGGAGGGAGAGGGCGCTGCTTTCCCCAGCATGTCTCTCCTTTTGCTCTGCAGGGTGGGCCCTGAAGGAGACCTCATGGGCACTGCGGGTGGGG
Organism: Ambystoma mexicanum; assembly: GCF_040938575.1. NCBI lineage: Eukaryota > Metazoa > Chordata > Amphibia > Caudata > Ambystomatidae > Ambystoma > Ambystoma mexicanum. The sequence goes on along the minus strand of NC_090935.1, from coordinate 59,239,027 downwards.
GAGTGAGGAGGAGGGAGAGGGCTCTGCTTTCCCCAGCATGTCTCTCCTTTTGCTCTGCAGGGTGGGCCCTGAAGGAGACCTCATGGGCACTGCGGGTGGGGGAGAGAGGAGGAGGGAGACACTCCTTTTCCTCTGCAGGGTGGGCTCTGAAGGAGACATTATGGGCACTGCGGGTGGGGGTGAGAGGAGGAGGCAGAGGGTGCTGCTTTCCCCAGCATGTCTCTCCTTTTGCTCTGCAGCGTGGGCGCTGAAGGAGATCTCATGGGCAATATGGGTGGGGGAGAGAGGTGGAGGGAGAGGGTGCTGCGTTCTCCAGCATGTCTCTCCTTTTGCTCTGCAGGGTCGGCCCTGAAGGAGGCCTCATGGGCACTGCGGGTGAGGGAGAGAGGAGGAGGGAGAGGGCGCTGCTTTCCCCAGCATGTCTCTCCTTTTGCTCTGCAGGGTGGGCCCTGAAGGAGACGTTATGGGCACTGAGGGTGGGGGGGGAGGAGGAGGGAGAGGGTGCTGCTTTCCCCAGCATGTCTCTCCTTTTCATCTGCACGGTGGGCCCTGAAGGAGACCTCATGGGCACTGCGGGTGGGGGAGCGAGGTGGAGGGAGAGGACGCTGCTTTCCCCAGCATGTCTCTTCTTTTGCTCTGCAGGGTGGGCCCTGAAGGAGACATTATGTGCACTGCGGGTGGGGGTGCGAGGAGGAGGGGGGAGAGGGTGCCGCTTCCCCCAGCATGTTTCTCCGTTTGCTCTGCAGGGTGGGTCCTGAAGGAGACCTCATGGGCACTGCAGGTGGGGGAGAGAGGAGGAGGGAGAGGGTGCTGCTTTCCCCAGCATGTCTGTCCTTATGCTCTGCAGGTTGTGCCCTGAAGGAGACATTATGGGCACTGCGGGTGGGGGGAGAGAGGAGGAGGGAGAGGGCGCTGCTTTCCCCAGCATGTCTCTCCTTTTGCTCTGCAGGGTGGGCCCTGAAGGAGACCTCATGGGCACTGCGAGTGGGGGAGAGAGGAGGAGGGAGAGGGCGCTGCTTTCCCCAGCATGTCTCTCCTTTTGCTCTGCAGGGTGGGCCCTGAAGGAGACCTCATGGGCACTGTGGGTGGGGGAGAGAGGAGGAGGGAGAGGACGCTGCTTTCCCCAGCATGTCTCTCCTTTTCCTCTGCAGGGTGGGCCCTGAAAGAGACATTGTGGGCACTGCGGGTGGGGGAGAGAGGAGGAGGAGAGAGGGCGCTGCTTTCCTCACCATGTCTCTCCTTTTCCTCTGCAGGGTGGGCCCTGAAGGAGACGTTATGGGCACTGCGGGTGGGGGAGAGAGGAGGAGGGAGAGGGTGCTGCATTCCCCAGCATGTCTCTCCTTTATCTCTGCAGGGTGGGCCCTGAAGGAGACATTATGGGCACTGCGCGTGGGGAGAGAGGAGGAGGGAGAGGGCGCTGCTTTCCCTAGCATGTCTCTCCTTTTCCTCTGCAGGGTGGGCACTGAAAGAGACATTATGGGCATTGCAGGTGGAGGAGAGAGGAGGAGGGAGAGGGCGCTATGTTCCCCAGCATGTCTCTCTTTTTCCTCTGCAGGTTGGGCCCTGAAGGAGACATTATAGGCACTTTGGGTGGGGGAGAGAAAAGTAGGAGGGAGAGGGCGCTGCTTTCCCCAGCCTGTCTCTCCTTTTGCTCTGCAGGGTGGGCCCTGAAGACGACCTCATGGGCGCTGCGGGTGGGGGAGTGAGGAGGAGGGAGAGGGCTCTGCTTTCCCCAGCATGTCTCTCCTTTTGCTCTGCAGGGTGGACCCTGAAAGCGACCTCATGGGCACTGCGGGTGGGGGACTGAGGAGGAGGGAGAGGGCGCTGCTTTCCCCAGCATGTCTCTCCTTTTGCTCTGCAGGGTGGACCCTGAAGGAGACCTCATGGGCAGTGCGGGTGGGGGAGAGAGGAGGAGGGAGACTCTCATTTTCCTCTGCAGAGTGGGCCCTGAAGGAGACATTATGGGCACTGCGGGTGGGGTAGAGGAGGAGGAGGGCGCTGCTTGCCCCAGCATGTTTCTGCTTTTGCTCTGCAGGGTGGGCCCTGAAGGAGACATCATGGGCACTCCGGGTGGGGGAGGGAGGAGGAGGGAGAGGGTGATGCTTTCCAGCATGTCTCTCCTTTTGCTCTGCACGGTGGGCCCTGAAGGAGACGTTATGGGCACCGCGGGTGGGAGAGAGAGGAGGAGGAGGGAGAGGGCGCTGCTTTCCCCAGCATGTCTCTCCTTTTGCTCTGCAGGGTGCGCCCTGAAGGAGACATAATGGGCACTGCGGCTGGGGGAGAGAGGAGGAGGGAGAGGGTGCTGCATTCCCCAGCATCTCTGTCCTTTTGCTCTGCAGGGTGTTCCCTGAAGGAGACATTATGGGCACTGCGGGTGGGGGGAGAGAGGAGGAGGGAGAGGGCGCTGCTTTCCCCAGCATGTCTCTCCTTTTGCTCTGCAGGGTGGGCCCTGAAGGAGACCTCATGGGCACTGCGGGTGGGGGAGTGAGGAGGAGGGAGAGGGCGCTGCTTTCCCCAGCATGTCTCTCCTTTTGCTCTGCAGGGTGGGCCCTGAAGGAGACCTCATGGGCACTGCGGGTGGGGGAGAGAGGAGGAGGGAGACACTCCTTTTCCTCTGCAGGGTGGGCTCTGAAGGAGACATTATGGGCACTGCGGGTGGGGGTGAGAGGAGGAGGCAGAGGGTGCTGCTTTCCCCAGCATGTCTCTCCTTTTGCTCTGCAGCGTGGGCGCTGAAGGAGATCTCATGGGCAATATGGGTGGGGGAGAGAGGAGGAGGGAGAGGGTGCTGCGTTCTCCAGCATGTCTCTCCTTTTGCTCTGCAGGGTCGGCCCTGAAGGAGGCCTCATGGGCACTGCGGGTGAGGGAGAGAGGAGGAGGGAGAGGGCGCTGCTTTCCCCAGCATGTCTCTCCTTTTGCTCTGCAGGGTGGGCCCTGAAGGAGACGTTATGGGCACTGAGGGTGGGGGGGGAGGAGGAGGGAGAGGGTGCTGCTTTCCCCAGCATGTCTCTCCTTTTCATCTGCACGGTGGGCCCTGAAGGAGACCTCATGGGCACTGCGGGTGGGGGAGCGAGGTGGAGGGAGAGGACGCTGCTTTCCCCAGCATGTCTCTTCTTTTGCTCTGCAGGGTGGGCCCTGAAGGAGACATTATGTGCACTGCGGGTGGGGGTGCGAGGAGGAGGGGGGAGAGGGTGCCGCTTCCCCCAGCATGTTTCTCCGTTTGCTCTGCAGGGTGGGTCCTGAAGGAGACCTCATGGGCACTGCAGGTGGGGGAGAGAGGAGGAGGGAGAGGGTGCTGCTTTCCCCAGCATGTCTGTCCTTATGCTCTGCAGGTTGTGCCCTGAAGGAGACATTATGGGCACTGCGGGTGGGGGGAGAGAGGAGGAGGGAGAGGGCGCTGCTTTCCCCAGCATGTCTCTCCTTTTGCTCTGCAGGGTGGGCCCTGAAGGAGACCTCATGGGCACTGCGAGTGGGGGAGAGAGGAGGAGGGAGAGGGCGCTGCTTTCCCCAGCATGTCTCTCCTTTTGCTCTGCAGGGTGGGCCCTGAAGGAGACCTCATGGGCACTGTGGGTGGGGGAGAGAGGAGGAGGGAGACTCTCCTTTTCCTCTGCAGGGTGGGCCCTGAAGGAGACATTATGGGCACTGCGGGTGGGGGTGAGAGGAGGAGGGAAAGGGCGCTGCTTTCCCCAGCATGTCTCTCCTTTTGCTCTGCAGGGTGGGCCCTGAAGGAGGCCTCATGGGCACTGCGGTTGAGGGAGAGAGGAGGAGGGAGAGGGCGCTGCTTTCCCCAGCATGTCTCTCCTTTTGCTCTGCAGGGTGGGCCCTGAAGGAGACGTTATGGGCACTGAGGGTGGGGGGGAGGAGGAGGGAGAGGGTGCTGCTTTCCCCAGCATGTCTCTCCTTTTCATCTGCAGGGTGGGCCCTGAAGAAGACCTCATGGGCACTGCGCGTGGGTTAGCGAGGTTGAGGGAGAGGACGCTGCTTTCCCCAGCATGTCTCTTCTTTTGCTTTGCAGGGTGGGCCCTGAAGGAGACATTATGGGCACTGTGGGTGGGGGGGCGAGGAGGAGGGGGGAGAGGGTGCCGCTTCCCCCAGCATGTTTCTCTGTTTGCTCTGCAGGGTGGGTCCTGAAGGAAACCTCATGGGCACTGCAGG